>NC_091080.1:90127916-90440000 GCF_032405125.1 Capricornis sumatraensis | reverse complement strand
TTGCAGTTTCTTTAATTTTTGTTTTCTCTCCTCTTCCTCTGACTTTTGAGTACAGTTCTTTAATCTGTATACATATTCACTAAGAACTGGGCTTCCCTGGTGGCTCAGTGGTAAGGAACTCACCTGCTAACGCAGGAGACTCAGGTTCAGTCGCTGGGTCAGGAGGATCCCTGGAGAAGGAAATGGCAATTCACTCAGTAGTCTTGCCTGGGAAATCCAGGATAGAGGAGGCTGGCAGGCTACAGTCCATGGGGCCACAAAGAGCAGACATTACTAGGGAATTCTACATGGAATATATTGAAAATCTTGTTAAAATGATAGATATAATGTATAAAGAGTAATATGGAGATAAAGAGTCACGTCTCTTAAAGACTTTAATGTATTAATTGTGGAGACAAGGACAGTTCCAAGGAAAGTCAACTAATAACATGGAACTGCTTGGTAAGGAGTATGAATTATGTGAGACAACTGACATAATTGCCCTGAGAACCTTCTTGGAAGAGAGACCCCTGATCTGGACCCTGATGGACAATTAGAATGAGGACGAGAGTGTGAGGAAATGAAATGTAGTGCAAAGGCCTGGAGGGAAATAGAACTGGAGAAACAGCAGGAGTTGGGGGATCTCTTGGAATAACAGGAAGAGCAGTAGCAATTGTAGTAGTAAAGCCACTTTGTGTGTAGCAAGCTGTGTGATAAGTAATGGGAGAGTAGCTGTAATAGATTCCTGAAAATAAAACCCCTCCTTAGGAAGGAAGGAAAGAAATGGCCCTCTCTTTGCTTTTTCTCTGATGCTATATGCCACACTTGAAGATCTTTTCCTCCTGTCAGTGCCCAGTGCTGGCAGGGATGTGCTCACAGGGACCCTTTGTGCAGAGTGGTGTCCTGGGAGTGGAAATGGGCATGACCATTTTCAGTTCAGTTGCTCAGTCCTTTCCGACTCTTTATGACCCCATGGACTGGATCCCACCAGGCTCCTCTGTCCATGGGCTTCTCCAGGCAAGAACACTGGAGTAGGTTGCCATTTCCTTCTCCAGGGATCTTCCCGACCTAGGGATAGAACCTATGTAATACAGAGAAACTAGCTAAATGCAAAACTTACATACATACTATGATTTTCCTAATTTGAAATGTACATTTGCACATTAAATAGAAAAATATGCCAAAGTACTGAGAATAGATATCTCTGATTGGTAGGCTTGTAAGTGATTTTATACTTTTCTCCAATTTCTAGAAGTAATACATGTCACCATTGTGATCACTTAAGAGTAACTAGTAAAGAAAGTAAACTACACCACACTTAGACTAACTTTTAAGTAGGTCCTCCTGACGAAACTACAGAGATAGATCCCAGTAATGTCTGTAATAAGGAACACATGAGCTAAGCACTGGACTCTCATGTGATAATCATGTTAAGTGGTCTAGACCAAGAGTAATTTTTGCTTATTTCAATTCCAAGTTATCTAGATACTTGATTTTATCTGTTCATAAGGAGGCAAGAAAATATTTTTATTTTATTTTTTTTAATTTAATTAATTTATTTTAATTGGAGGCTAATTACTTTACAGTATTGTATTGGTTTTGCCATACATCAGCGTGTATCTGTCACGGGTGTACATGTGTTCCCCATCCTGACCCCCCCTCCCCGTATTAGCTGACATACACACTTGATTTATAAAGTCAAATGAAGTTTAATCAAAATGTGAATTGTCTTGGCTTGGCTTTTTGGCACATTGGGTCAAGTTCTTGGGTTAGTATTGGCAATGCACAAGTAGCATCAACTATTTGCAAGGCTGTTAGCATGATGAGATGGCGAATTTTAATTTCCTTCAGTGTTAATACTTAAAAACGGTGCGAAGACAGTTTTTTAGTGATGTGTCTGGGAAGAGCCAGATACTGTCCTGAAATGGATATGAATCTTACTTACTCAGTGTTGGCATGGAATAAAGTGTTCTAGGTGGTTATGTCAGTAGGAAAAATGACCCTCAGACAGTTCCCTGAAATTGTAGATATATAGTATATTTCCTCTCTTTAATGTTGAATAGTTTTCCCCTTTTTCCCTTATCGAATAGGGAGATTTCCCATATTCGTTGTGCTACATGACAGTTGGTATCTCACCAGTTTGAGAGATTTAAAAAAAAGTACCATTGTTTACTATATATGAAATGTATCCATATTCTTAGTTTAAAGTAAACTAGATCTTACTTTGCAGTTAGGAGAAACTGTAAAAAAGAGTTTTTAGAAAGATGCAAGAAAGCGCTTTTTTTAAAGTATGTATATATATGTTGTTGAAGTATAGTTGACTTTCAGTGTTTCAAATGCACAGCAAGGTACTTCAGTTACACACATATATTATTTTTGAAATTATTTTCCATTACAGGTTATTATAAGATATTGACTATAGTTCCCTATGTTATACAGTAAATCTTTGTTGCTTATTGCATATCTATTTTTTAATTAGAAATCTAGCTTTCTATTCATACTAAGACAAGTGGAATAACAGTGTCATAATATTTTAGGCAAAAAGTCAAAAAAGTTTTCTAAAATATATATTATGCATACTATGTATGTATACAAAAGCTTTTTAACTATACTTGATAAAGGCTTGAAAAAGAACACAGAAGAGATGGAGAAATTGGAGAACAAACTATATAGGAGTGCTAAATATGAAATAGAAAAAATGAAACAAACTAGATGAAAGTAAAAGATCATCATATAGTCCAGTTGTTTAAACATGACTGATCATTAGAGACATATCTGGAGCTCTGGAGAAAAAGGCAATACCTGAGCATTTGTATTTTTAAAAAAAAATTTCAAGATAATTCTGTTATGCATGTGGATTTTAAAACGTGTTTACAGGTTTTTCTATTAGATCCTAGTTTTGATGATACAAAGTTCTATTATTTTCCTGTTGACCAATCATGATAACAATGATATTGAGTAATAGTTACATAATCACAATAGTAAAAATGTTTTCTCAGTTTTAACAATTAATAGCCAGACAACCCCGCCCCCAAATAATTACAAGCCATAATGGGAACATGCTTAACTTAACAGTATAAAATAATTACATACAATTTGGGGGTGTCAAGCAGAGTGATGTGGTGAGTGGAAGTGCATGCATGCACATGTCTTCATCTCCGCCCCCCCCATCAGTCAGTGTCTTTTGGTTGGTGCTTTTAATCTGTTTACATTTAAGGTAGTTATTGATATATGTGATCCCATTACCATTTTCTTAATTGTTTTGGGTTTATTTTCTGTGGGTTTTCTCTTGTGTTTCCTTCCTGGAGAAGTTCCTTTAGCATTTGTTGTAAATCTGGTTCGGTGGTGCTGAATTCTCTTAACTTTTTTTTGCTTGTCTGGAGAGCTTTCAATTTCTGCATCAAATCTGAATGAGAGTCTTGCAGGCTTGAGTATTTTTGGTTGTGGGTTCTTCCCTTTCATCACTTTTAAATATATCATGCCATTCTGTCTGGTTATAGAGTTTCTGTTTAGAAATCAGCTGATAGCCTGATGGGAGTTCCCTTGTATGTTTTTTGTTGTTTTTCCCTTGTTGCTTATAATATTTTATCTCTGTCTTTAATTTTTGTCAGTTTGATCACTATGTGTCTCGGTGTGAGACACCTCCTTGAGTTTATCTTTCCTGGGACTCTTTGTGCTTCCTGGACTTGGTTGACTATTTCCTTTTCCATGTTCAGGAAGCTTTTAGCTATTATGTCTTCAAATATTTTCTCAAGTCCTTTCTCTTCTGTCTCTTTCTGGGATGCAAATATTGGTGCGTTTAATTGTCCTCAGGTTGTGCAGAGGTCTTGTAGTCTGTCTTCATTTGTTTTCATTCTTTTTTCTATATTCTGTTCAGCAGCAGGGATTTCCACCATTCTGTCCTCCCTTTATCCGTTCTTCAGCCTCAGTTATTCTGCTGTTAATTCTTTCTAGTGTATTAGTTATCTCTGTTCTTTAGTTCTTGTAGGTCTTTGGTAAACATTTCTTGCATCTTCTCAATCTTTGCCTCTGTGCTTTTTCTGAGATCCTGGATTATCTTCACTATCATCATTCTGAATTCTTTTTCTGAAAGGTTGCCTGTCACCACTTCATTAGTTGTTTTTCTGGGATTTTATCTTGTCCTTTCATCTGGGACATAACTTTCTGCTCTGTCATCATGATTAACTTTCTGTAATAACGGTTTTTGTTTAGCTGCTGTGAGACTGCTTCTTTTGGCTGCTGCTTGCTGCCTTCTGAAGGAAGAAGCTAAGGGGCTTGTGTAAGCTTCCTGATGGGAGGAACGGGTGGTGGGAAAAAATGGGTCTTGCTCTGGTGGGCAGGGCCTTGCTGAGGAAAGCTTTAATCTGATTATCTGCTGCTGGTGTTGGGGGGGCGGGGTGTGGTCTCGTCTCACTCCATCCCTGGTGGTAGTTTGGTCTGAGGCTACTCAACCCTGGGGGCTCCAAGGCTCTGTGGTAGGGTTAGTGGCAAACTCCCAGGGGGTTTACGCTACAGGGGACCCTCCAGTGCCTCTGTCCCTGTGGTGAGCCCCCGGTGACCCACGCCTCCACAGGAGGCCCTCCAACACTAGCAGGTAGTTTTGGTTTGGTCTCCTGTGGGGTCACTGCTCTTCTTCTCTAGGTCTTGGTGTGTGCAAAATTTTGTTTGTGCTCTCTAAGACTGGAGTCTCTGTTTCCCTCAGTCTCCTGGGAGGCCTATGATCAGATCCTATTGGCTCTCAAAGCCAGATTCCCTGGGGATCCCCAGTCCCTCTGTTGGATCCCAGGCTGGGAAGCCTGACGTGGTGTTTGGAACCTTCACAGCAGTGGGAGACCTTTTTTGGTATCACTGTTCTCCCAGTCTGTGGATCACCCACCTGGCAAGTACGGGGTTTGACTTTATCATGATTGTGCCCCTCCTGCCATCTCACTGGGGCATCTTTGGATGTGGGGTGTCTTTTTTTTGGTGGGTTCCAATGGTTGTTCTACAGCTAGTTAAAAGTTTTGTTGCTCTCACAGCAGATGAGTGCATGTCCTTCTACTCTGCCATCTTGAACCAAAAGCACTCTTTAATGTTAGTATAGTAGACTGAAAAATAACCTCCAGCCCCCTAAAAAAAGATACCATGTTCTAATCCCCAAAACTTGGGAATGTTACCTTATATGACAGATAAAGAGTTTTACAGATACAAGTTCAGGTCTTGGGGTAGAAATTCTATCCTAGATTATTACTATGCCCTGAATGCCTTCAGGCATTCACCAACTCATCACCAACTCTGTGGATGTGAGTTTGAGTAAACTCTTGAGAGTTGGTGATGGAGGCCTGGCGTGCTGCAGTCCATGGTGTCACAAAGAGTCAGACATAACTGAGCGACTGAACTGAACTGAACGCCTTCACATGTATCCTTTCAAGAGGGAACTGGAAGAGGTGTTAACACAGAACACACAGGACATGGCAAGAAGAGCGAGGCTGAAAGATACTAGCCTTGAAGACAGGAGTGATGTGGTCAGAATGCAAGAAGTCCTCCTCGCAGCCCCCAGGAGCGGGAAGAAGCTCGCAGTGGGCTCCCCTAGACCTTCCTGAGGGAGCAGAGCCTGCCGACACCTTGGTATGGGCCCAGCGATGCTGATTTTGGATTTCCAGCCCTCAGATGAACTTTGTGTTGTTTTGAGCCTACCTACTTTGTGCTAACTTGTTACCTAACCATGTGGGCCTATTTTTGGAATTGGACAGTGGATAGAGACTGGAAGAATTTAGAGGCACATGACAAAATGCCTGGACTGCTTTTGAGAGACTCTAGGTAGGAATATGGACTTTCTAAAGTGCCTCTGGGCACTTCTGGTTAGGGGTGGGAAGAAAACAAGTAACATGTTAATGGAAACTGGAGGCAGGGAATTCCTTATTATATAGTGGGAGAAACCTAGCTGGATTGTATCCTACAGCAAGAGGTGCAGCTTACATCATGATGACCTTCAATTCTAAGTAAAGTGTAGCCTTGTTTCTTCTCATAATTTATGAAAAATGCAAGAAGAGAGAAATTGAGCAAAGAACCAGGAAGTAAAATAGATGAGAACTTGATGTTTGTGCTAGAAAGAAGGTCATGGGTATGACTGGACATCTTCTTGCTAATGCTGAAAAAATTAGGCGTGTGACTCACAGGTTACCTCAGCCATTTTTGCAGAAGCCAGGAGTAGATGAGGTTATCCCAGAAGGACCTGTGGAAGAGCCTGTTGGCTCATGGCCAGATGTGCCTGGGAGATCAGCAGAAACACTGCCAACAGGGGCTGAGAGAGAAGACCGTGGCAGAGGCTTTCAGACTCCATCATAACAGATGAGACGGCGGTATGGAGTCAGAACAGAGACGGGAAGATCCTGGTGGAAGGAATGTGGCCCTAGAATGTCAGCACCTTGATTCTGCTGCAGTGATAACTGCCTGCTGGATACACTTCTGTTGTTTGAAGCTATCCAGTTTGTGGTAATATGTTACAGTGGCTACTGGAAACTAACAGTTGGAAAGAGAACAGAACATTTGTAATAGAGCTGAGTGTATGTCAGCTGACTAGTAACGACACGTTTATACAGTTTAAGAGATGGGAAAACATGGTATGCATCAAATTTATAGGTCAATTTAAATATCTTAATTTGGGATGGAATGGTGGGCAAGTTAGGGTTTTCAGGCATTAAGAGGCTTGTTGCCAGATAAGGTAGAAAACTGATTTAATTATGTTGATGTATTCTGGGCAACAATTTTTTAAAACCTGTGAACATTAAATGTATTGACATCGTGCAGTGTGGTGAGAAGGACAGAGGCTATAGAAACAAGAAAGCCACTGAGGTCAGTGAAAAGGTGGGCACTTAATAAGGTGGAAATAGAAATAGTAAAGAGAGGATAGCTGAACTTGGTGAGTGAGGAGGGTGTGCAGAGGGAGGAAGAAGAGGAAAGGGAAGAGAAGGAAGTCTGCTGTAGGAACCAGGACGGCCCGGTGTGGTCATGCCAAGAGCCAGCGGTCACCAGGCATTGGAGGAAAACTTCACAAAAGGAATGCTTATTGAACAAGATAAAAGAACCTAGTAAAAGAGGATTTAGGGCACAGAATTAAAAGAAGTGCATCTAGAAGAGTACAGTTTCTTTTCTGTGAAATTTTAAGACATGAATGGTAGAATCCTGAAAGTGTCCGCTCTCTCTTGGCAGTAACGTCGAGCAGTCTCTCCAGAGATCTGGAAGACAGTGGTTTCTGTACCCAGTGTTTCATACCATGCTCAATTACCAGGCGGTTCTTGAAGCAGTTGTTTGTACTTAGGTAAAATGAGGAGAGAGGAGATGTTACCTAAAGTATGTTTGATATAAAGGTAGCAAAAGGGAATTAAACTGAGGAGAAAGGGGACTAGAGGGAGGGTGGTTACGATTTCTCTTTAGATGAGTAGCTAATGATACAATGATGGTATATATCCTCAGAAGGTGTCTGTCAGAATAACTAAATTGCCATGGGCTCCAGGGGGGAAAGAGGGTATTACTTTTTTCAAACCAACCCCCCTCCTTTTTTTTGGCCTTGTACATGAATAACATAAAATAGTTTGCTAAGGGTCAAAACTAATTACATCAGATTTTCTTTTTAATATTTTTTACTCATTTTTTATCTAAAATGGGACCTGTATTATACTTGTTAGTGGAGGGAAGGGTGTGTTAAAATTGCAAAATGGCAGAGTGAAACATACGCTTTGGAAGGTTAAAATGTAGACATTTCACATTTCCAAGTTAGGGGCATGATTCCTAATTGTAATTTTTTAATTTTTTCCCAGCATTCCTGTTACCAGTCCTGATACATATTTCATAAAAATTCATATGTATTCCAAGTAGAGTGATGGTTTTCAGTATCACTATTTGCTAAAGAAACTGCTGCTAAGAACCTTGATCCAAAATTGAAGACAGTGTAAGGAGAATGCTTAGAAAAGAGTTAATTTTTAATAAGGTAATAGAACCTCTGGGTAAAGAGGGACAGGGAGACAAAAGATCCTGGGAGAGGGGCTAGGTAGACCCTTCTATTATGGCAGTATACGCTGCTTTTGTGTACTTCACCTCAGCAATTCTTTTGAATGGGGTAAGAATTGAAAACCTTTTTGAGACCACGTGGGTGCCGTGGCCATGAAGGCTGGCCTGCATCATCGGTGTTGACCTTTCTCTTAGGCCTCCATGGTGTAAGAGAACTTGGTGCTGTCCATCAGTGTAAACACGCCTGTGCATGCCCGCCCCTCATTTGGAAGAATGGTTTCTTGTGTGCACATTGGAAACGAAGAGGGGAGAGGAGTAATGCATACTTGCCTGCAAACGGGGTCATGAGAGACAGACCAGGTCAGTTAGCTGAGAGGGCTGCAAGGCCTTAGCGAAACACCTTTCCAGGCAGCTGTGGAGCCCCACCACACACGCTGACGCACAGGCAGGTTTCCGTCTCTTGAAAGCCACTGAGTTAAAACGAGAAAAGATTGGTTTTTCTCAGCTAGCCTTTTTTAATATAAAATTTACTCTATTGTCAAGGGTTATCAATTTACCAGCATACTCATTAACTTGCAGTTGAAAAGGACTTTGTAATTTTATCAGTTCAACATAGTTTTCTTATTTTAGAGCTAAAATAATGGTTTTTCTTCTTTGGTCACTCTACTTAGGCCTCATTTTTTCTGTTTGGCTGAAAGGGTATTTTCTAGCATTTATAAGTGTTCTACTTCACAGTGTGCTCTCATAATTATCTTATTTCATCTTGTAATTACCCTACGATATACTTACTGTAGTCATTTCATAGTTATTATCATTGCTATTAGAGTCATTCTTTATATATAAGGGTCAAAAATGATTAAGATTTCCCCAAGATTATTGAAGTACTGAATCCTAAAAAACCAACTTTTATGAATGTTAAATTCTTCTGTGTTTTACAAAATCTTGGAATGTTTTACAAATAGGGAGCCTTCCCTAATATACTAAAATTGTTAAAAAAACTTATTTCAGGCCACATTTTGGAATACATGTTCTTTACACAAAGACACTTATTTCTGCACCATTTTATTTGAAAATGTCTGTTTTGTTACTCTTTTATTTTTTTCTTACAGTTTTGTTGAGATATAATTGACATACAGCACTGTATAGGTTAGTGTATAGCCTAAACATTTGACTTATGAAATGATTACCATGATAAGTTTAGTAAAAATCCATCTTTTTTTTTTGTCCCAAAATATGCTCAGTTTAAAGCCGTAATAGAACAAACTATGAGTGTGTGTGCACAGAGGCAGGAAAGGTGTGCTTCAGGTTTCGAGAATTGTTCCATTGTCGGGTGCTGGCAGCGGGCCCTGTGCTTCGCTGGCACTGGGCATAGCACTTCAGTGGTTAGTGTCATCCCAGCTTAATTATGCTCCCCCGCTGCATAGACACTGTCATCTCCCGTATTTGTAGACTTAATGAAAATGAACCTTTTCTTTTTCTTCACTCAGATCTGAAGTTAATTTCAATACGGTTGGAATAGTTTTTTCTGTCTGTGAAGGAAGTTGCTTTTTAAATCTTGTTTAATTTTTTTGGTTAGGTAATATCACATAATTCTGGATTTAACAGTTATACAGTATTTTCTTTTACAGGGTTTTTCCAGTCTTTTACAAACCATGTTACAATAAATTTGTTCAATTTTGCATGTATGCAAGTATATTTATAGAATAAAACTAGTAGAAAATGAAATTGCTGGATATAAAAGTGCTATGAAAATGTAGTTTGGGGTAGATAGTGCCAAAGTGCTTTTCATAAATTTCTCAAGTGGGTTGTTGAGGTGTGTGATATAAAACCCTTCAATTCCCAGGGTTCTTTCTAATATGCTTTCCTTAAGGCCGAGTTAGAACTTTAGGGATGTCTGTATTGGTGAAAGTTTCCGAAGCACAGGCACGCACCCTGAGAGTCTTTACTACATCTTGACTCAGCTGCATGCGCCATGCCCTGACCATCTAGAAAGCAATTTCAGGAGCATAATGGAGATGAAAGCAATGAAGTTTTGACTTTGGAAATAGAAAGACATTCAGATGATGCAGTGAATATTTTACGATCAAGGTCAAATAGGGAGAAAAGGCCAACTTGGTGATAACTGAGATTCAGAAGTCAAGGGTTGGCACAGGCGGTCTAAACCTTGGCACTGTTCAACTTTGGAATGAGTTGTTTGTTGCGGGGGCTGTCCTAGGCCTTGTTGGGTGTTTGGCAGTCTGTTCTCTCCCCATGAGATGCCAGCAGCCACACCCCAGTCATGATGACTCAAGTCACCACCACACACTGCTTGATGTCCCCTGGGGGAGAGTGGAGTGGAATTGGACCTAGTTGAGAGTTTAAGGAAGTGGATGTGGTATCTTTGGAGAGAAGAGCGACTTGAGGAGGAAGGAGCTGGTGAGAATGGCCTAAATTTTCTTAGTGCAGAGAGGAAATCTGTAGAGAACACAGGAAGTTGGTTGCTTGAGACTGAAGGAGTTGAAGGCATTGCAGGAATTAATTTTATTGGTGTCTATTGAAATTAGCCAGGGAAGCCCATCACCGCCTCAATGGACATGAGTTTGAGCAAGCTTGGGAAGTTGTTGAAGGACAGGGAAGCCTTGCATGCTGCAGTCCATGGGGTTGCAAAGAGTCAGACATGACTGAGTGACTGAACTGATTGAAATTAGCGTTTTAATAGTCAGCCAAGTCAGAAAGGTTTCGTTATTTTTCTCTCCAGAAAAAAGTTTATTATTTTTTGGTTGTCAATATGACAGTATAATGTAGCACCATTGAGGATTTTTGTATGCCTTTCTGATTACAAATTTAGTTAAACAAGTTGGTAGATAGAATACTCTTTAGAATTCATGCCTCCATTCGTAATTGACAGTTTGTTAGTCTGGTTGCTAAAATGATAGATAAAAATAGGTAATAGGACAAAATGTATACTGAGCTCAAGGCATGATTATAGAAACTTCTTTTCATCTTCAAAATGTTCATGTGCTTTCCTAACAATTTGTTCATATATTTTTCATAAAAAACAATATTGGAAAATGTTAGAATAATTTACAAGGAGTTGTTTTCGACTTCCTCAATATTTTTCCCTAATACCTTCTATGTCATCTTAGGCAAGATTTTTTTAAACATAAACTTTTGTATACCCTTTTGATTAATTTGTCAGAAGTTACAAATAAAAAAATTTGTTACTAATTTTTTACTTTTAACTTACAGGCTGAAGAACAGTTGAGAATTGTTGAAGAACAAAGAAAGATTCATGAGGAAAGGATGAAACTAGAACAAGAGCGACAGCGTCAACAAAAAGAAGAACAAAAAATTATCCTGGGCAAGGGGAAGTCCAGGCCAAAACTGTCCTTCTCGTTAAAAACCCAGGATTAGACTGCAAACTCTGAACTTTTTACGAAGAAATATGGAAAAACTTTGTATGGTAGCTTCATGTTGAAGTGGTTTTTTTTGTTTTGTTTTATTTTTGTTTTTTTAATTTGGAAAATCTGGAAAGTTAGCTTGTTTTAATAGGGGCTATGCTCTACAGTTCCTTTTTTCCCCCAGCCCACCCACCCCTCAACCCCCTTACCCCCCAACCCCCTCTTAACCTCCATTAAGTCAGATCCTTATCAGATCATTGTTACCTTCTAAAAAGCGATCTATTTTTCACCTGTTGGACTCTGTTAGTGGTCTGAGGAAGAACAGATCACTTTGTTAACTATGGATGGTCTGATAAGGTTTTTACTGACCCACTGACTTTAGAGTTACACTCTGTTTACTACATCATAATGCTGGTTTTGCTGACTTTTTGTTTTTTTATATATTTATAAAAAAAGAAAAAGTTGGTGGTTGCACTGGAAGCCCCAGGGTGTCACTGGGCCTTTGTGGTGTATTGTTAGCCAGTGTCTCGCGATACCGTTGCTCTTGGTGTTCCTGACACAGGTAAGGAAGCAGTTGGTCACCTCTGGCACAGGATACATACACAATTCAGTATTGTCTCTGTTCACCTGGTTTCTATTTCATTGACAGAATCAAACCAGCATTCCCCACTGTGTAAATAAATGATTTTGCTGAATAAAGTAAAGTCTTAAATTCATATGTTGAAGCAATTTTTTTTAAAGTTCTGTTAAGTCTTAAAGAGGGTGGTTTACTTTTTGATGTCAACAATCTAGAAATCCTAGGACTATGCTATATATTTCTTCTAGCTTATACCTTTAACATAGGATTTATATGTACTTTAAATATACTTGAGAATTAGTATTTAATGGCTATTTTTACAAATACCTAATTTATGCCTACACAAATTATGGCAGCAGTATTACCTTTAAGAAAGATTAAGCACCCAGAAAAAGATTTAAATTCTCAATCCTACACCTATTTTAGGGTAATAAGTATTATCACCACAAATTATACTTAATAAAGACTAGAAAAATGCCTCTAAAAGTTTACAGTATCTTAAATTATTTTCACAGTGGGCCATCAGAAAGAACTTAGCTTTGTTCTTTTACGAAAGGCTAAGGTGGTGAGATCACCCTCAGTGGAGGGTACATGCACATTTATTTTGGGGAAAACACATTTCAGCTTAAAAGTTTTCCTTTTGTTTTTGCATGTGGTATCTTATAAATGACTTCTATATACTAGAATCTGCCTCGTTTATCTTTACATATGTTTAAGTCAACTGGCATTAAAACATTTATTCAGGAAAAGGAGATGGATATAAAAAAGCTGCCTGAGATGCATAGATACGTCATCAAAGTAGAGAAACCTTCCAGTATTTCTGAGACAGTTTGACCAGTCTTTTAAAAGTGAAGACATAAGTTAATGAGATGACTAAATGCTAGATTATTTTGTGTGTGCATGCTTTAGTTTGAGCTCTTCCTGAGTCTAATTGTGATAAGGAACAATAAACTAGGTTTAAATATCTTTAAAGACAGAATTTTAAATAGGCATGAACTGTAGTGAGAACTGACTTTTAGTGAACATGGTACCTTCTACTCTAGTAAAACATTCACTTTATTTACCTAAAGAATTTAGGTTGCTTATGAATCCCTTTTTTAATCTCTCAATTAGGTTAGCTCTAATTATTTTATGATTCTTAACACTTTTTTTTAATGTAACTTTTTTTTGGGCGGGGGGGGTGCAGATCCATTGTTCCTAAGTTGTGTATTCAAGTTTTTGGAAATGTTTATTTAAAAATTGTTTTGCTATACAAGTGTTCTAAACATTGTATCTAAGAGAGTAGCCTGGACTTTAGAATATATGAAATCAGCTTATGCGTGCCTTTTTTAATTTTTAAAAAATTTCTTCCTGCCTCATATGGTGTGAAATCGCAGTGAGTTGCTTAGTAACGTATTGCAGTATCCCTTTGCTGTTGGAGACTCCCGTCCAATAATCAAATTGTTCCTGCTCCAGGCTGCAGGAAAGAGGATGGAATTGTTAATAAAGTACACCCAGTCTTCTCTATGCAACAGCAATATGTAGTCATTTGTTTTCTTCATTTCTACTGCTTTTGTATACATACTATAAAAGTTCAAATTCTTTCCCAAACTATTGGCAGTTCAGATGTTCTTTAATTAAGTATGCTTTTCTTCACAATTTGTTTTTTAAAGTTATATGTTCTTATTGCATTACAGAATTAACTGATGACTGTTTATTTTTATTACAGTATTTAAAATATGTAGTTATTGCCATTTATATTGTGGAGTTTGCAGAATGAAATCAGTTGTATAAACTAAACCTTTAAATTAGCTATGTGTGAGGACTCTTCAATGCTTGCAAAGAGGGGAAGGGGTTTGTAGTTAAAGATACACTGCTTCAGTTTCTCTTGTGAAGACAGCAAATTAGGCTCTCCCTATCCTCAGTTAATTTCTGAGTCAGTTTTACTAGTAATGTCCGTAGCTTTTCTGTGTAGCCACCAGTACTTTAAGAATTTGCAAATAATTTAGTTTACCAAAAAAAAAAAAATTTGCAAAAGATAATTAGTACTACTTTTAAAATTTTCTGTCTGAGGTAAAATAAGCATAGAATCCTGGCCAGTTGA
This sequence comes from Capricornis sumatraensis, assembly GCF_032405125.1. Lineage (NCBI taxonomy): Eukaryota > Metazoa > Chordata > Mammalia > Artiodactyla > Bovidae > Capricornis > Capricornis sumatraensis. The sequence goes on along the minus strand of NC_091080.1, from coordinate 90,425,992 downwards.
GGTGTATATATTGTTTCCAAGGCTTTGTTTTATATCAGAGTTCTCAACTAAAGTTTCTCCGAAGATGTTAATAAAGCCAGAGCTTCTGTCATCGGTTGTCCCTGCTTTCTGCTCCTTTACACCCAGAGCCATCCATCTGTTTTGTCTGTTGGCCTGAGAAATTCTACAACAGAGTATCAGTTTTTGAGACTCCATCCAGGAGGCTTGTGAACACTCAGGTAGCAAAGTATGACTTGACTCGTGAAAGGACCAGAACCAGTGAAGGTAACAGGCTCTGGGAGGAGTGTGAAGGCCAAGCAGTAGGCCCACTCTTTGGTTGAATTGCCACTTGTGGAGGTGTTGATTCTTCACCATCACCTTTGTCGTTCATAAATGTTCCTGTTTGCCCTTGTGTTTCGAGTGTTGCTATTTGCTTTTTAACAGTCTGTGGTCCAGTGGCACAGTTGCCAGTGGAGCGGTAATCTGTTTTATACTGTGTGTTTCGTGCTGTATGTATTTTATCAGGTAGCCATAATTGGTTTTCAGATGGTTAAATCACATTGCCTGATCCATTTACTGTGTATAATTACTAGAATAATGAGTGACTTGCAGCTAGGAAGCAATGGAAAGGGGGATACAGACAACCCAGTAGGACTTATAAGTGGTGTGTGTGTGATTGAACTTCATGGGACGTTTTACAAGATTGTCCCTTTCCTGAGCCTCCGATGGTTGCCCAGGGGATGCTGGAAAAGTTTCACTTTTTATTTATCTTTCCATGTCTGAAGCCAGTAAGTTTCAGAATAAAAGTAAAATCAGTGTTCAGGTAGTTTTCACTACCACTCAAGCGAAGGTTTGTGTGTGTGTGTGTGTTCAGCAGCGTCAGTAACCTTGTAAGATTGCTGTTAACTGCTGATCACTAAGCCTGGTTTATTAGGGTTAGAATAAAATGGGTTCTTTGTATACATATGGGTAATGATTATTGCCTTCCTCATTTTCCAGGCTTTCACAATGGATTAAATTAATGACAACATGAACAATTAAAGGAATATATAATTCCAATTGGTTCTAGGTACTGTGAAATCTCTTACTGCAAAGTGGGATAAAGGAGCAAAAATGGTTTGATGGAGACTGCTGGTCAGTAATACCCCTTACATGTTGAGAGCAGAATTTATTATGTTACACAGGATGTCTTATCTTATCATTGCACAAAGTGGGAATCTCAGCATGTTCAGTCACTAAGTTGTGTCCAACTCTTCCCAACCCCACGAACCATAACCTACCAGTCACTTACGTCCTCCACTATCTCCCGGAGTTTGCTCAAATTCATGCCATTGAGTTGGTGATGCCATCTAACCATCTCATCCTCTACTCCCCCCTTTTGCCTTCAGTGTCTCAGCATCAGAGTCTACCAGCGAAGTCAGCTCTTTGGATCAGGTGGCCAAAGTATTGAAGCTTCAGCATCAGTCCTTCCAATGAATATTCAGGATTGATTTCCTTTAGGGTTGACTGGTTTGATCTAAAGTGAAGTCTTGGGCCAGGTTCTGCAGGTGGTTGGAGCCATACCTGCATTCTTTCCACATACAGTGCTTTTGTATTAATATAAAAGCAGTGATAATTTGAGCTAGAGATTTATTAGATTACTACGTGTTTGCCCAGTTGTGTCCAACTCTTGGTGACCTCATGGACTGTAGCCCGCCAGGCTTGTCTGTCCATGGAATTTCCCAGGCAAGAATACTGGAGTGGGCTGCCATTTCCTTCTCCAGGGGATCTTCCTGACCCAGCGATCAAACTCATTTCTCTTGCATATCCTGCTTTGGCAGGTGGATTCTTTACCACTGGAAAGTCACCTTGGAAGCCATCTGTAGTAGAGAGGAATAGAATTTGGTTCCTTAAATATGTTAGGGTCTGTAAGGTATGAGTTGTCATGAAACTTCCCAAAGGGAAAAATTACTCTCTTGACCAAGAACCCTATGTAATGACTAATAATTTTTTCCTACCAAACTAATAAGTAGACACTAACTTAGCATGCTGCAGTGTGTAATAATATGAATTTTATAAGCTGATGGGGCAGGAATGTGTGGCAACAGTGATCTAAGAGTTTTGTTTTGAAAGGTCTTAACCTGGGAATAGAGCAAGCAAAGTGTCACTCGGGGGAAGAGCTCTTACAGCTTGAGTAACTTGTATGACATGAACTGCAGGTAGTGCAGTAGGGGCTTCCAGCTGTGTTAGAAAATTCATGGCTTTAGACAACATTTCATCAACAAGAATCAAACATCAGCAATTTTTCTGTAATATTAAACTTAAGACATTTTTTTAGTTTTTTGAAAGTTAAAGATGTCTTTCAAAGTAAGTCTTGGAATACTGGTACAAGGAATATGTAAGAAAAGTAAGTTCCAAAGACCAAAGCTTGAGTATGAACCCCAAAGGGGTAGGAACATGACTACTAGTAAGGCACATTTACTTGGACAAAATTCATTGCCCTCTTATTTTTAAAACTACAACTATTGAACTTCTATATTGACCACTTCATTCTATTTTATTCCAATTTATATCCGTCAACTTTTATACTTGGTTACGTCTCTGAAATCCCTCAAAGTTTGATTAGATTTTTAAAAATTTCTTTCTTAACACTGGAAGTAGTTGAAGTAATTTTTGCTGAAATAAAATCTCATTTTTAGATGTAGGGCTAAATATGTGCCAGTAGAATTACAGGTTTTCAAAAATAACCAAGTTTCTCACAATTGTAAAATGAAGTCCAAATACAAAGAGCTATTAAACTGACCCATACAGGCAGATGGGACTGGTGGTTTTTCCTTGTAGATATATATACAATAGATAAAGTGACTTGGGGTAATGCTTTTAATTATTGTAATTAAAAAGCAGTGGTGTTGCTACTGCTGCTACTTTTCACATAGTTTCTACATTTATTTGTACTGAAAGTAAGTTAATACATATTCACACGAAAGTTACATAATAGGAATCTTTTTGTGTAATTTTATTTTTTGGTTAAGAACACACTTTTTTTTTTTAATTTAAAAGCCATTTAGGCATTGAAACGTATAATATCATGTAAGAAACGAATCGCCAGTCTAGGTTTGATGCAGGATACAGGATGCTTGGGGCTGGTGCACTGGGATGACCCAGAGAGATGGTATGGGGAGGGACGTGGGACGGGGGTTCAGGACTGGGAACTCATGTATACCTGTGGCGGATTCATGTTGATGTATGGCAAAGCCAATACAGTATTGTAAAAAACAATGGAAAAAAATTTATTAAAATGTTAAAAGGAAGTCATTTAAACATGTACATTTACATTTTCCCCAAGGTAAAATGCTCTGGATGTGAGAATATCTGATTGACTAAAAATGGAAGCCAGGGTTATTTTCAGACAGTGCAAATTTCCTTTATTTCCTCTGGTTTACTTGGAGAGAGGATGTAGGTGCTAAGAGGTCACAACTTAAATTTCACAACCTAAGTTTGCTAAATGTGAAACAGCTACTGAGACACTCGGTTTTAGTACTTTTAAAGGGTTATAAGCTAGCTTTATATTGTTTCAAATGAATCCCTTAAATGTTTGTAAGCTTATTAAAAAAAAACTTTTTGTGAAATATACTGCCTGTTCGCTCCCACTTTTTCAGTCCTCTGGGAGTCAGGATGACTTCCAATTGGTTTGCTGTCTTTGAAACTTTAAAATACTTTTGGCAAGTTGGAATCTTCATTGAAAACTAGCAAATGCAGAAAATACAGTTGTTTTCTTCTTGTAAAGAGTTGTTTGGAATAATATGAATGTATTGGGTACCTCTCCTGCCTTGGTATTTTCAGCCTTCACAAGTTTTAACATTCCCAGTTGAAATGTACATTCTTAATGTCCAAAAACCGAATACTGAATGCACCATAAAACCCTTCCAAAGTTATTACAAAGAAGAGGGAAAGGGCTCAAACTATCTAAACGAGATATATATATATATATATATATATTTTTTTTTTTTTTTTTTACCACATAAGTAATTGTTTTAAATTTAGTGGATAATCCGTCTTTAAAATTTAGAATTCGTAGCAATAGTAGTGACCGGTTCTTTGCGTTTAAAACATTAAGGGAAACCTGGTGTAGAAAGGAAGTTTTTTTAAGCATGCTGTAGGTAGGTATACAACATAAATTTTTCAAACCGAATTGTTGGCAATCGTGCACAGCGCCTCGTCCCCGCCGCGCTCCCGCCGCTGTTCCTCACTCCGCCGATCTCGCCCGAGGCCCCTCTGCGCGGCGGGGCGCGCGCGCGGAGTACCGGCCCCCTCGAGGGTCCCGCTCTAGCCGCGGAGCGCGCAGACCGGCCGCTAGTGGGCACTGTGGGTCCGCGGAAGCGGCGGCGCCGCGCGTCCCGGCTGCTCCGGGGGCCCGCGCTCCGCCGGGACTCGGAGAGAATTCCCGCCGCCCCTCCGCTTCTCTGTCCCCGTCACCCTCGAAATTCGCGGTCACCTTGGGGAGGTGTGAGCGTGTCCCGATCAAGGAGACGGTCCGGCGGCCCGCGCGGGGAGAAGCGCTGCCTTCGTGGGGCCAGCGCCTTGGGGCTCGGCCACCCCGCCGGGTCCCCGGCAGACGCGCTCTGCCTTTCCCGGCCCCCGCGCACTGGGATCGGGCGCCCCGGCCAGCGTTTGGCGCAGAAATCAGGTGTGCGAAGCGTCACCGACAAGCCCTGGAGAGGGGGTGGCTAGGGGGTGTGCGAGGGGCCGTGAGCCCCTCTACGCAGATCTAGGGGGTGGGGAGAGGTCCTCCGCCTCATAAGGAGAAAGATCCTCGGGAAACCCACCACTTTCCTCTCCGCAGGGAAAAGGGGCGCCCTTGCCGTGGTGTCTCTGCCGAACTTTAGGGCGCTTGCTGGGCCCTGAGATCGCGGCTGCTGGGCGCCGCCGGGCGCTGCTGTGCGCTGTTGGGCGCGGGGACAGGTGGCCCGCGCTGCCCCAGCTCCCTCTCGCCCTCGGGGCCGAGCGTCTCTAGGCCGCCGCTCCGGGGGCGCCAGGGGCTCGAGCGCGGGTCGGTCCCCCTTGGCCCCGGCTCCCCGGCGCTGCAGAGCTCGCGCCGCCCGCCCGGGGGCGGGGGCGGGGCTCACCTGTCAAATGGCACCGCCCACTCTCGGGTGGGGGGCGGGGTGGTGGCTGACGGACAGTCCGGTCGTCCAACCGGCAGACGAGGGCCGCGCGGCGGGCCAATGGGCGGCGCGGCGTGGGGCGGGGCTCCGCGTTTATAGCGCTCTGACAGCGCGCCGGCCGAGCGGACTCTGCTCGGCGGGGACGGCGGCGCCGGCCGGAGCGAGGAGCCGTGCGCGGAGCTGGTCCCGGGGCCCTCCCCGCGCACAAAGGGCCCCCCTCATCCCCCAGCCCCGCGCGCGCATTTTGGCCCTCGCGGCGAGGACCGAGCCCCCCGCTCCTGCCTGCCCCGCGGGCTGGGATCAGCGAGGACTGTGGAGGCTCCCCGTGCGCCCGGAGGCGCCCCTCGCCGCTCGCGCCCAGCGCGCGCTCCGGGACATGGAACGGCGCCGAAGCGGCGTCCGCGCCCTCGGGCCGCTGCCGGGCCCCCTGGATCTATAGTGCGAGGCGGCCCCGCTCGGGGCGCCCCGTCCGCCGCCGCGTCGTCTCTCCGCCTTTGTGTCCCGGCCGCGCGCCCTCCCCGCTTCCCGGCGCCCGGCACCCTGGAGCCGCACGGGAGCCGGCTGTCCAAGCTGCGTCCGGCGCGGCGCCCCGGAGCCCCGAGCCCGCCGCGCCGCCGCGCCCCGCGCGTGCTCTCCCGCCCTGCGCTCTGAGGGCCCCCGCGGAGAGCGCCCCCGGGCCTCGGCGACCGCTGGAGCTGCTGATCGGCGCGCCCAGGAGCTGCCTGCGGTCTCCCCCGTGTCTGCCCGGAGGATTGGGGTTCCCGGCCCGCACTTCGTTCCTCCGGCGCCAGGAGCGCGCGGAGCTGGGAGCGGCTTGGCCATGGCCGCGAGGAGGGACTCGTTATGGAAGTACTGCTGGGGAGTTTTGATGGTTTTATGCAGAACTGCGATTTCCAGATCGATAGTTTTAGAACCCATCTATTGGAATTCCTCGAACTCCAAGTAAGTAACGTCCACGATGCCCCTCGTTCGCCGCCCCGGGGTCCGCCGCTCCGCGCAGCCCCGAAGGGAGGATGGGTCGGGCCGCCGAGCCTTGGAGTCTGTTTCTGGATCCTCGATCCCTCGCACCCCCTCGACCCCCCACCCCCGCCGCCTTTCGCTTTGTGGTGACTCCGCTCGGCCTTGCAGCCAGAGCGCCGGCCCTGAGGGGCGTCCTCCTCGTCCTCCGCCCTGTGAACAGGCTCCCGGGCACTAAAAAAGCCCCTTGTTGACTTGGGTGTCACGTCTGGAGAGGTGTCCGATGGCGATCCCTGACCCTGACTTCTCCAGGGCGGAGAACGGGGCCGCAAACAGGGCCGGCTGGCGCGCCGAGGCTGGTGGGCTCCGGAGACGCGAGGATGCCGCGCTCCCGAGGAGCGGCGGGGCGCGGGCCGGGCGGGCTGGGCGGGCGGGGCAAGCAGGCCGGGGGTGCAGCGGAGCGCTCCCGGGAGAAGGGAGCCGGGGGTCCCTGGGCCGCCCGGAGCTCGCGCGCCTGGGCGCCGCGCGGCCTGCCCGAGGGTGCGCGGGGAGCTCGCCCGCCCGAGAGAACTCGGGCGGCGAGCCCTTCCCTCCCTGCCTGGGAGACCGGCCTTCGGCTGTTCCCGAGGAACTGTCTGCAGGTCGGCCTCTCCCTTCGTTTCTAAACCCATGGGCCGGACTCTGTGTCCCGAAAGCTAACTTGATTTTAAGGATGCTTTGCGCAAAAGCTTCATTAAGGCCCTGCCCAGTCGCCACACAGCTCCTGAAGCCTTCGCGCCTGGGGAGCCTGGGCGGGAATGGGAGCCTTGGGTCCGATTTGCTTTATCGAAAGGTGCAGCCCGAAGAAGCCAGGCCTGGCGGAAATTAAGTTTCAGTGTGAACAGCCCGAGTACGTTTAGCATTTAGACAAGGAGATCCATCTCGAAATATACCTATATGATATATATACATATATGGTCGTGACTGGTAATTAGTCAGCTTGTGCACTCAGTATTGCATTATTACCTCACTCTCGGGACACGTCTCAAATCCTAGACAAAATTATTTAACAGAACCATGGGATTTTTTAACCTTGGGAAACTTGGGCGGGGGGTGGGGGAGGAGGGGGAGTCTGAAGACACTGGTTGTTCCCGGAGTCAGCATTTGAGATCAGAAGCGAAATCAATGACCTAATACGAAGTTGAGTTGGCCGTGGATTTAGGAATAAAGGGATGGGGGTGGGGTGGGGTTGATTTGAAGATCACATCTCAATCAGAGAATTATATCCACGCTTTTAAAAGTGGTGAATTTCAGATTCACCAACATGCTAACCAAGAATTCCCTGGTGAAGAGTGAAAAAACCGTCATGGCTATAAAGCGTATGAAACCGAGATTCTTGCACGAGGCTGGATGGCTTTATCCCGACACTGCTCCCGTGTATAATAAAAGTTACTCAGTGCAGTCGCTTTCCCTGTAGCCTGATCTCTATGGACTTGTGTTTCCTTTTCCCCGCTTTGGTGTAAGATACTATATTTGCTGAGAAAGCCCTGGCAGTGAGAGCTGGCCTCCGCTCCCGCAGCGTGAGGCGCCGGGCGGTGCGGGAGAACGCGGGGCTGGGAGCCTGGGCCCGGGCACCCGGGACCCGGGGAGCCGGGAGCCGGGAGCCGGGCCAGGGCAGCGAGCCCCGTGGAGCCGGCCCAGGGCGGCCGACGCTCGCTTCCTGCCTACAGGGGTCACTCTTCCCTGCGCTGTCGCCAAGCTGGCCCTCGCCTCCTCCCCGGGGCTGCCTTGCACTTTCACTCACCGACTGGCTTTGAGGGGCTGGTTTTTGGGTTTGGGTTTCCACTCCTCTCCTCCTCCCAATAAGATTTAATTTTTACATTCCTGTCTTTAAAGAAATTTCCATTAACCCCTTCAGGTTTCAGCTCAGTAGAAGTCACCTTTATGCATTATTAACTACTGGTTTGTGGGATTTGCAAATAGCTACTTGGAAACAATAAAGGTAGCGCAGTAATTATTTCAGCCTACGGTTGTGAGTATCTTCTTCCTCTAAGATGCTGCGGGAACTGGTGACTGATACTCCCTAGCCTGATACGAGGATCAGGCTTCTCTTCTGAGCTGGGCTTGGATTTAGAGCCCTCCTGGAGGCCTGGTTGTGGAGAAGCCTGCCTCCCTGCACCGACTGCGTTGCTGTTGGTGTGATGTCTCCGGCCCCCAAGAGGAGAATTTCTTTTCCAATCCTCAGGATAATGGCTGGCCTAGAGGAGGGGATCGTTTGTCCCCTGGCAAAAGTCTACTTAACTAAGTTATGCAGCTGAATGCTAGCTTGAGAAATCAGAAAGATTTCTTCCTGGGGGAATGCTATAAAAGAGGCTTTTTAAGTTTGAGAATGAATTTAAAAAAAAGGGGGGGGGGTGCCAAGGAGTTGCTCTGTTTGTTGGGGGAAGTTGCATGTTTATTTCCAGGGGGGAAGTCAGTAAATGTGACGACGTGGCAGGAGAGTAATCAACTGCATTGAAGTTGCCCATCAGTTTGTCCAAGTGTAGAACAATTCACTTGTAATGAATCGGCCATCAGTAATTAGGTTTGTTTCACTCGGAGGTCAGCTTTTTTAGCAGGTGGTGGACAGAGAGAGCACACAGCAGCTGTTTGGAGACACAGTCCAGAAAATCCTTTGTAAATTCACCATCTCCATAACTACTTCAATCACACTGTCTGCTTCTCCCACCCCACCCCACCACCACCCCCTGCCCCGGAAGAGTTTTTAAGAAGTTTTACTGACTGAAAAGTTAGCCCCTGCATCCACAGGTTCAAGGAAGGGTTGTGTCAACTGTGGCCATTTCGGTTGTGTAGCTTTTTTTTTTTTTTTTAACTCTGGAGAGAAAAACAGAGCCTGGCTTTCATTGCTAATTAACATTTCAGTAGAATAATTTTTTCCAAGCATGATGTTTTAGCCAAAAAAAAAAAAAAGGTTTGCTCTTTAAAATACATATATATATTTATTATTAACTTCACTTTAGAGTGAGCAGGTCGGTATTGGTATGGAATTCTGGAGTGAATTACACTAGCTTTGTTGAATTTGGAGCATTTGTTTCTTCTGTCTAGGAGTGTGGTTCCCTAGTATATGCCCCATATACTAGTTAACCAAGCGTTTTGCTTTTCTTAGGTCAATTTTTCCCTACATAATGGTGAATTCCTGATATTGATTGACTTGATACAAAAGAATGGCTGGATAATGTCCAGATAACCTATAATACTTAGGCTCCACCACAGTCAGGCTCTGAATAAATACAGACCTGTCAGAGATTGATAAAATAAACTACAATGGATAGTGCTGTTTAAACAGTCCATTCAATACCATATATAAGCCGGCCGGCCTTCCATTGTGTCTGAAATTCTTATTTTTGTAGGTAAACAAATGCACATTCAGCAAGGATTCAATAGCCCCTTGAACTATGCTCCCCAGTTTGCGTTTGGGTTAATCTTGTCGGTTTTAATATAGAGAGGGGGGGAAAAAAAAGCACAGAGCACCAGGGGTGGAATTGTTCGTGCTTTCACATCCACAGCCCTCACATTTTGTCAGGATGATAAACTGTAGGTAATGGACTGTCGCTGTTGCACGGGACGACCGAGCCAGGGCGAGCACAAAGCCGGGGCAGCCTCGAGATCTCACTGCAGGCTTGGGAGCCTTCTTTTCAGACCAGGAGAGAATTGATTTGGGAATCGTGTGTCCAGGGACTGCACTTTTTAACCTCAGCAATTAACAGCCTAGAGCTTCAGAAACGGGAGCTGGAGGTTAAGATGATTCCTTAAGCACTTGGTTCAAAATCTTTCAAAAAGGGTAGCTCTTGACACTTGTCCTAGGAGGCAAAGACATGCAAATGACTCCCGCATCCCGAAATGTGCCGGGCTGAAGCCGGGGGACAGGTAAATGAGCCATCAAGCCCGTACCAGCTGAGAACTGCTGATGGGCTTGGTTCCTCCATACGGAGTCAGCTGAAGAGTCAGCGGTATATTCAGAATCATTATCGTAAAACCTCTTATCTGGAAATACACCGAGAGGAATCCTCTGGTTGGTGGGTCAGCATGATGATTACCTGCAGAGGGACTTTGCTACCTGGCCCCACACTGAAATAATTCAGGTAGTACCGGGGGTGGCTGAGAGTGACCCCCCGCCCCCGCCACAACCAGCTACGTCTCCAGCGCCGGCACCTAATGGGAAGCGATTCGAGATCCCAGCGTGACTGCAGTGACGCGTCACAGGGATGGGAGTGGCAGGGGAAGGAAATACAGACTTGAGACCCTTATCAGAAAAGAAAGAAAAGAGAACAGGCAGGCTGTTTTTTGAGCATTCCATGAAAACTTTATTCTTGAACTCTCCCACTGCAAATGAGACGAAAAGGAGGGCTCTTCTAAGGAAAATAATCATCGAAACGGTCCTGGGGGCCCGCCTAGTCTCCGGCTGCTGCCGTAAAAACCTGTTTTTCAGGTCACTTTTCATATATCTACATAGATTTACTTAGGAGCTCGCTCTTGGTGCAGAAGAGTAGAGCCTTAAATGGGGAGTGTTCAGTGGCTTAAAATATTTTCATTAACATATGCAGACTAGAAGCTGCTAGTTAGGAATTAGGTCTTTCGGGAATGAGCTCCCCCCACTTCTATCTTTTTTTTTTTTAAGGGGAGGAATTAGAATGGGGCTGGGAGAGAGGAGGAGAAGAAAAGGCAAGAGGGAAGGGTAGGGTAGGGAAGGGACAGAGTTCCGAACAGCTTGGAAAAACTCCTGGGGCTTCATTGTCTCTCTAAAGCCAAAGCACACAAAGACACAGGCAATTCAGCCCTTCTCCCATGATGGAAAGTGTAGACCGTGGACATCGCTCTCCTGTTTGACTTGTTTAATTCTCATTTTAAATTCAGTACTATGCGAGCCGTGTGAACTCTGAAGATTTCTTTAGTAATCCATTTTGTAGTTCCGAATCAAAAACAAAGTGAAAGGGTCTGACACAATTTGCTTTTATTTTTAGGCAAATCAACCCTGGTCATAGTTAATAAGGGGATTACAACCCAGACTAGGTCTTTACAGATGTAATGTAAATCAAGGGCAGAGTAAAAAGACACGGATCCCTTTTGATTGAAGTATGGTAAAAAGGCATAGAGAAGCTAGCAGCGGTAATCTGATTGTATGGCAATAAAACCACCATTTTCTGTCTTTCAGATAAAAATAATGTGGTAAATCCATGCAGTTCATAAGATGTAAAGGCAGATAAAGGGTGAAGCCATGGCAACATATAGATTAGCTGGATGTGGGGAATGACACGTCTCTGAAAAGAGTGTAGAAAGGACGGCCCTTGCTTCAGGCTGTTGGCTATTATGTGGGAGCCATACAGACTTGGAAACTCGGATTAGAAGGTATGAAAGCCCCCCTTGTGGCCCGAGATGGTTGAAGCCGGGAAGAAAAGATGGCTCAGTTCTTGCTCATTGGTGGCGGATAATATGGCCAAGGTAGGTTCCCATTGACCGCCTTTTCCAGAGGCTGAGGTTGCGGCTGATTAAAACCTCGGCTCACTGCAGTGAGTTCAGGCCTGCAAGCTTTTCCTTTTTAACTCCTGGCCTAACAGCGGCTGCCGTAATGTAGGATTAGCCGCCCTTGGCGGTACCTGCCTTCATCTCTTTGGTCTCCAGGCAGGGACCTGCTGGGGATGAACAGAGCCCAGAGGGGCTAGGAAGGGCCGCAGGGACCTGAAAAGAAAACACAGACCTTTTGATTTCAGCCATCTTTCAGCCCCAGCCCGGGGAAAAGCTGAGCTAACATTTATATATCACCCCCCTACCCCCCGCCTCTGCCAGGGAGCTAGCTCCTCTCTGAGTTTTTCGTTTCCCACTCCCAGGGGAAAAAAAAAAAAAGTATAATTAAGCAAAATCACAGGGGGAATTGCGTCTTCACTCAGATAGGTAGTAATCCGATATGCCCCCACCGGTGGAGATGACATTTCAATCCTAACCATGAGTTGAGTTGAATGGGACAGGCCCCCATTGGGGAAAGGGTAGGACTGTAAAAGTTGTGATTGCTGCCAGCTTGAAACTTAAAAACAGAAGAGGCTCTTGCTGCTCCGTGCCCTGAACAGCCCTGTCCATAGGCAGGGCTTTTGTCTTGGAGGTCTACACTTTGCATTTTAGTCATTAACCAAAGTCGGCCTTTGAAGCCGTGATTGGGTTCCAGGCAGAGTGGCATCGGCAAGTTAGGTCAGGCCAGAAAGGAAATTTTTGCTTTTTCTGCCTCCTGTTTGGCGTCTTAGAAAAGTCTCAGCATTTCTTTAGGAAAGTCTGAACTCTTAAGAGGCTGAGAAAACTGAAAGCTGCAACCCCCCAGGGTGATGACTTGCTGGAGCGGGGCATCTGGGGGCCGTCCTCAGAAAAACAGCGTGGTGACTTTCTAGACAAACGCATCCCGTGTCTGAAGATCTTCACTAAATCGAAATTATTCTGTTTTAGACCCACCTCGTGGATTTTGCTCCTAATTCTCAGAGAGCCACCTCGACGGTGTGCGGCGACGGCTTTCTGACGCATGTTGCCTGTTTCTCTGGCCACTGCGCTGTAGCTTTCGCTACTTCAACACACGTGAGAGAGGCCCAGAGACCTGCCCTCCGCAGGGCCTGCTACTCTACCTTCCTCTACAGTGCAGTTCAGAAATCATGTCAAAAGACCCAGTGCGTTTGCCCAGGTTCATCTAGGAGAAGGGGCACCCCCTCATTTACAAGCTGGTCACATCCCAGCACCTTGCATTCTGCATCTGACAATGAGCCCTAATGGTCCATTCAGCGAAAGTATTTGCTTGTTAGCGGGGAACAGAGCATGATAAATGTCCAGCAAGCTTGCGGCCTCCTTCAGCCTTTCAGACGCAGGCTGGTGCATATTTATGGCAGGCAAGTGACAAAAGGAGCCGCTGAATTGCCCTGGCCTCCAGCTTTCTATGAGGAACAGGGTTAAAGTGATTAAAGAAATGATGCAGGCAAGTCCTGCCACTTGTTTACGAACCAGCATCCAACCCACAGCTTCGAGTCCTACCTTTGAGAACCCCTTGCAGGAGCGTTAGGGATCAGGACGTTTGGATCCGGTGGCCCCATGGAAAGAGAAGGTGATCCCTTATGAACTGTTCTGCACATGCGCTAAATGCCAGGTGCGCCAATTTCTGTGGCTTCCGTGGAGAAGCGGCAGGGGGTCTTTATTCCCCTTTTCGTGTATAAATATCAAATGTGTAATTCTAGTCCAGGGCATTTTGTGGCTGGTGAGTGCAGCCGTGCTGGTTTCAAAGAAAACACCATAGTAGGAGAAAGTGCCATGAAAGGCAAACAGGTTGTTTCTGCCCTTAGTAATTCCCCCAACAAAATATGAAGACCAAATTGGCAGTAGTGAAGTGTTCATAGTTCGCTCTTTCCATTCTGGAGAGCACGGGTAGGTGAATGTTCTAACTGCTTGGTGCTGGGCAGGCATTCAGAAGACCGTGAATGAACCATTCTCTGAAAACTTCATCTTCTTGGTGTTTTCTGTATGAAACTCGAAAAGCATCCAGATTTTTCTTCTCAGTTTACGTTTGGTGGCACCCAGTTTTAATTACAGTCCTTGGATCCTTCTACAAGTATTAATGTGCATGCGTGCTAAATCGCTTCAGTCGTGTCTGACTCTTTGCGACCCCTTGGACTGTAGCCTGCCAGGCTCGTCTGTCCATGGGATTCTCCAGGTAGGAATCCTGGAGTGGGTGGCCATGACCTCCTCTGGGTGATCTTCCTGACCCAGGAATCAAACCCGTGTCTCCTGCATTGGTAGGTAGGTTCCTTACTACTGGCACCACCTGGGGAGCCCACAGGTATTCATAGGTGCTAGTTAAGTCTCTCTTGCTTCTGAGACAGAACTCTTTGCTTTTCACGTACTGAGTACTCCTGCATTCCACCAGAGTGGTGATGGGTGCTACCCACCCAACCCTGCACACCTCAGTAGCTCTGAGCTGCAGAGCTAATGTCTGAGATGGCCCTTCTAGCATCTCTGCAGCATCTCCTGTACCAGCTGATGAACCTGAGGGCCAGCGTGGTGCTCTCACCTGAGGAAGCACTTCTGGATCTCAGTCCTTGCTTTTTCTACCTGTTAAACTGGCTCACTGTGGCCTGAAACTTTTGTCCTGAATAGGAACTGTCTGATGAGTGAGTGGGGCCAGGCTGCGTACATTCGAGGCCAGCTCAGAGTGCCTCTACCTGCAGAAGTTAGAAGAGGTCAGTTTTCACTTAGATCTGTTGCTGTTGTTTTGTCACTCAGTCGTGTCCAACTCTTTTTTGACCCCATGAACTGTAGCCCCCCAGGCTCCTCTGTCCATGGGATTTCCCAGGCAAGAACACTGAAGTGGGTTGCCATTATCTTGCTCCAGGGGATCTTCCCAACCCAGGGAATGAACCTGTGTCTCCTGCATTGGCAGGCGAATTCTTTACCGATGAGCCACTATTCGCTTACCAGAACTATATTTGGGGTATGTTTTTTTTGCAATAAACAGTGTATTTTCATCTCTGTTCTTTTATATTCAGTACAAATATATGCATAGTCAGTGTTAGGAATATCATCTAATGTGTAATGCCCTTCTCTTATGTTAAATACATGACCTTTAAACAATAAGTATTTTAATCTTGCAGACTCCAATCAGCAGAAAATAAATGTCTAATTGTATGGGGGAAATAATTAAAAATAAGATTGACCTTCTCTATGATTGCATATTGTGTTTTTTTTTTAAATTAATTTTTATTGGAGTATTGTTCCCTGGGTTGGGAAGATCCCCTGGAGAAAGAAATGGCAATCCACTCCAGTATTCTTGCCTAGAGAATCCCATGGACAGAGGAGCCTGGTGCGCTACAGTCCACGGGGTCACAAAGGGTCGGACGCGACCAACTGACGCTTTCACTCCGCATTCGTAGTTGGCTTTAGTGTTGGGTACAGCAAAGTGAACCAACTGTCTGTGTGCATATACGCCCTTGTTACTGGATTTCCTTCCCACTTAGGTCACTGCGGAGCATCGAGTAGAATTCCCTGTACTGCACAGTAGGCTCTTGGGGTACGTTTTTGATAAAAACAGGCTCTCCTAAGCCCTGCACCCCACTTTGTCTATGGGAAAATGGATCTTCCTGAGAAATGGACTGTCCTTAAGGGTCACCGTTTCCCCTGAAATGACTGCTCTCTCTTGATGGCGTAGATCAAACACAGTTTCTTTAAATCTTGGCCCTGTAATCCCACAGCACTCGAGTTAAATACCCAGGGCATAGAAAGAACATGATACACGGCACTGTTATGATTCATATGCAAGTCTTAATCCCCCACCACCCAGCCTATCCCTAAAAGGCAGGGAGCAGAATTCTTTCATGTCATCCATCTCTACCAGCAAGCATTGACATCCAATAAGTATTAGTTGGAAGAGCAGTCACAACCCAGAGGTCTGTTTCTGGCTGCCCCTGTTAACAAATCACCTGATCCTGGGGCGCTCCCTCCAGCCCAGTGGCTCTAGAACCATCACAATCACCTGGAGGGCTTGTTAAAACAGGCTGGCCGCCCGCCCCCAGAGTTCCGGATTCCTGAGGGCTGCTTGGGACTTGAAATTCACATTTCTAACAAGCTCTCAGCTGATGCCACACCTTAAGAATGGCTGCCCTCTTTCCAACTTTTTTTTTTGGAAAATGGCTCAAGATTAGATCACCATCCTCTGAAAGGCTGATAAGGATCGCTGAAGAAAGCCCTGGATCGCTGAAGAAATCGGAGGCCCTTGTCTCCCAGCTCTTGGCCTCTGTTTTTGCCTGGTTGATCACTGATGGTAGATAATTCATTGACTTGTTGGATGAGCATTAGTGAACAGTGAGGTCTGTTAATGCTGGGCTCTGAGAATACAGAAAAGAGCAGTCTCTACCCTCAAGAGACTTAAACCCTAAGGGAGTAAGGCTGTCCCACGGGGAAGGCAAACAAGGCCAGTGCTGTGTGGCTGGGGTGGCCACGGGCACAGAGCAAGAAAGGAATTGGCGTTCCTCCCACGGGAGGGGAAACTGAGTCAAGAGAGACAACAGTATCGCTAGGCAAAATCCCAGGAGATCTCTGAAACAGAACCACAGTCAGCAAATCAAAGGAACACATTTCAGCTAAGGGTGGCCACTGTCTACACCATATGTCTTTAATAATCTGCCTCATTTCCTAGGTCTCAGTGGAGCTTGGAGACAGATTCCCACAAGTGAACAAACACCCTGCGGGACAGCTAACCCAGCGATTCTAGCCCTTTTACTCTCAGGAGAACTAGCAGTACGTATTGGTTTTCAGAAGGTCTGTGCTGATAATGGAAAGTTCAGGTGATTCAATTTAGCAAAGTGAGCCAGGCCAGGGCTATTTTAGTTTGCTTAAGAGGACGGGCCTTGGAATCTGGCTGTAGGAGCCCACTGCCAGGTTAGTCATTTTTTTGCTGTGTAGCTTTGGGAGCAAGACCCCCTGCGTTTCTCACTTATCCCATTTCTAAAGTGGGGGACAGTAATCTAACAGGATTGAAGAAGAAGTGTGCTAGAACTGTGGTCAGGATTGAAGACTCTAGCTCTGGACTTGGCACAATGAACCGATACCGAACTGTCGGCTCCTGCTGTTGAAAGTTAATTGAGCATCTACTGTATGCCCGGCTGTCTGGTTCAGTTTGCCTTCTACATACAGATGTCAAGTAAATAAAAAGAAAATGTTGATTAGGACGTGGCGCCTGCACCTTTAAAGTCCCTGTTTAGCTGCCTGTCTTCCGCTTATCTCACACACTTTGCTGCTACGTGAAGCACCTGTTTAGTTCCCTTCTGCTACCAAATTGGATGCTCTCTCCCCTGCTTCCTGCCCTGGTGCTGTGTTGTAACATTTATAACCCTGAATCGACTCGGCTTCTCCACCAGGGCTGGGGACGAGCTGGATCCTGGGTGAACCCCCTTTATGGGCAGGGCACGGGAAGCCACTGGGTTGTTGAATGCATCCTTGAAGACAGCTGGGTAGCCTTTCAGCATTAACGTGCCATGCTGTTGCTTATTTAGCAACCTCCTCACCTGGCGGGCACAGTCTGTTTCACTGAATGACAGTTGCCTGCAGCACATGCTAGGGGCCAGTGACTGTTCTAACTGCCCCGCAAATACTGACTCGTTCAGACTTAATAATGACCACCTGAGAGAGGAACTGTTATGACCCCCATGACAGCAATGGGGAAACCAAGGTGGAGACTGGTTCCTCATCTTGCCTCAAGTCATGCAGCTCATAGGTGCTACAGTCTGTGTCTGAACCTGAGTGTTCTGACTCCAGGATCCTTCCTCTAAATTCTCCAGCTCTCTTTCTCAGGCTGCTGCATGGATTGGTTAGAAATCACATAACCCAGTGAAGCTTACGTGTGCTCAAAGCAGTACCCACAAGGTGGGTTGAAAGAAGGTTTGGGGTATCACTCTTTGCCTGTCCATCTTGATTTATAGACTTTCCTGTGATGGACATGTGATTCTAAATGGATCCTTTAAATCTTTGATAACAAGGTTTTACCCAATGGAAGCTAGACAGTTACAAAAGTCCATCATATTAATAATGCATTTATTGAGTATTACTCCTCTGACTATTAACATTTTCCTTTTAAAAATGGGAGCATTTGATCGTCTCTCTGCTGGGAGAAGACAAGGTCAGGTTTGCGTGGAGAGTTCCGTGGGGTTCGGTGCTGCACGCGTGTCAAGCTAAGGAGATAGGATGACATCTTTTTTAGAGTCTAGTCACAATTAAATGCCATTTTATTTTGGATTTTGGGATCTGAGCCAGCTTCCATCTTGTCAGAGCTGAGAAGACTCAAATCAAGTCCAGGCCTGTTTCTACAGCAAACTGGGCTTCTGGCTTCCTGCCTGTGGATTCATTCAGTGTAGCCCATCTGGCTTTCGATGTCCGGCGAGTTTGGAGCAGTTTGTTTCAGGAAGCGAGGCGGGGAGGATCAGTGGGCCTGGGATGCTCTTGACTCCCGAGCAGATCCTCCCCAACCCCGTTGCATCCCCTCAGGGCTCAGGGTCTGCTCACCTGCAGCCCTGGCGTGGGCTGGGGGGCTTGGTGAGGGGCTCTCACACCTCCAGCCCTCACTCCTGCCCGAGTTCAGGGCCTCCTCTCATCTCATCATGGTCCAGTTCCTTCCCCTCCTGGAGTTCAGCAGCAGCCTGGGTGACTCAGGGTGGTGAACTCCCTTGTGTTTGTTTTTCGGTCCGGCTCATCCCAGGCTGCTGGCGGCGACTGAGCAGGAAATATATGGTCCACAAAGTTATGGTGGCGCGCCATCCACATTTTTCTCCCTAATGTACACACCTTGGGGTGATCTGCAAGGGAATCCGTCACCCAGTCTGGTTTTCCTCCTTTCTGATGATTATGGTGCAGACGTGACTTCAGGAACTGCTTGCTTCCTCTTCCTGTCTTCTGCCCCTGCTCCCTGGGTTGTGGCCCATCCCGGGAGGTGCAGGGGATTGGTCAGCATCACCCGCCCACAGCAGACCCGTCCCTGACCCTCTCTGGAGTGAGGAAGGACGAAGTGTCCAGAAGGCAACCGTGTAGGTGGCTGCGAAGGGCTGGCATGCAGCCTTCTAAATTGTGTTGGTAGCTGATGCTTGCCTGGCAAGAGGATTCTCTGCTTATGGCAAGAGAGCCCGGGAATCTCACCTCTTTCTTAAACCTTACTTCTGAAAATGCTCTTTCTACAATTACACAGACACTCACTGAGCCCTTATTCAACGTGGGGCAAACTGGGGTGGGGGCCCCGGGGTCCAGGGGTGAACAGTCCTGGGGTCACACTCCAGCCTGGAGAATGGGCGTCCCACCCCCATGGCGTGTGCTTTCTTTCAAGGCTGTTTTCCTCACGAAAGGGGAGAGGTTTCTTTCACCCATAAAACGTGGCTGGATGGTCTCTCTCAATAGGCACAATTGTTTGAAGTTAAAAAAAAAACGTGTGTTGATGGAAATGAAAGGGATGCTCAAGGGCCCTCGATGGTGTTGCTGCGCTGAGATCTCAGGTCCATCTCCTTAAGATGCCAGCCTGTTTCTGGACAGTGTCCTTCTGCTTTTGCCTCCTGTGGTGTTCCTACTCAGGTAGCTGAGCACAGGGGGTCTGTACTTCTATCTGAAACAGCAGAGACCCGGCTGGAAATGCCCTTCAAATGGCTTTCTGCAGGAAAGCTGGTTTTCTGGGGTTTCTTCCTGGTCCCTCAGCTGTGAATAGAGAGAGTCCCACCTTCCTTTATAGACTCTTGCTAAAAGCATGCTTTGGAGCAAGACCGCACAGGTGCAGACAGATTATGCTTGGGAAAGGAGCTTGCTTGCACCGGCTCCCGCCTGCCCTGCTTACGAAATTCCTGTTTCAATAATGGGGCCGCGTGGTCGGGCCAGCCTGACAGAGGTTGGCCTGGGTGATTCACCCCCCCCATCCGCTTTCCCAGGCACATCCCAGCATTTCCAGCCCTCCCGGTCTCACCCCCCAATCCCCAACCCTTTTGCCCCAGCTAGCTACAAAATTCAAGGCATGATTTTTTTGGGAAAGTTTTGAGGGAGGAGATGTTTGGGGCACTTCCATAAATAAAGACCTTGATTTTTGTGTGTGTGTTTTGAGCCCAGTGGTTGATTTTTGTTTTAATTCCATGCTGGAGATTAGCCTCTGTGAGCCTAGAAAAAGGAGACCATGACCTCTGCCCCTCCCACTCTTAAATTCTAACTTAACCAACAAAGATATATCTAGTCCAACCTCGGCTCATTAAAGGCGAGCCTTCTGTGAATTGGAGGGTTTTGTTATGGAGAAAATTACGGTAGGGATCAAAAAACTAAATACCTACTTGTGTTATTTTCCTGAAAGAAAATGTAAAGCTTGAGCATCATCTCTCTGAGCACTGGAGACTGAAATTCACTTTCAGCCACCAGTGTTTTGAGCGTTATATCACAAATAACAAACAAGATTAACATCAAAGGGAGTCAGTTTTCGCCCCATTGTGCAGCCTTGGAGGCTGTGAAATTTGATATTATTTTGGCTTATACGGTAATTGTAGAATGACAGAGGGAAATGGATTAAGTTGAAATGAAAGGATACACCGCCCTGCACACACACACTGCTGAATGCAGGTTGAGGTCGTTGGGCCAAGAATGGGGGCCCGGAGTTGTGTCCTTGCAGATCAGGATTTTATAAATAAAACTTTGCTTCAGTCACCGCCGTCTACAGTTCTTTCAAGTCCCTGCGTAGATGAGGAGTCCGCCTCCCCTTGGAGAGTTGCAGAACGGGATCGGGCACCTGTGCTCACCGCCATGTGAGTTTCAGTGCTTCTCATCTTTCCTTTCCTTGAAAAGATGCTGCCTGTCCTCGGTGTGAAGTTTGAGATGTACTCTCCACCCCCACCCCCTGCCCACCCCCCACCAGCTCTTGGATTAAGGCCGCTGTAATGGTCCAGATTGTAGAGCCAGTTTTTATACACCTTTTCTTTTCCTTGAATAAATCAGTTTCATGTTGCAGATGATATTTGTTTCTAGAAAAGTGTGAAAGAAGGGACACCTGTGAAAACAGACAGTTGTCCCAGCACCCGTACACACTGGAATCAAAAGCTGCAAATGCCAATTAAAGCCTCCAGTGACTACCTTATTTCTTAGAGCTTTCAAGCCACTGAGAAGACAGTGAGTGGTGCGTTTACGTGAAGTTTTAAGGTAATTACTTGTTCCTCCAAGGTGGGCTCTGGTAACCTAATTCTGTATCAGCCTGACACCCTATAGCGACACCCCATATCTCTCTGGTTTCAGAGTAAGTGTGAGACACTTGTTCTGATATTGGAGTGCAAAAGGGGGCAGTAAAGTGCTGTCCACAAAAACAGCACAATGGTTTCCCCGAGTATTTCTTATGGTCGATATTGCCTAAGTCTTTCTTGGGCCCTGCTTGTATTCATTTATGACAAGCTTTTCTGTTTGGGGCATTTGGAGTTGATCATATTAAGCCACAGCAGCAATCTAGCATTAAACGGAAGTAAGGCAAGCCTGAAAATCCTGCCTGTTTATGAAATGTGCCATCAAATTCACAAACTCATGAGTTTAAGTCATTCTGGGGGGAGGAGGGATCTATGTTCCCAAGTGCACTGAGCGTCTCTGGAAGGAGTCTCGAGCTGCTGCATTAATGCTGGTTTAGCTCCTCCTCTGCAAAGCCCCAGGTGCATGGGGAGGCCACAGGGTTAAGGGTTTGGGCTCATCGCTAGCACCGAGCACGTCTTTGCAGGAGGGAGTTAGGAAGGTGTGCCATGGCGAACAAGGCGGTAGCGGGCTTGTCCTGATTCGGAATTTCAGAGGCAGCGATTTACACACCAGCTGCTCTTCTTCCTGCAGCCTCTGACATTTAATTACAAATAAAAGCATTTTCTGGGAAAAATGCATGTTTTCCAAAACATGGTAAACTCAGAGTGTACTTAATACAGAACTCTGGCTTGTGAATGAGCCTATTCTGTGGTATGATTTGGGGTGTGCCAACTGCTAGGGTAATAAAAACTTGTTCCTAAAGCTGGGACTCAAGCGTGCCTGAAATGTTAGCCAACTCCCAGATCTGTGCAGTTGAATGATTAAGCAGAAACTGTATCCCATAGTTTTCATCTGTTTGAATAAACTACTTGTATGTGACTACATACGGCTTTTGTAGACTCAAGAACTGCTTCATTAAATAGACCGCAGTTCAGAGAAGATAAGTTTTAGTTGCGTTCTCAGGAAATGCATCCCCCAAAAGTGTAAAAGTCTACAGGCCTTGAAAATCTTGTTTTAAACTGGAGTCATGAAAGACTGCTCCAGAATGCAGTAGTTTGTTCTTGAAACTGGACCTTGACACATAATGTTCTAATCAAATTACAAAAGCATTTGATGTTTATCGCAGAGAATTCTGAAAAAACGCAGAAAGCTGACAGTCACCCCAAGTCCACCATCCACTACCTCAAAGCAGCCTCAGATAAAGGCCCTGTGTTTGGCCGTCGGTGTCTGTGTTTTCTGTCTGGTCAGCAAAATGAGCAGAGCAACATGCTCTGTGTATGCGTGTGTGTGTGTGTTTTCACCTGAACTTCGCCATTTACTTAAATAATCATAAGCTCTAATGATGTAATGTTTTCCAAATCTTTTTATTTTGTGTTGAGGCATACTCCAATTAACAATTAACACCGTTGTGATAGTGTTAGGTGAACAGTGAAGGGACTGACCCATACATATGTTAAATACATGTATCCATTCTCCCCCAACCTCCCCTCCCACCCAGGCTGCCACATGACACGGAGCAGAGTTCCCGGTGCTCCACAGTAGGGCCTTGTTGGCTGTCCGTTTTGAATATGGCCGTGTGCACATGAGCATCTAATGATGTAATTCTGAAGCGAAAGGAAAAATAAAATCAGTCATACACGTGGGCTTCCCAGGTGGCTCAGGCGGTGAAGGATCTACCCACACTGCAGGAGACCTGGGTTGGAGCCCTGGGCTGGGAAAATCCCCTGGAGGAGGGCATGGCAACCTATCCAGTATTCTTGGCCTGGAGAGTTCCATGCACAGAGGAGCCTGAAGGGCTACAGTCCACGGGGTCATGAAGAGTTGGACACGACCGAGTGACTAACAGACACGTGTGGCAAAGTCGGGTCTCTTCACTCAGACGCGGAAACTGCTTGGGCTTGGCATTTTGTTCCAGAGGTAGGAGAGGGTCGCCTGCCGGTCACTTTCCCCTAGTTACACCCCTAGGGCGGGGTTTGCATGGGCCCCGCTATATGAGCGACGTGCTCCTGTTCTCAGTCGGATGATACCTGCCACAAGTATGCGGAAATATCAGATACCCAGAGAGATGCTGAAATTGTGTGTGTACAACGGTACCCAGAGAGGACCCCGGGTCGGAGCTGACACCCTTTAAAACAAGAAGCTCGGTGGTCATGCCTGTCTGGAGGGCGTTTGCCTGACCTGGTTATTTGTTTAGACCCAGAAGCTGGTCATTCTTGCCTACATCCTTTCATTCCCCTCTCTTCTGCTCTGGGTCAGCGGGGTGTTTTTGTGTTTGGCAGCAGCGTATCAATTTGCCCTTATTACTGTGGTAGTTCGATGTGTTCTCCAGTCCTCTGCCTCGATGTGCTGTTGCCTTCAGGAGAGCAAGGGCTCCTTATTTCAAGTATTTTCAGACTCTTTGAGCATCAAGGGGGCCACAGTGATTTGGCTGTCCTTCTAGGTTCAACCTACGTATTTTTGGCAACCTCAAAGAAAAGTGTGAGAAGTCCTTGCACGTTTGTCCTGAGGGGCATATGTTATGATGGGGGCATAATGGAGGAGTGGGAAGGGGAGAAGAGAGAAGCAAGGAAAACGGGGTGTCCGTGAGGGGGTGGGGAGGATAACTGTGGGCCCGTAACCAGCCAGCCCCGGGCACCTCAGCTCCTGGCTCCTGTGGGCCTCGCTGTTCCGTCGGGCCTGGTTCGGATGTCAGGCAGGCAACCATTGCCCCATGTGATGTACCCTGTGAAACCTGGGAGTGTGATGCCAGCTGACAGAAGGGTCCAGACTGGAGACGGTAACGTGTGAAACTCCGATCTGTCGTGACCCCTAAACTCCTAAGTGGCAAGTTGAGGCTTTAAATGCATTATGTCAGGTTTTTAAACAAGGATGGGATCCTAGTGTGGATTAAAACATTAAGGAAATTTGTGTCACCAGGGAACTATATTCAATATCCTATGACAAACCTTATGGAAAAAATATGAAAAAGAATGTGTTGTGTTTGTATCACTGCATTCCTGTGCTGCGCAGCAGGAATCGTTGCTGTTTAGATGTCTGTCTGACTCTTCGCAGCCCCATGGATTGTAGCCTGTCATGGGCTGCTCCAGGCAAGAACACTGCAGTCAGTTGCCATTCCCTTCTCTAGGGGAATCTTCCCAACACAGGGGTCAAACTTGTGTTTCCTGCACTGCGGGTGGAGTCTTTACCCCTGAGCCACCCGGGAAGGAGGGCGCAGCAGAAATCAACACACGCTAATCAGCTCTACTCCCATAAAATAAATTTTTAAAAAATGTTGTGTCACATAATGGTTGCATTATTTTAAAAGTTTCCACAGTGATGAATATGGAGTTGAAATATCTAATTGAGATTACTAGAGATCTAATTTAGATTATTAAACATTTAAGTCTAATTTAGGTTATTAGATTGATTCAGAGTATTCCCCGTGGAAGTGTTAAGAGTCTAGTTTGGTGAATAACTTTTAAAAACTTGGATTCAGGTTGATAGGTAATCAGAAGATAAAAACAGGTCCTACTAGTAAAGCATTTCATATCAGGGACTTTCCAGGCGGTCCAGTGGTTAAGATTGTGCTTCCACAGCAGCGGGGCTCGATCCCTGGTTGGGGAGCTAGGACCCCACAAGTTGTGTGGTGCGACCAAAATAATCATCATCATAAATTTCAGGCAGGGAAACTTCAGAAACCCTACTCAGAGTTTCCATTTTATTCCACATTATACTGTCCCTGGGTTTGGCTCAGAGTCATCATATCTTATTGTCTTGCTTGGGAATGATTCACTGGGAAAAACTGAAAAACCATAGGAGTTCCCTGTTTCTGCTCGGCTCACCCCACTCCTGTGCCTTCCCACGGAAGCCCTCCAGGGAGAGACCCAGAACCACAGCTCCAACACTCTGGGCAGCTGTCCTGACCGCGAGCTCCCCCGATGGGTAGGAAGACAGGCCTCCCCCTCCCAGGAGGGTAGCAGGGTGACTTGGTCTGACTCTGAGCCCCTGGCCCCGAAGGGGATCTGACCCACTGTGTTTGCTCTCCTATGTAGGTTATAAGACAGTGTGAGCCTTCTTTGTTCTTTGTTTTCAATCAAAAGCCAGTAGATATTCTTGACGAAGACCTCTAACCACTTTTTTTTTTTTCCCTTTTTGGATGTGGTTGAACAACAACAACCTCAGCCCTGTGGCATGGGTTACAAACGTGGGGATTTTCCCCTGGGCTTCTTTGGCTACAGAAATGGACATGATCTCATCACACAGAAGGAAATCCGCGCTTGATATTCACTCGGTAGGGTCACTAGGCTTCCCTGGCAGCTTGGTGGTAATGAATCCGCCGACCAATGCAGGAGATGAGGGTTCGATCCCTGAGTAGGGAAGATTCCTAGGTCAGGAAGATCCCCAGAGAAGGAAAAGGCAGCTCAGTCCAGTATTCCTGTCTGGGAAGTCCCATGGACAGAGGAGCCTGGCAGGCTGCAGTCCATGGGGTCGTGAAAGAGTCAGACACGACTTAGCGACTAAACAACAGGCAGAGTCAGTGTAGTAATTTAAAATTAGCCAGTTGTCCCCACCCTAATTATTCTTAAAAAAAAAAAAAATTTCCCAAGTCAACAATAAGACAATTGTCTTACTGACTATTACCAAATGTTCAGGGCACAGATGTGCTGTGCAATCTGACTTGTTAACATTTCTGAGCAATCTTGAGGTGATAAAATGCAAATATAAGTGACCTGGCTTCAAAAATACACCTCTGTGGTCACTGCCTTGGCCTTAACCTATGGGACACATTGTTTTCCATTCGGAAATGATACTATCAGGACATCCACCCCGTTTTCTTCCCACCTGCATTCTGTGATTCTCACGAGCTGTCCAGATCGCTCTATAACATTACATTGGAAACACAAGTTGCACGTCTGGTCCGTTTTTCCCTCACCCTTTGGTCCTTGGCTCCCTGGACATGGCTTGAGATGGACACGAAGATGGATCCGTCAGTCTGCTATGGACCCTGGTCTCTGATGCCTGGGCAGAGGCATGCACGTGGATTGACTTTGTTTCTCTTGGTTTGCCTTTAACTACGTGGCTTTTCTATGAAAAGCTCAATTGAGAGAAAGCTGCATTTCCCCAAACCTGATTTACGCTTTAAGGCAGTGCAGCCGGAGCTGAGAGGTGTGCAGGGCAGGTGGGGGTGGGGGGAGCTTTTCCTGTCGCGTCTCGCGTGCGGCACGCGTGTCCTCATCTGGTTTGCATGTCAGGTCCGTGTGCGGGGACTGAATGGAGACCGTGGTGGAGGGTGCTGTGATTGGTGCTCACTTACCGAAGAGTCAGTGCTCAAAAGCAGCCTCGCTTCTGGGGGTGGCGCACGGCTTTGCGTTGTAACCAGGAAAGGGTTGCAGAAAACTGCCGATATCCATGACTCTGGGGAGGACGAATCCAGAACTCCACCTGCAGTGCCCCTGACTGTCCAGAGACGCATCCTGCTGGGGTGGTTCTGCTCGGTTCTCAGCATCACCACCCTCCCACCCACCTCCCCCAGCCCCATCCCAACTCCAGCTCATCCTTTCTTCAGAAGCCCTTCCGTGCCTGCGATCTGCAGCTAGTTCGTGGCACTAGCTGTGACTCGAATTCACTGTGTGTGCCTTAGCTGCCTCCGGTCCTTTAAGCATCTGCCGGGTGTCAGCACTTGGACGTTCTGTGTTCAGTCAGCCATGCCTGGGAGCTGCCTGCCCTCAGGAAGCCAGACTGTAAAGTCCTGACATCCGGGTCCTCCTTCCCTGTCATCGTAGCATCTCTGATGGGGACGCAGCTGCCTCGGTTGTTACCCTCACTTGACTCTGCTTGCTCCACGTTGCCTTAGAGACAGTGAAGGTGCTTGGATAGACCTGAGGGGTATCCTGCCTGCTTAGTAAGGAAGCCAGAGACGGGTACAGTTTGTGATCCCTTACGTGTGGAATCTGAAAAACAAACTGGTGATTGTAACCAAAAAGAAAAGTTCACAGATATGGAGGACAAACCAGTGGTTATTAATTGGGGGAGGGGGGGTGGGCAGAGGAGGGTGGGGGGGGGCAGAGAATTAAGAGCGACAAGCAACTGTGTGTAAAATAAGCTCCAGGGGTCTATTGTGCAGCACAGGGACTGTAATCAATATTCCATAATAATTGTCAATGGAGTAGAACCATACACGTTTTGAATCACAATGTAGTGCCCCGGAAGTAATATAATATTATAAATCCACTATATCTCAATTAAAGAAAAAAACCAACAACCGTGAAGTCTCCTGGGAGGCAAAGGAATTTCTGGGCTCTATGCACTTAGTGGTAACATGTGCAAGAAATTCAGCCCAAATCATTTGTCCACTGAGAAACCATAATCTCATCAATTAAAGAAACGAGTGTGCTAATTGCTGGTATATCTATTACTATATACCTGTATAGGTTTAAAAAAAATCAACCTCTAAAGTGCTCAAGTGTCGGGTCCTGTTGTATGGATTTAAAAAGGCATAAATTTTTTTAGGAATCCTTGAAACCACTTTTCAGAGTGAAGGAGCAAATCCTTGCCTGACTTTTTGCCACAATGCCTTCTGAAAAGTGAACTGATGCTTTTGCAAGCATTAGGAATAGTGGGTTTCATCAGGATTTACTTTTTGTGAGTGCATCCCATACGCTTATTGCAATTGAGATTCCTCCCTCTCAAAAAGCATCCCCTGGGTTACCTCCTCCCCAGACATGGCGCCCCTGTCATTGACCGTTTCAGCTTTTTGTGTGATCAGTACTTTTCTTCCCAGGTTTTGGTAGTGGTGAACAACCAGCTTGCCAGTGCAGGAGACGTAAGAGATGAGGGTTCGATCCCTGGGTCAGGAAGATCCCCTGGAGAAGGAAAAGGCAACCCACTCCAGTATTCTTGCCCAGAGAATCCCATGGACAGAGGAGCCTGGCGGGCTACATGGGATCACAAAGAGTCGGACGCCACTGAAGCGACTCAGCCAATATAATCAGTGCCCTCTGAGAATCTGGTCTGAAACATGCAGATGCTTGTAGCTAGGCCAGTCCATATGTCCTCTGTCCTTGACTTCACCCCATCGGCTTCAGCAGAAACTGGAACTTGGATTTGGTGAGTGAAGAGAGAGTCACGAGGAGGTGCTCACGGGGGCGGAGAGGGAACCACCAGCAAGTCTTCGGTTACACAGGAAAAAATCATCTTCGTGAGGGAAACAGGATCTGCGTAGCATCTTGAATGAAGGAAGAGCATGGTGAGCCAAACCCGAGACGTAGGCGTGGTGTGGGAGAGCGCAGAGATGTGCAGAGATGATACACGGCTTTCGGGTGGGGATGGGCCCGACGTCTTAAAGGGACTGAATGGATGGGCAAGAGCATGGGTCCGTCTGTCTCGGGGTCCTGAGGTCCGGAGCCTGGTGGTCCAGGGTGAAGGTCGCTCAGCGTGGAGGTCAGAGCTGAAAGGAGGCAGGTCCAGGCATCCAGGCTACAGATTTCACTCCAGCTAACACAGGTGCCCACGCTGTGCCGGCTGCTCTCCGAGCAGGTTTAGGGAAGAAGGTGTTTGGAGAGGGGTGGGAAACCCCAGGCAGGAGTCCCCCCTTGGTTCTCAGATGCAGTGAAGATTTCCTAAGAAGGTCCAGGGATAAGACATGAGAAAAATGATGTGTCGGGAAGGTGAGCGGCGTTAACACTCACTGTATCTCATCTATATGGACCGTCAGTCTCCTTGCCCCGCCTCCCAACCACGGCAGAATCACTTAGAAAAGACTAAAATAGCCTCAAACACTCAGATTCTGCCCTTCAGTCTGTCCACAAGGAGCCAGAGCCGGGTTTTAGCCACAGAAAAGATGGAGACCACTGACCCTTGGGATGGAGAGAGAGCATCAGAGGCCCGCGGTCCCCTGGAGTCCAGTTTTCCCAGCAGCTCTCCAGAAAACTGCAGAAATGGCCCAGAGGTTCCCCGAGAGGCTCCACAGAGGTGATCTATATTTGTCAACAGTTCTAGAGAATTCTTCAAGGGTGCACAGCATGGTTGTCTGAGACTTGTCATTTATTCTGAGTTCCGCTTCAAGGAAAGATTTTAGTCAGGTGGTTCTCATCCACTGTTCTTTCCTAAGTTAAGAAAAGTGTCATATATCTCTGCTTTAGGAATCTCAGTTAAGACAATATAAGAAAGAAAGGGGGCCACCCTCTCTTTGGGATTGTAGAAAGGCACATTCCAGGGAAAAGTGACAAGCCATTGTGTGCAACTTGCTTTTTTTTTTTCCTGCCACAAAGAATATTGGTTTTTCACATAAATCTGCTATCTAGTTTTTGTTATGTTCTGTGATGCTTTATAATCAACCTCATGCACGTTTCAGAAAAATTCATACCGCTCATTAGCACACATCATCACCTGTTCTTTCAGTATCGATTTGAAATTGGGGACGCCCCATCCCTCCTGGTTTCTCCCTCTCTTTCTTTCTCTGTCTTTCTCTCTCTCTCAGTGAACTATGATCCATTCATGATCATGGCTGATGGCCTTCCCTGGTTCAGTAAACGTTGGATCAGACATGACGCTTTGTTCTCAGACTTTAATACTTGAATGAGCCTGCAGGCTTGGTTTCCTCGGAAGGAACGAGATGGGTTTCTAAGTGTGTTTTCAATGTTAGCACTTGTAGAATGATGTTCACTGAGAAGTTCTTGTTTTGGGTTCTCAGAGGAGCTCCCTGATAGGAAAGATCTTTCAGCAGCAGAGCTGGGAAGAAAGAACGGGGAGGAGGGAGGCTGTCAGCGGTAAGCATCGTGGGGATAGTGTATCAGGAGTTTGGGTTCTAAAGATCTGCACCTAAGAATTAATTGAAGCAAATATATCTCAAGGGAGGGGGAAAATGGTTTGTGGGGCCAGGACAGTAGATGCTGTCCTCCTGAGCTGGGGACTTTTCATCTTGCAGCTGAATCAATACTCCAACTAATTATTTCTGGTTGACTTTTTATGGGTTTGTAAGACGTTTCTTTTGTTCAGGGTAATAAAGGAGCCATTGTTGGATCAGTGACTGACTAATTATGATAAGTAATTTGAAACATTCTCGATGAAACTTGTCTGTTAATTAGCATCAACAGCAAATGGAAACTAACAGGACAACAAAGTCTTACTGCATCCACCATTCCCTGGAATTGATTCTGTGGCATGCCCAAGAAATGGAGGCTGCCGATGGTTAAAAAATAACAAACAGGTGGGAAGGTCTGAGTCACCATCAAGGAAAAGGCATTGTGAAGTTACACAAAGGAGCACTGAAATATTACAAGTGAGGGGGTGGGAAAGGACTGTCGGCAGGGTGACTTGATCCTGCTGGGTAAAGATAGGAGTGTGGTTTCTTTCTGTTTCTTTCTTTTTTTTTTTTCTTTAAAGCTTAGTTCCTAAATACATGCATCCCGTGCTGATCTGAACTCAGGGAGTTGTCGTTCAGTCGCTCAGTGGTGTCCCACTCTCTGTGCACGCCAGGCCTCCCTGTCCCTCACCATCTCCCCGAGTTCACTCAAACTCACGTCCATTGAGCCAGTGATGACATCCAACCAACTCATCCTCTGTCGGCCCCTTCTCCTTCTGCCCTCATTCTTTCCCAGCAACAGGGTCTTTTCCAATGAGTCTGCTCTCCACATCAGGTGGCCTAAGTATTGGAGCTTCAGCATCAGTCCTTTCAATGATATTCAGGGTTGATTTCCTTTAGGATGGACTGGTTGGATCTCCTTGCAGTCCAAAGGACTCTCAAGAACCTTCTCCAGCACCACAGTTTGAAAGCATCAATTCTTCGGCACTCAGCCTTCTTTGCGGTCCAGCTCTCACATCCATACATGACTGCTGGAAAAGCTATAGCCTTGACTATACAGACTTTTGTCGGCAAAGTGAACTCAGATACTGTTGATCAATAAAAGTGTGGAACTATGAAATTGCAGTTTGGAATTCTTGATGTTGTCTGACTATATTGTCACTATCATTAACACGGTTAATTTTTTTTAAAATAAACTCAATGGTACCTTTTCTTTTATGCTTTTAGATTTCTACCTGGACAAGGACTGGTACTATACCCACAGATAGGAGACAAATTGGATATTATTTGCCCCAAGGTGGACTCTAAAACTGTTGGCCAGTATGAATATTATAAAGTTTATATGGTGGACAAAGACCAAGCAGACAGATGCACTATTAAGAAGGAAAATACCCCTCTTCTCAACTGTGCCAGACCAGATCAAGATGTAAAGTTCACTATCAAGTTCCAAGAATTCAGCCCTAACCTCTGGGGTCTAGAATTTCAGAAGAACAGAGATTATTACATTATATGTAAGTATAATTCTATTCACTTATTTTATGGAAATTAGGATAAGCTAAATAGGTTTGTATCCATTTTTGTTTCCTTAAAATTATTACTGTGGCAAATAATTTGGTGGGAATCTTTGCTGAAAATTGTCCATTTTTTTTTAAAAGAAGCCTTAATTGAATGAAGGACCCTGTATTAGTAATACTCATTAATATAAATACCTAAAGAGAAAGAGCCTCCTAGAATTTTTGTAGCATTGAAATAACTGGATATATTTGAATATGCTCAGCATCTCTACTGACAAAACCATTTTTAAGAAACATTGGTGAGATTTTGATAGGTGAATCTTGTGTGATGACTTTATCTTCATCCATCCATCCATCCATCCATCCCTCCATTCATTTAGTATTTACTCTGTGCCAGAAACTGTGCATCAGTGCTAGGGGGTTCAGCAGTGAGCAAGATGGTAAAATGGTACCCATTCCTCAGGGAGCGTGTAGGTCAAAGGATGGGAGTTGCAGGCAACCACTGTCGTACACAGGCAGGCTGAAACCAGATTTGGAAAAATAAGAATAAAGTTAGGTTGGTTTGATGAATTTCTTTTTTTTCTCCCCATATAATTAATTTGACACATCCTGTGTACCTTTTGGGTTCTATCTGAGCTACTGCTGTTCACTCCTGAGGCTGTGAAATCCAGTGAAGCAGGCTGCATCTACTAGGTACAGGAGTTAGGGTTGTTCCAGGCCCAGGGTATGTCAGAGCCCAGTCTGGGTGCCTAGGACAGCTGTTCACATCAGCGCAGCACAGTCCTTTTCCTTGGTTTCTTTGGGAGTCTCCACTCATCATGGTGGGCTCCAGTTTGTCAGGGGCACTGAGCTGCTGTCTGCTGGGAGACCGTCCCTGGGGGATCAGACTGAAACTCTCTTGGCTGCTTTTGAGAAACTGTAAAATCAACAATTCATTGACTATGTATTAAGTACTCAATATTGTTTTCTGTTTTTTTTATTACAGTCATTAGTAATTAAAACAAAGGCGGTCATAACCATCTAATCCTTGTCCTTTGCTGTGAACCTGAAATGCCACAGCGACAGAAAGCCTATTTTTAAACCAGCATGATGCACAGAGAGTGGCTTAGGGAGAATAAGTAACAAAGAAAAAGGGAAAGTGGTGAATTACAGATTTAAAAGCAGAGTGCTCATACAATGAAAGGAAAAGTGTTTTTGAGGGATGGGACAAGCAGATGGGGTGGTAATATGTATGAAATAAGAGGGAAATCTTTGAAAATATAAAATAGTCATTAGGTAAAATAAATGGAAATCTTAAGCTTTCAGAAGTCCAACAGTGTCTTTTAAAAAAAAAAGACTTTTTAAAATAAGATTTCTTGTTGTTGTTTAGTCACTAAGTCATGTCTGACTCTTTTGCAACCCCATGAACTATAGCTCTCCAGGCTCCTCTGTCCATGGAATTTCCCAGGCAGGACTACTGGAGTGGGTTGCCGCTTCTTTCTCCCAGGGAGCTACTGCAGGCGGATTCTTTACCTCTGAGCCACCAGGGAAGCCTGACAATGCTAGTAGGCACCTTCTAGCTGGATGCAAAGATTTGGAGTTAAACTCAGGTACTATACATTGTCGGGCTACACCTTCTGGAGAAGGCAATGGCATCCCACTCCAGTACTCTTGCCTGGAAAATCCCATGGATGGAGGAGCCTGGAAGGCTGCAGTCCATGGGGTCCCTGAGGGTTGGACACAACTGAGCAACTTCACTTTCACGCATTGGAGAAGGCAGTGGCAACCCATTCCAGTGTTCTTGCCTGGAGAATCCCAGGGACAGCGGAGCCTGGTGGGCTGCCATCTATGGGGTCGCACAGAGTCAGACACGACTGAAGCAACTTAGCAGCAGCAGCAGTAGCAGCAGCTAGAGTATTAGTCCAGTCAGCATCATTACTGTATCCTGGTTTCCTTCCACGGGTAGGAAGAAGAGAAGTGACACTTGGGAGCAGTTGTTTATAACCCCCAGAGAACAGTCCAAGTTGCCAGTAGACTGAATTGGAATTGGTGTTGGGTCATTCCCTAGGTGAACTGATGCCAGGAGCCCTGAGACCTGGGTTCTAGTCCTGCTGCCTAAGCTTAATGAGAAACTTACTTTATTTCTTTGAAGTTTGATGTCTTCTGTAGGAAACGGCCTTTATTATTATTATTGTTCTTATTCTGGCTAATGGTGGAAGTCTCCAGTTCCAAACCATTTATGGTTGGATGTGTACATCTGGTCTAGCGTCTCTTGTCAGGGTGGCTCTTCTCCAATTGAATGGACAGGATCCACTGTAAACTCTTTAAAGACACTGATTTGTAGGATTAACAGGTTTGTAATACAGGCATCACATTTTTTTTTAAGTTTTAGAAGTCAATATTAACTTTTGATTGGGAATGTATTTTTAAACCTACCAAGTATCCGCTGAGTTCCCCTAAGAAAGGACGTGACAGGTGTTCATCCTAATCTGTTTTCTCCTAGATGATTATTTGCTTTGGTTTGGGGCAAAATGATATATCCGGGTTTTCCTCACATTGGGAACTGACTTTTTCAGGTGACCTGGGTCAGTCATTAACCTTGGGTTTAATTTGCATAATAAAATCTCCTAATCTTAAATCTTCCAAAAGTGAGGATATTGCAGCCGTTTGGTCTGGGTTTTATTACATTCTGATTCTTAATTGCCTCAAAGACAAACATTTTATATAAGCTACAGGTCTATTGTTTTAAATCATGTCTTTACATTTTTTTAAAAAGTTTATAAAATAATTATCTGTTCTGAAGTGACCCCTTGTCAAAGGAAGCCCAGTCTCAGAAAAACACTCCAGTGAATACTAGGCAAGCATTCCTAACTGTGTCCTCAGCCTTATTTGTGTCAAATTTATGCTTGGTTTCCAATTTCTTTTTAGAAGTGATAACCCAGAAGGATTTGCTTGCTTCCAAATATCAAATTGGGAGTCATTGTCACTGATTTCTTTGGAATCGTTTAATAACTCACTTGCATTATCTCTGGGGCCTCCCTGGTGACTCAGATGGTAAAGAGTCTGCCTACAGTGCAGAAAACTGGGATTCCATCCCTGGGTCGGGAAGATCCCCTGAAAAAGGGAATGGCAACCCACTCCAGTGTTCTTGCCTGGGAAATCCCATGGACAGAGGAGCCTGGTGGGCCACAGTCCATGGGGTCGGAAAGAGCTGGACTCAGCTGAACAACTAACACTTTCATTTTGTAGTCTCTCTGCCTTCCACAGCAGAGATTCAGCTTTTGTTAACCGGGATATTTCTAGACCTAAGCACAGTATGGGCTGCATAGTTGGTGCTTAAGAGTTATTTATTTATGTATTTGTTTTTATTTTTTATCAATAGTTATTCATGAAAAGAGAAGAATAAATAAATGGCTGAAGGATTTGAAAAGTTAAAAAAACAAGGGGGAGAATTAATAATTCAGAGCTGAATGAATCAGCAGTTTTGGTGTGGAGGCCTTTTGCGGTATTAACCCTCACGAAGGTCCCTTGGGTTGGTCAGCCAGCCACAGCGTAAAATCTTGCAAAATACCTGCAAAGAGGTTTTCATCACACTACCAAAAACCTGTGAGTCAGAGATGGTGACAATGAATGCCCTTGTGTGGATAATTTCTAAGTGAACCATGCCCACAGCCCAGATGTTAGGAAGAACGCCGCCCGCTCCGGGCACCTCCCAATTTACCCTTGTGTGGTTGGTACGTTCTTTTACCGCAAATCCATAGCCAAGATGTGGATTTGTGGAACAGTTTAAAAGACATCATTTCTAACGATTGTTTGATTGATTAAATGCTGTTCTGTAACTCCACCCTGCTGCGTTCACAGTGGTCCTTCGGAAAGCCACCCCTCGGGAAAGTCTTCCTTGAGAAACGCTGAATGAATTTGAATGAGTCACCATTTCATAGGCCCATCATGGGTTTCATTCTCCAAAGCAAATTTTTTTAAAATGTTATCAGAGCATATAAAATTGGAAAGCTCCTCAGTCAGCTTTGCTATTTTTTAGGCATAAGCTCCACTTCTGAGCAAAATTGCAAAATAAATTAAAATGTTTGCACACAAATATAAAGAAACACCATTCTTAAAGAATCAAAACAGAACAGCAGATCCCATTCCTGTAGTTTCGTGGACTGTTTTCTTTTTCCTGTTTGTTTTTCCTGTTGGTTTTTGGTTTCCTTATTTCTGGGTGTAAGTGTAGCAAGTGGCACTAATTATACTGAATAGAGACTTCCCTGGTGGTCCAGTGGTTAGATTTCATGCTGTCAGTGGAGGGGGTGCAGGTTCGATCCCTGGTCAGGGAACTAAGATCCCACCTGCTTAGTGGTGTGGCCAAAAGATTAAAAATATATATACAGAAATGAAAAATAAAATATGCTGAATGTACTATAAGCCCTTTCCCTAGCAAAATCATTATGGGAGGTTTCAGATGTCCTTCTACACATAGATTTATTTTAGAATATATGTGTGGTCTCTGCAGTTGATTATGGGCTTTAGTTGATGAGTTATTTACATGATAAAGGTGGCAAAAGCTGTATTTCCCTCACGAAACATCATCACGTTCAAGAGCATGGCAGTATGAGCCTGTCACTTATGCGACTTTGGGGCAGGGATTTATGTCTGATACCTGGCATAGAATTGCCTTGCGTATAAACTCAAGAATTAAATGCATTTTTATTTTTAACTTAGAACTGCTGGCTTCATAGACTGGCGTGCGGCAGTCCATGGGGTCGCAAAGAGTTGGACACGACTGAGCGACTGAACTGAACTGATTGGCTGCATCATAGAATGCTCATCGACTCTTTGCAACCTCGTGGACTGTAGTCCTCCAGGCTCCTCCGCCTATGGGATTCTCCAGACAAGGATACTGGAGCGGGTTGCCATTTCCTTCTCCTGGGGGATCCTCCCGATCCAGGGATTGAACCTGCATCTCCTGCCTTGGCAGGTGGGTTTTTGACCACTGAGCCATCTGGGAAAACCCAGCTGGGAGCTTGGAGTCAGGCATAGCTGGGTTCTCGAATGCCCTTCAACAAGGAACTGAACCAGTCCCTGCCTCAGGCCCCTGTCTGTCAGCTGGGGATGATGTGCCTTGAAGTGGGGCACTGTATGTGGAGTGCTTACCATGGCAGCCGGAGCAAGCACAGCTGGGGGTCTCTTTGGAGAGAGGCAGAGGGTGGAGGGATGCAAGAGGCAAGAGATTAAAGGCAAGCCTGTGCGCTCCTGCGAGCTGGCAGGCGGGGAGGATGTGCTCCAAAAGTGCCATTTATTTGAAAAACCATCCACAAAATGAAACTCCGGAGACTTTACAAGTTTCAGTGATGCTGCGTAACTTAATTATAAGACCTTCCCTTTTTTTTGTCTTCTTGGAGTATTATAAAAGTTCTTTTGTCCTTGGGCTTTCCTTACTGAGAAACATGCATTTATGGATCTTTTTGTTGGAGGAATTGCCCAAGCTTGTTAGCAGATCCTCTGTAAGACCCAAAAGAGACAGACTGGGCGGAGTCTTCTACACGTATAATCATCTCCCACTTAGCATCTCACCAGCCTTGCCAGGTCCGTTTCTCTATTCCCTGTTACACAAAGGAGATGCTGTGTTTTTATTGGTCATTTCCACAGCATCCCAACGTGGTATCCATGTTCTTCTAGAGAAAATGTAGGCATCTCGGTTGCCTCGTCACTGAGATGAACTGAGACCATACTTCCTTTCACTGGTCTGACCATGAGAAGCATCATTTCTGTTATTTTTAGCGTAACATAAAATCCTTTTATGACCGTGTTGGAAGCGCTCTTCAGAGTACATCAGTAAGACTCCTTGTTCAATTTAATATGAATAAAGCTTAAATTCTTTATAATTTCAGGAATAAAATCTCAACTTCTGCTCCACTGGAACTTGTGCTGGGAAATGCCTGGTTTGCAGGTCTGCTGGAGTCATGGCCACTGGGGTATTTATCCCGTATCTCTTGGGGTTTAGGAGGATTAGGCTATTGTAGGTTGAGACTCTGTTCATGTTCAATGGCGTCACCTAGGCGGTAGTGACAGCTTATCTTATTTAAAGCTAGACAGAGATTGTCCTCTGAGCACCATTCCTTTTTCCCAGAATAACCTATGAAAGGACAAGATGACTCTGGTCCTTAAAGCAATGGGGAGAGACTAAAAGCCTCTCACGTGAAATAAGAGTACATGAGGCGTGAAGGCAATTCCTTGGAAAAAAAGAATTATTTAGGAATTGCTCAGAATAAAACTGCCATTACTGTTTCATAAATTACATCTTAATTTCCCTAGCACCTGTATTTATAGCTTTTGCAAAGTTTACTTAGACTTGTAAATAATTGAACAGTCCTGGAGACTTTGTGGAAGCATGAGGACGCGTTTCTTTCTTAATAGCCTTTAAATATTTATCATGAAAATCAAAATTTAAAGCAAAATAAAGTACTTCAAGAAATAGCCAGGAAGCATTAGACAGACATGAAAAGATTACTTGGCAAGAACTTATTTATATCATTCTTAAGAGTCCTGGGTGTGTTCCTGGCAGATTGAAACCTCAGGCTCTGGGTGTTTGATCACTCACAAGAAAGTGTTATGGCCTCACATACTCTGTGTCACTGTGCAGTCTCAAAACACAGGTGACAGAGGCATTTTTATCACCATGAGAAAATAGAAACTTAGGACGTGTGAGTAGGTTAGTACAGTTCACACAGGCATGGGGTGTCAGGGGCAAAACTGAGACCAAGGTTTGCAGACCCTTAGCCCAGCATCATTAGATGCTGCCGGTGCTCCTTGGGGTTGTCAGGCACATACCTGTGCACAGGTGGAGAGCAAAGACAGTCTACAGCCAGAGCACTCTACATACTGGGACACACATGTCACATACATGGTGGCAGCAGAGACAGCATATATTCATACAGAGTGCAGGCATG
Organism: Capricornis sumatraensis; assembly: GCF_032405125.1. NCBI lineage: Eukaryota > Metazoa > Chordata > Mammalia > Artiodactyla > Bovidae > Capricornis > Capricornis sumatraensis. The sequence continues at coordinate 90,387,915 of NC_091080.1, read as the reverse complement.
GATACCCAGGTGCCCACGAATGGCTACTCACCACGGATACCCAGAGACCTCTGCTTGGATCAGACGTGTTGGACCAGAGGTGCTGGCCTGTGTTGTGTAAATGTATAACTACCCTCAGGCTTCCCTGGTGGCTCCGATGGTAAAGAATCTGCCTGCAGTGCAGGAGACCCGGGTTCCATCCCTGCGTTGGGAAGATCCTTGGAGAAGGGAATGGCCTTCTCCATATTTTCGCCTGGAGAATCCCCATGGACAGAGGAGCCTGGCGGCTACAGTCCATGAAGTCCCTAAGAGTCATACACAACTGAGTGACTAAGTGTGATCACAGTGATGGCTAACTGCAATCACACGCCCTGAAATTGCCCTGCGAAAATGCTATAGAGCAGTAGGAAAGTAGAAAGGGCCATTGGTTAACAGTGGTTGTAGTGGCAATTTATCAGATCTTCCGAATTTTCATTTCTCTCTTTAGAGCTACTGTCAGTCAACTCCACTTCTCCAGCAAGACGGAGCTTTGTGTTTTATCAAGTACAGTTGACCCTTAAACAGCACGGACTGAACTGGTTGGATCCACTTCCGTGCGGATTTTTTCAGTAGTAACTATTCCAGCGCCTTAGGATCTGCTGTTGGCTGAATTCGAGGTTATGGAAGAAGCACGGGTGTGGAGGGCTCACCGTAAACTAGACTCAGATTCCCGACTGCTTGGGGGTTGGGGCCTCTAACCCTCATGTTGTTCAAGGGTTCAGTGTGCTTTGCCTGTCAGTGAGAAGTGGCTAATAGTAAGATTAAAAATAATAAAAAATCTCTCAAGTGTACAAAAAAGGTAATAGAGACTTCAGATTTTCTTAGCCAAGTACAAGCGTACAGTTTGTGTGGATGGAGGGATGGATGGAGAGAGGGATGGAGGAATGGATGGAAGGATGGGTAGATGGGTGGATGGAGCAAGGGATGGATTGATGGAGGAGGGACAGGGGTGGAGGAATGGATGGGTGGGTGGAGGAATGGCTGGATGGATGGGTGGATGGATGGATGGAGCAAGGGATGGATGGGTGGATGGATGGAGGGAGGGGTGGATGGGTGGATGGATGGATGGAGCAAGGGATGGATGGATGGATGGATGGAGGGAGGGGTGGAGGGGTGGAGGGAGGGAGGGAGGGGTGGATGGAGGGAGGGAGGGGTGGAGGGAGGGAGGGAGGGAGGGGTGGAGGGAAGGAGGGGTGGAGGGGTGGAGGGAGGGAGGGAGGGGTGGATGGGTGGATGGAGGGAGGGGTGGATGGGTGGATGGAGGGAGGGAGGGGTGGATGGAGGGAGGGAGGGAGAGGTGGATGGAGGGAGGGAGGGGTGGAGGGGTGGATGGAGGGAGGGAGGGGTGGAGGGGTGGAGGGAGGGAGGGAGGGGTGGAGGGAGGGAGGGAGGGGTGGAGGGAGGGAGGGAGGGGTGGATGGGTGGATGGAGGGAGGGGTGGATGGGTGGATGGAGGGAGGGAGGGAGAGGTGGATGGAGGGAGGGAGGGGTGGAGGGGTGGATGGAGGGAGGGAGGGGTGGAGGGGTGGAGGGAGGGGTGGAGGGGTGGAGGGAGGGAGGGAGGGGTGGAGGGAGGGAGGGAGGGGTGGAGGGAGGGAGGGAGGGGTGGAGGGAGGGAGGGAGGGGTGGGCAGGCAGAACCTCTGGCAGGAGCACCGTTGATCTCTTCACAGAGGAGCCAGGCTGTGTGTCGTTAAAGACCATCCCGCTTTGCAAACGGCTTTTTGCCTTGGTGGAGTAACCCAGTTTCATCATTCCTGATGTTAAACCAGGAGCTGCAGGTGTTCTTTTATTGACGCAAACATGTGGAAAATGTGGCTTCTTGGAGTCTAGGACGTGTCCCCTGAATGGAATTAGGTTCACGTGTAGGGCAGATTCAGACAGGGCACTTTATCAGGGTTCCTGCTGGTCTCTAGGCGGTCAAAGCAAATAACATCATGTCCGTCTGAGCTATCATGCATTTTCTCATCTGCAGTGTTATGTTCTAAACTGTCAGCAAGCATTAATTCAGTCTCTGGTGAAGCCCTACCACCCAGAGATGAACTCTGCCTCAGATGGAAGTTTCCCACTTCAGTGCCGCGGTCTCGCAATTACTGGGTCATTAATATCATTGCCTGTGATTAGGGACGAGCAGGAGGCTTGTGTGCTGTGCCCGCCCCACCATGAACTTTTTACTCTGACCCTTCACTATCTAGAGGTTTCCACATCTCCACAAAGATATTTTAATGATGAAGACCGTTAAACACTCAGGAGTGGGCTAGAAATTGTGTGCTGGAAATAATTTGCCCAAACACATGCCTCTTCGTGGCCAAAATGTTTTTATTAGATGTTATCACTCTCTCTTGACTTGGAAATCTCATTTTTATTAAAAAAAAAATCAGAATGCCAAAGTAAAGCTAATGTAGACAATAGGGCATTATGTCTTATCTTTAGAACTCTGACCTCATTCTTTTTTTAATGTGAGTTTGGTCATTCTATCGACGTGATCATCTGGCCCCTAATTTTTTTTTGAATCATAGCCATCGCAATGAAAATCTGCAATTCTAACTAGCCACTGGGCCACCAGGCAGTTGGCACCCCATTTTTTAAAATGTGATTCCTCTTTTGAAGTAGATTTTGGCCCATATTAAGGTTGACAGTCGTGTGTAGAAGGTTCTTTTACTGTTAATGATCACATTCTCTCAATTCTAAATCATTGTGACACTCCCTTAAAGCACACTTGATGCAAAGCTTTTTCTATTTTTTTAAAAATCTTGTTGAAATTTTTGTTTTGCCTAATGAGAGATCCTACCTGCATACATCATTATCACTTGTAGCAATAAAATTTTAGACTCTGAAAGGAATGTTTTCCCACAAGAGAATTTATGAAAAATCAAGAAATCAAGGTGTTGCAAGCCATATTTTGAGGAGAATAAAGTAAGCCACTCATAAAGGACCCCATGTGTTTAAGCCTGCCTCTTGTAAAAAGAGGGGACCGGTGATTTATTTCCAGGACTGTTTGATCTTTCTCAGCGAAATGTCAGAGCAGCCGTTGAGCCTGGGAGGTATTTCTGTCATCGACATATACCTGTGATGTGTGCCCACACTTACACACGCACTTTCACTTCTTCTCCTTTACCCATTTTTTCCCACTCTGGTTTTATGTGTAGTCAGCGACTGTTCAGGGCTGTCTCACCAAAGGTGACTTCGGCTTTTAGCATCTTCAGTGATTGTCCCCACCTTGGACTTTGTATATACTTCCTCATGGTGAAGGGGTTTTATGAGTAAGCTGTGATGAAATCGCTTATGCTCTGAGGGTCATATTTATCATTTTCGATTATTACTGTTCTCTCGATTGGCTGAATTCTCTCAACGTCCAAGTCTCCTATGAAGTAGGAGATATAATAACATATGTTGGCGCCTTTAGACTCAGTTCTAAGTGGTATCTTTGCATCGTCCCTCTTTCCCAAAAGAGTAATATTGGAAAAGTAATATGTCCTACAATCTTTTAGTGAACACACAAGCAGAAGCAGTTGACTAAACTGTTTCAAGGTTGTTAAACATTTTTCAAAACTCTCATTACTGAGTTGTCAGTAGAATATCCTATCACTGTTCATGGTGAACATTTAAAATTGGGAAAATAAAATTATTCCATTTTATTCAAGAGCATTCATTTATACTGGATACCCATATCTCTGTTGCTACATGCATGCTAAGTTGCTTCAGTCGTGTCCGACTCTTTGAGACCCCATGGACTGTGGCCCGCCAGCCTCCTCTGTCCATGGGATTTCCCAGGCAAGAATACTGGAGTGGGTTGCCATTTCCTTCTCCAAGGGATCCTCCTGACCCAGGGATCAAACCCACGTCTCATGTCTCCAGCACTGCCCGGAGGTTCTTTACCACTAGTGCTACCTGAGAAGTAGGTGTCTTTACTTGTATCTTTACTTGTAGTTTAATACGGGAGGAGGGGCTAAATTGTGACTTTGGTTTTTAATTCATTTTTCCAAATCATTCTGTCTAGTGGAGAAACTAACTAAATGTGTTGTATAGAAGTCACTGGGGCTAAGCCAGTTATTACCTCCAAATGCCTGATTTACTGCTTTAAAATGTCAAAACACAGCCAGAATGATGTGGGGTTAAGTTCAAGTGAGTCTTCCCATCATAACTGAAACAATGTTTCCTTGGGTGAAAAATGCACACTTCCTGTGTCTTCCTTTGTATTTTTCTTCCTTCAAATCCAGACTTTTAGAAGTATCTATAAATCTTTCGTTCTAAGATCAGGCATTCTGGGATTTGAATTAATGCTGAACTTTTTTTGATACTGCACCAAGCAAAAATAGTGAGGACCTTGAAAAGCCATGGTGGTGTATTCGCCACTTCTTTAACTATAAAACCACAGAGGAAAGCATATAAAAAAGAAGAAGTTAGAAGTGATTTTTTTTCATCTTCCTTTTGACACATTATACAGATGCTTTTGTTTCAAAAGTTTTTATTAATTAAAGCAAAGGGCAAGTTCCTTTTGGCATTTAGTGATTGTTAGCATTTCCATGTTTAGAACTTTTCTTCGAAGTTGGCATATTAGAGGATCACTATGATACCCAGGGCATTAAACTACAGTGAGTTCTAGAAACTGAATCCCTGTGTCTTTAATATATATTTTGAATATGCATCATATGTTTTGAATATGAATTCATGTCAGGGTGCGAAATAGTTAGATCTTAGCTCCCTGGGTTGTATGTTCATATTAAGTAATTCCATTTTTCTCAGCCTTCTGGTTTTCAACTTACATAGCAACCCTCTGGAAGGAAACAGTGACCCCATCCACGTGCCACATGCATTTTAGTGACATCGCTTTACTTTCCAAGTTTCTCACTTGGTTTTGCTTCTTTAGTTCCTCAGTGTGCTGGGTAATAGGCTTCAAGTCCTTCCAGTTCTTGAGCTGAGTTTCGGGAGACCCGTGTGTATAAGGGCTGCCCGAAGAAACCACACTTAGCACAGCCAGCATCAGATGACACGGCGGACGCGGACAGTGCCAGGAAGCTGATGTTGATAGAGGATTTTCACAAAATGCTCTTTGTTTTATAACCAAATAAGAGCAAATTATGTCTTGTGCAGTTTTATATGGACACAGAGTTTTTATTCTTACTAGAAAACTGAACTCTGATTTCCTGACCCTGTATGCTTATTATCTGTCTCTCTTTGGTGCATCTCTCTGATGAGAAAAGGATTTGCTTTGGGGATGTCCACCAACCCCCTCGACTCCATCCCAGCCCCATCCCAGTAAGCTACATTTTAAAATGGTCTAGGGACTTCCCTGGCGGTCCAGTGGCTAAGACTTTGTGCCTCCAATGCAGGGGCAAAGGTTTGATCGCTGGTCAAGGAACTAAGATCCCACAAGCTGAGAGGTGCGGGCATGAAAATAAATAAATAAAATAGTATGAAATGCCCTGCATAGGATATCTCGATGTTTCATTCTTTCCATCATAACCTAAGAATGACGGATGTGCTTCGTCAGGAGGTGCCCACTCTGTAAAATTTCTTGGTGCTGACCTCTCTGTGCATGGGACGGACCCAAGTGTACGTCGGCACTCAGCCAGCAGTTAATGCTCCACCCACTTACCGAGGTGGAAGACTGAAATAAAAACAGCCGAGACCCAGGACTCCAGCTCACCCTCCCCCGGGTGCAGAGCCATAACCACCAAGTGAAGACACATTAGAATGTGATAGGACTTCCTCTCTGTGGGCACAGTCCAAAAACACAGCCAGAAATGCAGTATGCCTTGCCCACTGGTTCTCCTCTCTTACTCAGATCACCAGCACGCTGCCTGCCTGCAGCTGGGGAGAAACTGCAGTTAAGTCCGCGTACAATTACACGGGCAGGTACAGATGTTCGCGGAGCAGTTTTCAAACGTGAAGAGAACTTTTAGGCAATATGAACTCAGGGTATTTCCCCCCTTCCCGGGCTGAGCCATGATCTCCACCCACTTAAAGTCAGGCCCTCGGGGAACAAGCGAGTGATTTCAATACACTTGCTCAGTGCAATTAGATCCCAGAAGCAAAAGCTTTTAAAAGCAGGCTATAAAATGCCCCTGTATCTTTATGAACCTTCCTTTCTAACTAGATAGAGATACTCTTCTGATAATTTTTGATTTGATAAAATCTAGTTTTTTTCTGAGTCAAGGAGGGAAAAAAAGTCTGGGCACTAACAGCTTAGATATAACAATGTTATATTTTCTCTGTAAATGATTAAGTGCAATTTCATCCATTTAATACAGTCATACTATGATTGTGGTGGCATTAGATGATGCTGATTGAGAGATGCAAAGAAAAATTAAGTAGAATGAGGTTCGCAATTTATTTTTACCTTCTCCCAGTTAACAATTTCCAATACATTCAAATCAACAGTAAGAATAATTGCAAAACTGTCTCCTGAAGTAGAAGTAGATTTTACTCCCAAGTATTAGCACTTTCTTGTTGTATTTCAAAGTCAGCCACTAAGCTTGTTGGTGACCAGCTGTTGCAGCAGAGATCAGAATATTAATCTTGAGGCTTTATTTCAGAGTTCATGGCCAATAATGTGGTGTCATCAGGTCAGAAGACTTTCAGCTGTGCCCTTTCTCAAGGTGGCGGCGGAGGGAGGGCAGGGGACACCGCTAGATTAGGACCACAAGCCCTACATTCCTTGATAAGAAGGTTGTGAGGAAGACAGACATTAGTTTTTACTGTGAGATTAAATATACAATAAGTTGAAGTTACTCTTGAGTTATTTTATAACTGAACTTGCTGTGACGTTTACCTTCTGAAGTTTCCACTGGTACTCACATCTTAAAACGGGGTTTTTTCCCAGACAGCTTACATCATTCCTAACTCAGGGCAAAAATCCTTTCGTGGTGGAACATATAACTGTACTTTTTTTTTTTTTTTTTTTGACCGAGCTGCATGGTTTGTGGGATCTTAGTTCACTGACCAGGGGTTGAACTCGGGGCCTCATCAAGGAGAATGCCAAGTCCTAACCATTGGACTGCCAGGCCCTCTTAACTGTATTTTAAAGTTCAGCCCCTTTTATTTATTTTTTTAAGTTTTTATTGGAGTACAGTTGCTGTACAATGTTGTGTTCGTTTCTACCGCTCAGCAAAGTAAACCAGCGACGCATACACATACGTCCCCTCTTGTTTGGATTTCCTTCCCATCTAGGTCACCACAGAGCTTTGAGTATAGAGTCCCCTGGGCTGTACAGTGGAGTGTCAGTAGCGTATATGTACAGCTCAGGGAACGCTGCTCAGTGTTAACGCGCACGGCAGCCTGGATGGGAGGTGAATTTGGGGAGAATGGACACCTGTAAGGCTGAGCCTGAAGCTACCACAACATTGTTAATCGGCTACACTCCGATACAAAAGGAAAAGTTAAAAATAAGCAACAGGGTATATGTATCAATTCCAATCTCCTAATTCATCCCACCCACCCCCCACTTTGCACCCTTTTGAACACCCAAGTACTGGGATGCTAAAACAAACATTAGGAATGAAATTTCCAATATCTTCTAGTAACTTTGCAATTTCCAAGTGGACTTAGAGAGAAGGGATGCAGAGCCCCGAGTGGAGAGAAGACCCTTCCGCAGTCACAGTCGTCTGCTCCTGGGCCCCCTCCACCCTCATCCCAGCCCCCACCCCAGCAGTGGCCTCGGCCTCAAGAGCTCAGCCAGAGCTGCATCTTCAGGTTTCCTTCTGGGACTCTCCAGGGCTTGAGGGTTGTTTTTTTCCCCTCCCCAAGGAATGAAAAAACGTCCACAGTTGGAGATGCAAAGCGGTCTTCTCCCATGGCACAGGGAAGGCACTGACCTGTAAATTACAACCAAAAGGAAAGTCACTCGAATTACGGGCACCCCTCCTGCTTCCAAACTGACAAAGTGGAAGTCGGCTGTAGTTTCTGCCTCTGCAGATGCAGTTCTGAATGTTATTCACCAGTGACTGTTCTCTGCTGTGACTTGGCTATTCTTTCTTGAATGTCTTTATTTTTTACTTTTAGACCTGAATCTTTGATCTTTTTACATCAAGGTTAAAATAAATAAATCTATATTCCTTCCCCTTACCTGGTTGTTTTTTTCTTCTTCTGTGTATCAACCTTCAAATCTTATTTTTATCATTCGTCAGCTCAATGTTAAAGTTTTAGCAAGAAACACTTAGTCACTGAACTTTGCATTGGGGTGCATTTATGTCTGTATGAATTAGAAAAGATGGGAATTCCACTTCAGTTAAGTAACTAAACCTTTGAGACTGTCAGCCAGATAAAGACATCAGCTTTTCACCATTTTTTCTGTATAAAAACATATCCTAAATTTTGAGAAAACTCAAGTGACAATTATAGTACTGCTCTGATATTGTTCAGAAAGAGTGCCTGCTCACACTTAACCATACTCTTCTAGGCCTGTGGGAGGAAAAGATACTTTGAAATTTAAGCCCAGGTTTGGAAAAAACAAAAGGGAAATAAGACAGAAAATGGAAAGAAAAAAATAAAAATTTTTTAGAGTCCCCAAAGCATGCAAGCTTCTTAGGTATTTATTCTAACTTATCTGCCAAACATTTTCTCAGACATCTATAACAGGATACTATCTACTTTTTACTCTTAAAAAAAATTATGATGGCAATTTTTGTCCAGTTTCCCAGGAGAAACTCAGTATCAGCAAGAACAGAAGACTAAGATATGATTGTAAGCTTGGACTTGAAGGAAGCACTCAGATAAGCAAAGAGATATTTATACACACAAGAGGCAGCCATTGTTATTAAGGAAAACAGGGAAAGTAAAAGTCAGTAACTTGAGAACACAAAAACGAGTCAACTCAGGCCTTGTTTTCCAGCTCAGGTAATTATCCACAGCATACATATTTCCATGCACACCTATCCAGATTTGTCTGCTGCCCTGCCGTTTGGGAAACAAACAGCCCATTAACAGACTGTCTTTGGATGTATTTTTATCAGAAAGTCTGTCCCCTTTTCAGTGCTTTTAAAAGTATAGAGTTAGTAGGCACGACTTTGGTAATTAGAGAAGGGAGACCACTATGAGGGTCCAGTGGTTAGGGATCCGGCTTGCCGTAGGGGCCACAGGTTCGATCCTTGGTCAGGGAACTAAGATCCAGAATGCCACACAGCATGACCAAAAACGGGTGGGGGGGAGAGAGGAAAAAAAAAATAATAGAGAAAGGTTTATACGGCAGAATTGGATGTGAAACACTTATGTTCCCTGCCCCTTGAACTGTGGAGGAATAGAAATGTCTAAACGTCCACTTCCTTTTCTCATCTGGAACTTGACCTGTAATTTAAATCCTGTCCCTCAGCAAGTTAGCTAGCAGCCTGTCTTTTTGCGGCTTTAGTTACAATGCTCTTCAGAGAACTCACTGTCCTAAAGAGATAGACCTTTGTCTTCAAATAGAGTAGGGCATGGACTGCTGGGGAAAAAAAGACTCTGAGAATGGTTAAACATCCTGCCGTCCCCCTCCTCCTCAAGGTGGAAAGGTAACCGAGCTGGTGGACCTGGACCAAGTCCTTCCTTACGTCCCGAGCTGCCCCGGGCGACTCACAGAGCAGTGGGCACGTGTGGGTCGCTCTGTCCACCCAGGGTTCTGCGCCAGGGAGTCTGGTTGATGAGTCTGACCAAGGTCGATGGTGGTGGTAATAGCGCATCCATTCATTCCAGACGAGTACAAAATGATGGAGGAGGAAAACTCCAGAGCTGGAAGACGTGAATTCTAGTACAACCTCTTAAGCTCCAGAAAGGCTGGGGAAAGAAAAAGGGGCGTGGGAGTCTCCTCTCTGAGTGTTTATAGAACTTGGACGCTTGACAATCAGGGAGCATCAAGGTAATTGTTCTTGAGGCAGGAAATCAGTAGTAGAGGAAGCAGGTGCTGGGTGATGATTACCACATTTTGAAATTACCGTATTTACTGTACTGCTCTTTGGAGGCTGAACTCCAAAATAGTCAGCTTTTGGAAGATGCCATTCCTTTTATCTACAGACTCAGACGAAATCCGTTGATTATAAAGGGAGGAGAAAGCGCTTAAGTCCATTGGAAACCAGAGGTCATACGTGCGGCAGTGTGGACGACATCCATCGCTCTTTGTTTCTTTATTTTTTCGTTTTGCCTTTCAGCATCCCATACTTTCAGCAAACCTGTGATTAAGAGTGAATTCTTATTTTCCGAATTGTTTTCAGACATTTCATGTTCATGTAAACTTGGCTTATTGATTTCCTGATTTTTTCTTTATTTTTTTGTTTTGTCCATTTTATTTTTGATCAGCTACATCAAATGGGTCTTTGGAGGGCCTGGATAACCAGGAGGGAGGGGTGTGCCAGACAAGAGCCATGAAGATCCTCATGAAAGTTGGACAAGGTAAAAACCGTCTGCTGATTCACGGAGCCTCTGATCTGGTTGGGCCCCCAGCTAGTATGGCTGCCCCCAGGGCTGCGCACACGCGCCTCCTCTCACTCTTCAGCTTAGTTTCCAAAGCAAACCTTTCTGTGCACCTCGAGCCACTGACCGACTTCCTTAAGTTGATGCAGCCCATTTCTTTTTACTGGAGACACTTCTAAAAGTTGAGGTCAGCCAGGTTCAGTGTCTATGGCCATGTCTGTATCTGCAGATAGATTTTTCCTTCTTCAAGGCAAAACACCCCCTTTGGTTCACAATTAAAATACCCAGAATGCAAACTAAAGTTTCTGCCATTTTGCCCATTTCTGCCTCTTGACTACGGAAGACTTGTGTTCACTGAGGCTTTTCACACAGAGATGACCTCTTGTGCAGAGAGAATTATTCTTCTAATTAGAAGCTGGGGTAGTAGTCAGTCAACTCGCTCAGTTAAATTAAAATGTCATCTGCAATGTTCTGCCTGCCAAATGCAAGAATCCCTATAGTTTCCACAGATGGCCTCACTAGCTAAACCTCTGAAATAACTAGTAGAACCGTTGTGCTTTCAAAGGAAAATGATATTCTTGCATCTTACTGTACTTTGTATAAAGAATCTTACGTTCATTGCTATTCGTGCCTCTTGAGATTTAGATCCAGCTCCTAAAGGTAGATCCCGTCAGATCTCTGTGCTGTAAGTAACTGCCTGTTTTTCATATAGATGCAAGTTCCGCTGGGTCAACCAGGCATAATGATCCAACGAGGAGGCCAGAATTCGAAGCTGGTACAAATGGAAGAAGTTCAACAACAAGTCCCTTTGTCAAACCAAATTCAGGTACAGCAGCGTGACTTGTGTGTGACTAGTCTGTGTGTACCACTGTTACTGTGTACCACACTTACTGTGTTGCACACAGTGGGGAGTATCAGAGTGCAGGTATTTCTGCCCCAGAACGTGAACTTGTACTTCCTGAAGTCAGTAATCTTCACTCTCAGTTCAGTTCAGTCACTCAGTCGTCTCCGACTCTTTGCGACCCCATGAATCGCAGCACGCCAGGCCTCCCTGTCCATCACCATTACCCAATCAGAATAAAATAATTCACTCCCACAAAAGTCTTAGCTTCAAGAGAGCAGAATCCATCAAATCTAAGTGCCAATTATTAGCACTGCTCTTTCAGATCAAAGTTATTTTCATTGGCTGACACTTTATCATGCTGGTTGCAACACTAGCTGCAAGCCGGTGTTAATGTATATATAATTAAGGCTCTAATGCCTCATCTAATTATATCTAATCCACAGAGAGCCTGATTGATCCTCTTCTACATTTAAGGTGGTAACGCCTTAAAATATTGCACAATGCTACATTTTCCAGGTGGTTTCATAAATTTTTTTTTCCACGAATTCAGTGTAAAATGAGATATTAAAGGGAGTCCTGGCAAAAGTTTAGAATACTGGATAAAACTGTTGTGTAACTTCGCTTTTTTAGCTGTCTTTGAGCAAATAGCTATGTGTTTGTTACCACTGGAATGAACTTGTTATGTGGTGGTCGCTGAGCAGACGTCAGATCTGAACGCCTGGTTGGTAGTCGCACGAATTTAGCATCTGTAGCAGTATTCCATCTCTTTCCAAGCGTCAAGGAGGGAAGTTGTTATTTCTAACTTTCAATGACAAGATGTGTCAAATTCTTATGACAAACTGATAAATGGATAATATAATGATGCCAGGCAGTTTTTTAGTGCTTAGCATTTGGGTTGGCAGTCTGTTCCGTGTGAGAGTTTCTACTGCCTTCCAGATATATTTTAAGTGTAAATCAAGTAATACAAACGAGTTACGGGTTGAACGTTTTCCCAGGCCCCATCCCTCTTCGCAAGCGCTCCCGCCATTCTGCGGGTAGGCGGGGCTTGTCCTTAATGACAGGGGGTTGGGAGATTCCCAGGAAGCCTTCCGAGCCAGAAGGCGGTCCAAGAGCGGTGCCGCCTCAGCGGCAGACGCTGACCTGAAGGCCTGGCCACTTCCTTTCCTGCGCCCTGTGGTGGCTGCAGGCTGGCTGACCTGGGTTGAGACGTGGGGCAAGATCAAGGGCTGCCTGTCACAGCCCGTTCTCGAAGCTGATGGACGATGATGTATGGAGGGGAAATGAAGCAGTCTGGGAGCAGCTTCAAAGCCCCACCTGGAGTCCCGTCTCCCCCCAGGGCTGGCTTCTGCCATTTGCATTTAGCTGTTTTTTGTTTGTTGTTTTAACTGAAGTACAGTTGTGGCTCGCTGGTTAAAAAAAAAAAAAAAAAAATCTGCCTGCCAATGCAGGAGATGCAGGTTCAAGCCCTGGATCAGGAAAATCCCTTGGAGAAGGAAATGGCAACTCATTCCCATATTCTTGCCTGGGAAGTCCCGTGGACAGAGAAGCCTGGTGGGTTCCAGTCCATGGGGTCGGGAAAGACTCACACGACTTAGTGACTAAACAAAACAAAATTTACCATGTCCTGTTAGTTTCAGGTGTATAGCACAGTGGTCCAGGTATGCATATATGCTCTTTTCCAGATCCTTTTCCCTTCTAAGTTACTACAAAATACTGAGTATCCTTCCCTGGGCGATACAGTATTGTCAGTTGCTCAGTGGTGTCTGATGTTCTGCAACCCCATGGACTGGGGCCCACCAGGCTTTCTTCAGGAAGAATACTGGAGTGGGCTACCATTTCCTTCTCCAAGGGATCTTCCGGATCCAGGGATGGAACCTGGGTCTCCTGCATTCCAGGCAGATTCTTTACCTTCTGAGCCACCAGGGAAGCCCACAGTAGGTCCCTGCTGGTTTTTTAGTTTATATATAGTAGTGGTTGGTCAATTCCAGTTTTCTGATTTACCCTTGCGTTTGGCTAATAAATGAGGTGATTGCTTTACCAGAGTCTGGCTGCCAGGGAAATGTTTGGTCCCCCGCTGAGTTTTACCACCTGGACACACTTCCCCTCATCCCCAGCAGCGCTCCAGAACCCCCTGGGGACAGCGCTGACTCTTCTGACTGCTCTTCCCACCCCCATCCTCCCCACAGGTTCCAGCACAGACGGTAGCAGCGCCGGACATTCTGGGAGCAATATCCTCGGTTCCGAAGTGGCCTTATTCGCAGGGATAGCTTCAGGATGCATCATCTTCATCGTCATCATCATCACGCTGGTGGTGCTGCTGCTCAAGTACCGCCGGCGGCACCGCAAGCACTCGCCTCAGCACACGGCCACGCTGTCGCTGAGCACACTGGCCACGCCCAAGCGCGGCGGCAACAACAACGGCTCGGAGCCCAGCGACATCATCATCCCGCTAAGGACCGCGGACAGTGTCTTCTGCCCCCACTACGAGAAGGTCAGCGGGGACTACGGGCACCCGGTGTACATAGTCCAGGAGATGCCCCCACAGAGCCCGGCGAACATTTACTACAAGGTCTGAGCCTCGGCGGTGCCTTCGCTTCCCGGAGGAAACTTACTGTCCCCGCTGCCGCCCGCCGAGGGTCCGAGACCCCCTGTGTCTGCGACGGACTGACGCGCAGCGGGGAGCGGGGACACCCCTTCTCGGAAGAGCCCCGTAGAGTCGGACAGCTTACTAGTCTGTAGCGTTTCGGCCGCGGTGACGGAGGATGTGCCCCGGCCGTCGGAAGACTCGCGTAGAAGATGCGCGCGCGTGCCCCGCCCCTCTCCTCCTCCGGGTACCACTGGGTACCACGAGCGCGCGCGCCCGCGGGCCTCCGCAGGAGCCGGGAGACCGAGCGGCTGGTGGGCAGGAGCGAGAGCTGGGAGCATCCCAGGCCCCTGGGTCGCCGGGCCTGGCGGGGCCGCCCTCCGCCTCGGGCGTGGCCCCCCGACCCCCTACTCCTGAGCTGCACCCCGGACTTGTCTTGTCGCACAGACTCTGGCTGCGTGAGGCCTCGGGAGACCGCTGGCTTCTAGTCCTCACTGTTGCACACGCCCTGTCATCCAGGGCTCTGCAGGCCTTCACACGAGATTCCCCCCCACCCCCACGCCACACTCGCATCACTCACGGGACATTAACGTTGGGCGTCTCCTACCCCATCCTTTTGCAACAACAGCCACAGCGAAAGGGGCCACACGTTGATAGGAATGGCGTCTGCGGGTAAAGAGGAGCCTTCCAGCCAGATGCTCGGCTGTCAGCCCAGGAAAACGAGGAGTTTCGTGAGAAGGGGGCGTGGGGGAGACTCAAAGGCTGTCTGTCTGCGAAGGCGGTTCCGTGCTGCCACCTCTGAAACAAGATTTGGGAAGGGAAAGCCCCAATTAGAGAGCACAGCACTTTGGTTTTGCTAAGATTTTTAAGAGGCAAGCAGGAGACGCAACGACACACACCGTAGATTAGGGTGCATTTGAAGGAATTCACTCTTATCAAATAGCAACGCACAGGAAAAATAAAAGAAAGAGACAGTCCCTCTCTAGCCGGATGGAACAAAGAGGCATTGTTGGTAGAGGACCAGGCTTGGAGAGAAGGGTGATTCGGGCAGGAGTTTCTCGGTACTGGCAATAGACGTACAGCTGTGAAGCTGTAGGGAAGTCTTCGGTCTGCTTTGGATGTTGTTTAAAGCGGACCCAGCTGCTATACTTATCACATTTTATTCACACAGGGAGAGCCTTTAGGAGAACAGCAGAGAGCCAAATCTGACCTAGAAGTTTAAAAAGCCAAAGGTCACACGGGCTGTAATTCCATCATCATTGACATTAATTATTAAGGCATCTTCATATCCGTAAGGAAGGTCAGATCCCCCCGCCCCCTCATCGCCCCTCCCCTGCCACCGCCCCCCCCTCCTCATCGCGCCTCGTGACACTTTGGTTTATGGTGGTGCCGCCCTGGCCTCGGGGCGAGGGGTGGGTACTGATCGAGACTGCAGCCCCCGGTAGTGTGTCAGGGAGAGGCCCACGCGGCAACCCTCCTAGGAGTCCCGAGGGCCCAAATGATGATGTCCGGCGGGGAGAAGGAAGGTAGGATGTGTTTATAATAGGTATTTAGAACACAAGGGATATAAAATGAAAGAGTTTTACTAATATATATTTTACGATTGCACACAATCCACACCAGAAGATGTGAAACTCATTTGTGGCGATTAAGTGGTCTCAAACGCTCCGTGTTTTTGTTTTTTTGTTTTTTTTTTAATTGGACTGCTACTTCTGGGAAAAACGACATTACTCCAAAAATAACAATAATGGGAGCAAACACAAAAATAACCAAGTCCTCTGAAGGCATGTCACGTCACCATAGATTAGGAAGTGCAAGCCCCAAATACCAGGAAATCAGTGTTCACTGCGTCGTGTTTTCAACAATGAGAAGATGTGCCGGCCTTTAGCTTCTGCGCTGTGTTTTCCTTGCCTCATGGGCTGAAGTGTTCGCTAGAATCCACCGGGTCACGTCCAGGGGGCTTCGGCTGAAAGTTCAGCCTGACCCCTTTCCTTCCTCTCTACCCCCTCCCCTCGCCCCTTCCCTGCTGGGAAAAGAAGCGAGTAAACAGGAAACCTACTTTTTATGTGCTATGCAAAATAGACATCTTTAACATAGTCCCGTTACTATGGTAACACTTTGCTTTCTGAATTGGGAGAAAAAAAAAAAAAGCAACAGCATTTTAAGGTTCTCAAACCTCCAGTGAATACCTACAAAAATGAGTTGTCACAGAAATTTTTCTTTCTATTTCCTGAACCTGAAAATGATGTTGGTCCAAAGTGTGTGTGTGTTTGTGTGAGTGGGTGTGTGGTATACATGTGTACATATATGTATAATATATATCGACAGTATATATTATATATATCTATATCATATTTCTGTGAAAGGTTGCTATGGTGACCAGCCACAGTACATATGTAATTCTTTCCATCACCCTGGCCTCTCCTGTACGTGCATTCATACAAGGTTTTCTTATAAGCCATCAAAAATTGACCTTTAGGATGGGGGAGAGGGGCAAGAAGGGGAGAAATGGGAACCAGTCTGATTTTAATGCAATTGAAGGTGTGCGTCATCAGTTGGCTACATTTTGAGTATGTGCTAAACTGTGAAAAAAATCAGATGAGTTGATGAAGAGTGGCCTGCAAGCAGTTGACAAGTAGTCTGTGCGTCTGTTTTGTGTGTGGTGCAGAATATGACAATCTACCAACTGTCCCTTTGTCTGAAGTTGGTTCAGCTTTGGAAAGTTACTGTAAATGCCTTCCTTGTATTCTCATCCCTAGTCACCTGACTTTGGAATTTGCACCATAATGTTTAAGTGAAGATGCTGTAAATAAGTTCAGATTTTACTGTATATGGATTTGGGGTGTTACAGTAGCCTTATTCACCTTTTTAATAAAAATACACATGAAAAACGAGACAGATATGGCTTTTCTTACCCAGATTGTGTACATAGAGCAATGTTGGTTTTTTATAAAGTCTAAGCAAGATGTTTTGTATAAAATCTGACTTTTGCAATGTATTTAGCTACAGCTTGTTAAACAGCAGTGTCATTCCCCTTTGCACTGTAATGAGGAAAAAAAAATGGTATAAAAGGTTGCCAAATTGCTGCATATTTGTGCCGTAATTATGTACCATGAATATTTATTTAAAATTTCGTTGTCCAATTTGTAAGTAACACAGTATTATGCTTGAGTTATAAATATTTTTTCTTTCCTTTGTTTTATTTTGATAGCCTGTCATAGGTTTTTTGATCTGCTTTAGTTCCACATTGCAGTTAGCCCCCCAGCCAATGAAGTCACGTTCCAAACCTGTTTCAAACTGAATTTGTTCTTAAAAAAATAAAATATTTTTTTCCTATGGAAAAAGCGCCTTCAAAGTATTTTCCTTTCCTGCTTGTTTTCTTTTCCTTTGACTTTCTTTTTTGTTGGTTATTTTAATTTGCCTCCCATGTTCCTCTGTGATTGCAGTAACCCAAACCCTTCTGCCCATAGGCGTGCACGTGCCCATTTTTCAAACCAGGCCGTGTGCACAGCGTAAAGGTTCATCTTGCCCCACCCTGCTGCGTGAGCCCCTTGGTTTCCCCGTAAAACTTTTGATCTCACGTTTTAGTGTCAGGTTTTACATGGACTCCTCTTCATCCTGAGCAGTTTGACCTGCACAGTGTGAAAACAGCCGTGAGAAGAAGAGAGACTTCTGAAAAATATTTTTGTTTATTGATTTGGCTGCACTGGGTGTTGGTTGTGGCTCACAGGACCTTTCGTTGCAGCGTGGCGGCTCTTAGTTGACACATGTGGAATCAAGTTCCCTGACCAGGGATCGAACTGGAAATGAAATGAGCGTCACTAAGTCCTGTCCGACTCTTGCAACCCCATGGACTGTAGCCTGCCAGATTCCTCTGTCCATGGGATTCTCCAGGCAAGAATACGGGAGAGGGTTGCCATTCCCTTCTCCAAGGGATCTTCCCCACCAAGGAATTAAACTCGAGGCACTGCAGGCAGATTCTTTACTGACTGAGCTATGAGGGAAGCCCATAGCTTCCCTGGAACCGGAGCCCCCTGCATTAGGAGAACAGAGTCTTAGCCACTGGACCACCAGGAAAGTCCCAGAATAAGGACTTTTATTCCAACCTTAGTTCCAGATTGATCTGGTTTCCATTCAAACAGAGCAGTTTGCTTCCCTTTCCTTCACAAAATAATCCCAGGCGGAGGGAAAAAGTCAAAGGTTCTTTGTGAAAACGTGCCATGGATGAAAGCGAGTGTTGTGACGCCGGACTGAGGCAAGCAGTGAATTTAGCTTTAGCCACCCTTGCCGCGCACCTTCTGGGGAAGGTGACTGCTGCCCGAAGTGTTTTCCCCTATCTTGTGGTCTTTGAGGCCTTGGGATTGATCATCAGACCCCCACCGTGGTCATCCTTTGATTTCCGAGGGCAGAGCTGTGGTCAAGCCAAAAAGTGACTGACTGGTAACCATGAAGGGTTCAGTCCTCCTACGCGGGTGCTATGGAGCACATGAGTGTTCCGATTCTCAGTAGTGTCTGACTCTGAGTGACCCCCTGGTCTGCAGCCCACCAGGCCCCACTGTTCATGGTGTTTCCCAGGCAAGAGTACTGGAGTGAGTGGCCAGGACTTCAGAACCTCACTGGAGTGAGACCCTCCAGGGGATCTTCCTTGCCCAGGAATTGAACCTGCATCTCCCACGCTGTCAGGCAGTTTCTTTCCGCACAGAGCCACCTCGGAAGCCCTCACTGGCTACATGAGCTCTGGTTAATCCTTACCTTAAGGAGTAAAGCCTTTTAGGTGGAGAGGGTGAGAAAGGGCCCCTGAAGTAAGGAGCCAGAAATCGTTCAGCCCGGGGTGATTTGCCCCAGACCACAGCTGTAGCAAACGAAGAATCTGAGTGCTTCAGAAGCCCCTCAGGAGATTGTCATGAAAGTCTGCATCTGTAGCCTTGGCCCAGCAGACTTGGGCTAAAGGCGTGTTTGTCGAATAAATGCTCTCTTTCCTAAAACCAGAAACAAAATTCTCCAGAGGCCTACAGTTTCACTTGGTGCTTGAATAGTAATTTCGTCTTCCCCATCAGGTTATTTCACTGCCCCTCCAGTGCAAATCCAAGGTTCGAGTACAGTTTACAGCCACGTCCCCCAGCTGAATGTTCAACCCTGATCACGAATGATTAGTCTGAGTAAAAGAAATCAGTGACAAAATACTGTTTTCAATTTTCACAAAAGCATTGTGACCTCTGACACAGTTTCAGTGGTCACTTTGTTTTTGAAACCATCCTTTCCAAACTAAGTCAGCCTCAACTGAGAAAAATAAAATGTGCCCAACAGGTGTTATTCTTCTCGATCAGAGAGAAGGAATGTCACATACAGAAACTCCTCGCAGAGGTTGCAGAAGCAGGAGCCCTGCGTCCTCTTTGAAAGGTAAGCCCGCGGTTGCGACTTCCCTGCCTCGTATCCCCAAGTGTTGTCCGGCCAGGTGACGACTCTTCAGAACGACTCTCCCTGTTGTTAAGTCTCCTTTTTGGTAAAGCAGTTGTCCACTCAAACACTGTGATAAAGGTTCACAATGGAAATGAGAAAATAAAATAAAATAAAATCTCAGTGTCTGGCCGTGCAGCTTGGTATCAGTCTGTGGCTCCAACCCAGAGAAGAATCAGGGGAAGGAGAAAAAATAAACAAAATTCAGAGGAATAAAACTGACTGCTAATGTACATAGAAAGGACTGATTATCTGCTTTTGGTTGGGCAGAAAAGAGGTCTTCAGGTGGCTCAACAGGAGGCAAAATTGCGACTGCACCCAAAGGCCCAGGATGGTCTTCTGTTTCTGTTTTCAGGGAATTTGGCATAATGTTTGTGATATTTACACAGCTGATGCCTTTGATGGCACAATTTCTGTATTTCCTAAATATTTTCCTCCTTTTGTATTTCCTACCTCATATTTCCAGGTAACAAAGCATTTATCAGTGATCAAGGGGATGTTAAAATATTATCTTTTTTTCCAGCAAATTACAGATAGATGAATCCACTTTTTAGTGATGAAAGTGTGCCCCCAAAGCTGAAAAATGTATTCACTTCAAAGTTTTTATATCGTGGTAAATGAACTAACAATCTCTTAGAAACAGTTCTTCACATGAAGCTAATTATATATATATATATATAGTTTTTTTTTAAGAGGGGGGTCTTTGCTGGTGGCTCAGACAGTAAAGAATCTGCCTACAATGCAGGAGACTTGGGTTCGATCCCTGGGTTGGGAAGATCCCTTGGAGAAGGAAGAGGCAACCCACTCCAGTATTCTTGTCTGGAGAATCCCATCGACAGAGGAGCCTGGTGGGCTACAATCTTAGGAGGTTGCAGAGAGTCAGACACAACTGAGCAACAACACACAGACACATTTTAAAAAACAACCAAACTCCTCAAAAAAAAAAATCTCTATGGACATAAGTGTGTGACATGAGAAATAAGGAAACCCGCACAGTTCATGGACAGTCATAGAAAGTCGATACGTGTCAAATAAATGAAAGTAAGACCTAGCTTCCTGCTCTATCTCTACTGCCACTGATTCCATGGCCTTTTAACAAATCACTTTGTGCTCCGTGCCCCAGCAGCCTCACCTGTAAAGTGAGAGGGCGTGTCTCCAACACACTGAAGGTCGCTTTCAGCTTTTTACAGGATTTGCAGCAAAGCCATCAGTCTTCTGTACAAAAGGATCTCAATGCAAGCTCCTATTTATCCTGGCATCCCACAGACAGAGCTCTGAAGACTGTTCACCGTCAAACCCCAACCCCCTTGGGGCTGCGCTTGACCGTTCACCCCTCCCCCATCGAGAGTCCACCTCTGGCTCTGAGCTCGGCTGCTCGCCACCCCTTCCTGCCGTTAAAACTAGAAAGATCCAACTTCTAACAATCTGCACACACTGACTGAACTGGGAGCCCTGCTCTTGTGTGTTCAGCCTTTTAGCCATAATTTTTAAGAACAGGCACATCTCAGAGATAGTTCAAGTTTGGTTCTGGACCAAAACAAAGTAAATACTGCAATAAAGGCATGTCACATGAATTTTTTGATTTTCCAGTGCATATAAAAAAGTTATCCTTACACTATACTGCAGTCTAGCACCAATGGCTCAGCGGCAAAGAATCTGCCTGCAGTGCAGGAGAAGCAGAAGATGAAGGCTCGATCCCTGGATCAGGAAGATCCCCTGGAGGAGGGCCTGGCAACCCACTCCAGGATTCTTGCCTGACAGTCCCGCGGACAGAGGAGCCTGGTGGGCTACAGTCTGTAGTGTTGCAAAGAGTCGGACACGACTAAAGTGACTGAGCACGCACACACATAGTCTAGTGAGTGTGCAATAACATTATGTTTAAAAAAATGTACAGACCTTAATTCTTAAATTGTTTTATTGCCAAAAAATGCCAAACAGTTACAGCAGTAACATCAAAGATCACTGCCCACAGATCACCATAACAAATTTAATAGTTATGAAAAGTTTGAAATATTGCAAGAATTACCAAAATGTAACATAGAGTCACCAAGTGAGAAAATGCTATTGGAAAAAAAGATTCCAACAAACTTGCTGGTTGAAGGTTGCCTCAGATCTTCAATTTGTAACAAAAAAAAAAGGCAGTCAAGCTAAGTTCAATAAAACAAGGCATGCCTGTAAATCTTTTTTTTTTTTTTTTCTTTATTTAAAAACATTGTCAGTCACTCTGAGCAGGCTCCCAGCTTCTGTTTAAAGATTTCATGAGGGGCCAGGCAATGTGGTAGCAATTGATCGTGTTCTCTTCCACCAGTTAACTGAGCCCAGGTTCACTTTATTTTCCTTGTACTTGAGATTAACTTGCTCAGTAGTTTATTCTTTCCGTGCTGGTTGCTGGAACACGTCTTTATTATTACTGTCTCCTTTCTGATTTACACCTCTGATTCTGTAATCTGTGGCAAAGAAGTACCTGACTGAAAAACATCTTTTGGTTGTTAAGAGCGCTATTATTTCCCAAGAATCATTCATGCATAAGAAAGACATCACAGAGTTTTTGTGGGTTTTGTTTTTAAAGCCATCCGTGACTCTATCTTTAAAAACTCAAGAACCGTACAGGAGATAATGGTCATCACAGAAAACTGCTTAAAATCGACTGAAATCTGAAGATGCCTTTGAGGTGTATCATTTTTGTTTAGTAGCCTCATTAAGGCCACATGAAAGGGAGACAAAAAAGGTGGTCGGGATTAATGTCTGGCTCCAGGACATACCCGGTGGGGGAAGCAACAGCAGCACCACAGGAAAAGCTCCTGCGACAGCTCTCATTCGAGTCTATAAGGCATTTGGTCCCTTTGTCATCCTGGCCATCGGCATAATGTTCAAGATGCTGAGAAGGCTGTAAGAGGTTTCTACAAACACCACTGCAAGTTTCTTTGTTTTACATGTGGCATTTGCTGTGTTTGGTTCCTTCATATCCTTCTGATGAAGTGTCTTTTGCCTGAGAGAATGCATGCAACTCTCAGAAGCGGGGACACCTGTCTGGAGCTTCTGGTTCCTTGTAGGATTCCCCCCTGCACCCCCTCCAACCCGCCCCCGCTGCCCAGCTCCAGGCAAACTGCATAGCTGTTCCTTCCTCCTCCAAGGCCAGTCATCTGAAAGTGGGTTTTTTGGGACACTCACTCATACGGTTTAACTTAATGCCGTGTGTCCCATTTTGGCGTGTAGCTTATAAAACGCAACAAATCAAAACCTATTATCTCTATAGCTTACCCGGAGTGAATGCTTAGAGATTCGCAGATAATGATGACATAGAAGCAGAATTACCAGTGACTTCAGCATCCTCAGAGAGATCCTTTTTACTGGACTGGTCCAAGATGCTAACAAGGGGCCCAGTAGGCTCTACACAAGTCTAGAAGCTTCTGTCCACTGAAAACACACACACACACACACACACACATTTAACTTGCCCACTTACCCATCACACATCTATTTAACACTTAATATATGCCAGGCAGGGCCCTAAGCCTTGGAAATGACGACATGAATCAAAGATTCCTCCTGTTAGGGAGCTCAGAGTCCAGTCGTCAACTCAAAACCTTCACAAGTCAAAAGGAAGCGTCTCAAACGCATGTAAAGAGGGGAGTAACAACTTTAACAACCACTCTATGATTTATTCCCAGAGCATCTGTTGTAAGAAGTATTTGTCCATTAGCAGCCTATGTCTTTGTTACTGTGGGTTACATTTCTTTCCTTTTAAATTTTTCATTACATATATGCCAACGGGCTGGTTCAGATGCTAAATTTAGTGTAACGGTTCTTTAAAACATCTTCAGAGTCTGCCTCAAGCGCCTGCCTCTGGCCTTAAAGGGCAAATCAAAACGTTTCCAATTGGTTTCCAGCCCACATTACAATGTGTATGTGTATTTGAAAGACTGTTTCTTGGCTATAATTGGTAGTTTTCTTGTAGCTAGTTCTGAGGAAAGAATTGCAGAGAGCTCTCTGTCTGCTAACAGTAGTTAGTGCTGAGCTCAAAAACAGCAGGAAAAAAAATGAAGTCTGAGTGTCTGGGATGCTTGCCAGACTGACCTCCAGAGTTTCTTGCAGCAGAAGGTATTTAGCCGAGCAGACACAGGGCTCCTCCTGTCGAGACCAGGGCTCTGCCTTTTAACTTCTCTCCTTGTAACGGAGAGAAGAAAAGATAACCACCAACTCCTTTAATTATCTTGCAGAAATCTGTCATCAATGACACACGTAACACATGGATTCCTCCATACTGTGGTCAGGAAAAGACAAGATGGCACCACACATGTTCTTTCTAGGAGCACGTGTGTCAGATTCAAAGAGGAAGTTACCATTCGTTTTTTCGGGCGATGGAAGATAGCCCGTGATGGTTCCTTTCCTCCGGGCCCCTTGGCTCTGCGTCGTGGGGACACGGTTCGGCTGCAAGCGATTGCTGAATGTGGGAAACACCGCAGCCTGCATGGAACGCAACGGACAAGAGTCTGTGTGTAGCATTATTTGGGATGCGGAGAGAGGCCGCCAGCCACTGGGATGGCAGCATCACTGCCTCCCCGAGGATGACCTGCAGGGACACGCCTTCTCGTGAGTCATCACCACCTCAAGGATGCAGGAGAGAATGAGTTACCGTCACTGGGCTTTTCATCCCCCTGCACTGTTTTTAAGAGTCTCCTTTAGGTTAACTTGAAGAACAGATTCCAGAAAAGGGTTTGATTCAAGGCAACCGATCTTTTCAAACAACATCTCCAGCCAAGAAGATACCGTGATTATGACAGTGACGAAGCAGTTGGAAGAGTCTCGTTACCCTTACCAAGGTTTCCCAGCTTCTCCTAGGCCTGAACAGAAATCCTTTCAGAGAGCTCCTTCCACCAGACCGTGGTCTCCACTCTTTCTGTGATGCATCTTCATTTCAGATTTTAATGCCTGATTTCTGACATTTTAATACAGCAACTTGTGAACGCTGCCTACATCAGGAAGACGGGAGATCTCTGAAGCTCTCTGTCCTAAGGTGCCAAGCTTTTTAGTTATTTCATTTTCCTTAGCTTTTTACCTTGAAAATTCTCAGATATACAGAAGAGCTGAAAGACCAGAACAGTAAACTGCCACAGAGCTACCATGCAGATTCAACAATTCACATTTTGCACATAAGTGTGTGTTCTGGGGGCACGTGTGTGTGTGCATGCGCATGATTCTTCGGCTAAAGCATTTGAAAATGGTTACAGATATCATTACACTTCCTTTCACCACTCAGCATCTAGGAAGAGAAAAACCCGGGACCTCCCTGGCGGTCCAGGGGTTAAGACTCCGAGCTTGCAGAGCAGGGGGCGTGGGTTTGATCCCCCGTCAGGGAACTGACATCCTATGTGCTGTGCAGCATGGCCAAGAAAATATTTAAAATAAAAGAACAAAGATTCCCCCCGCATGGAACCAAAATACCATAATCAATCTTGAGAAAACTAAGAATTTCACAATATTATTAACTAGTGTGTTAGAGTTATCTTTTTAGCTTTCTTATTTTGGGTAAAATGAGTACTGAGCTTGCATCTGGCAAAAATTATCTTTCTTTTCCTGTCCCTTCCTTCATTCCTCATGGCAACCATCGTGAACAGAATTGTGTCTGTCTGTCTCTTCAGAAAAACACTGTATACTTGCATATGTGCATTCTCTAAATGACGTCTCTACAGATCACACTTTGCACATTGTCCATGTTTTGCTTTTTTTCTTTTCTTTTTTTTCGCTAAATAATACATCTAGGAGGTCTTTCCTTATTGGGACATATAGATTCATTTTTTTAAGTCACCGTATTATAATATATCGCAGCTTAATCATTGGCCACCAGCAAAATTTGGTTTTTAAGCTTGGACACAGAATACATCACGTGTAGCTCATGGTTAGTGGCAGAGACAGTGGGATTCATTGAGTAATTACATACTTCTGTGCTTTTCTCAGCTTCATTTGCAATTAGGTTGAAGGCAATGAGTGGCGATGGGGATGTCGTATGAAGGACAAAAGAGCAGGTGAGGGGTTGCCATGCTTCCCTCCTCCCCAGCCGTCACGACGAGGCTGCCACAAGTTCCAGAGGGCACAGTTCGAAGGCAGTGGAGGCTGGGTCTGGCCTGCTTGGATCCTGAGTGACCGTATGGAGCAGAGCCTCCTGCTGGTCTGAGTTACCGTGCTCTGCATGTGATGACTCAAATTTACATGGTAAGCCAGAAGATCGGGGCGGGGGGGGGGGGGTGGTATTTGTTACCACAGCCTGTGCCCACCTACCCTAATTTATACATCCTCACCATCTCCAGGTATTTCCCCAAGTATATCCATAGGGCAAATTCCTAGTGGTGAAATTGTTATACAAAAGGCAATGCACATTTGAAATGTTGATAAATACTGCCAGATTGCCTTCCAATTACCTTCCTCTTTTTTCTTTTTTTTTTTGATTTAAATATACAACTTCTGCTCCACTCCACTGCCTCCCTTTCCTAGTTTGTTTACATTTTTCCTCTGTGATGTACTTTAAAACCTGCAAGAGGCAAATGGGATGAGAAAGATTAATACCACCAGGAGCTCTTTGCTTGCATGTGTGGCTGTGTTTAAAGTACCTTCTCCTTAGGTAGCAATTGTTAAGGCACTAAATATTGCTTTGGTGCCAAGCTCTGGGAATTAGAAATATCACACACACAAATATGCATATTTATATTTACACAGGACACAGTACCTTCTAGACTGCTCAGAACCTTCAGTCTTGCTTTGTGATTACGATGTAAGGAGACATATTTTGCTCCTAGTAAGAAGATGCCTGGGCTTCCCCTATAACTCAGCTGTAAAAGAACCCACCTGCCAATGCAGGAGACACAGGTTCAATTCCCGGGTCAGGAAGATCCCTTGGAGGAGGAAATGGCAACCCACTCCAGTATTCTTGCCTGGACAATCCCAAGGACAGAGGTGCCTGGTGGGCTACAGTCCATGGGGTCACAAAGAGTCAGGCAGGACAGAAGTAACTGAGCTTTATCAGGGCTAGAACTTAGATCTCAGACTCGCTAGACGGCACTGCCTATGTAGTTGTCCAAGCGGTCTATGAGTAAAGCTTGTCCTCAGCGTCAAAAGTCTCCGTTTATGGGCAAACACCTCCTCTCCAGGTCTCTTCAATATTCACCTGGGCCTCGCCTGTCTGCCCATCAGATGATTCAGAAACATAAACTTTACACAGAGGGGCCTGCAAAAGGATCAGCTCTTAGCAAGTCAATGACGTTGGTTCTGGACGAGTTTAATGCCCTTCCTTTTGCTCACATGTGTGGCTGTATTTAAAGTACCTTCTCTATCAGCATAGACAAGACAGAAAAAAAAAAAAAAGTACCTTCTCCTTAGGGAGCAATTGTTAAGACACTAAACGTTTGCCCATCCTCCTGCCAGTGAAGCGGGCTGGCCCTCCTTGCCCGGATGCTTTCATCCCATCAGGACGCTGCCAACTTCACTCTGCCGGGAACCACACCCACTGACGTCGCCCTATATCTCAGTTCCTCCACTCCCAAATTTCAGCCACCTAATCTGATGAGCAGTTTCTATAAGTGAGAAGGCTTTGCTCAGGAAACACATGGTTTATTTAACTCGGGCCTTCTGAAGACAATGCCCCTGCTTTTCTTGTTTCTCCCAATAAAAATCAGCTTGTAGCAAGTCAATACAGAATTATTTTTTTGGCAACAAAAGCTTCTCTGTAACATTCAAACTATGCGTTTCCCTGTCCAGAAGTGGGGTTGGTTTTGGCCATGGTTCCTTAGAACCGTGAGGACAAGCATTATCGTTTTTCTTTCCTTCTCTCCTCTTTTGCATGCCATGAACATTCCCAACTTTTTCACAGAGGCATTAGAAACTAGGCGAGTCTTTCAACTGTTCCAGACACACACACACAATCCATAGCTAATGGTGATAACCGAGAACACGAGGCCTGTTTGTTTTCTTTTGGGCTCTTGCCCTTTCTTTTTTGCCAGTTTCCACAGGCAGGGAAGGAGCTCACAGGACTTGCGCTCCGTGGATCCGAGCGACGGGAGGCTGAAACAGAGCATTAGCAAAACACATTAGGGAAAGATCACGTTGGGAGAAGAGCAGGTTAGAGCTGGGAGGGCAGCCTCCCCCTGAGTTTGGAATCCAGGGGTGTGCAGCTGGGTGCAATGGTGCTCACCCCTGGGAATGTTCCCCTCGCTGCATTGTGTAGGATCTGCCAGGTGGGACCTCCCTGTTCAACCCAAATTGTGGTATGTGGCACCCGATATAAAGGGACTCTTTCAGAAAAGCCTTGCTGTTATCAGCACAGCTTCCATGAATCGTAGCTCAGAGCGCGTTCCCATTGGCTACGGGCGACTCTGGCCCCGCTGCTGATTGGCTGCGCATCTAGGTACTTAACCTCCTGGAACCTCTGGTTTCTTCATCAGTGAAAAGAGGTCCATTAACGCCCATTTTGAGAGCTGTTGTGAAGATTAGTGGGCTCAGATGGTAAAGTGTCTGACTGCAATTCGGGAGACCCGGGTTCAATCCCTGGGTCGGGATATCTCTTGGAGGAAGAAATGGCAACCCACTCCACTACTCTTGCCTGGAGAATTCTATGGACAGAGGAGCCTAGTGGGCTACAGTCCACGGAGTCGCAAAGAGTCGGACACGACTGAGCGACTCCACTTCCCTTCACTTCACTTCACCATACGTCAATGAGTGTGGAAGAGAATAGGCCCTGCGCAGTGATCTCTGAAGTGTGTCTGTATCAAACAGCCCATCCCAAGGCTTGGCTTTTGATGGATTTTACTCTTGACCACAAGTCACCCTGAATTGCTGATTTTTTTTCTTTAAAATTTCTGTGTCTTTCAATGGACATACAAAGCATTCATATTAAAGACATTACATAACATACATAGCATCTTCGTATCCACACACAAACACACACACACCCGGAGATGGGACTTCCCTGTTGGCTGAGATGGTAAAAGCGTCTGCCTACAATGCGGGAGACCCGGGTTCGATCACTGGGTCGGGAAGATCCCCTGGAGAAGGAAATGGCAACCCACTCCAGTATTCTTGCCTGGAAAATCGCATGGACGGACGAGCCTGGTAGGCTACAGTCCATGGGGTTGCAAAGAGTCAGATACAACTGAGCCACTTCACTCACCCAGAGATAGTGAAGGACAGGGAAGCCTGGTGTGCTGCAGTCCAACGGGTCTCAATGAGTCAGACATGACTTAGTGACTGAACAACAGCAAAATGAAGGGGGAAACCATGAGCAATTTTTAGCCAGAGTAAGGCGAGAACAAGCTTTCTTTGCACTTTACTTTTCTGTCTTGACTCTTTAAACCAATGGCCATGCATTTATACTTGAAGTTGAACTTGAAGCCAATGTGTATATGTGTATATGTGTGTGTATATGTGTATATATAACATATACAGCATATACAGCAGATGTATATACAAGTTCAGCTTAATGGGCTTGATACATATATACTTAAAGCAAAGACTCAAGCACGAGTGAGCACACAAACACGTATCGTCTGAACAGCACCCGCTCAGATAACCAGATACAACACTTGTTTACTTTTTGTTGTTGTTATTTAGTCATTAAGTTGTGTCTGACTCTTTTGTGACCCTGTTGATAGCCTGCCAGGCTCCTCCATTCATGGGATTTCCCAGGCAAGAATACTGGAGTGGGTTGCCATTTCCTCCTCCAGGGGATCTTCCCAACCCAGGGATCGAACCCGTGTCTCTTTCGTTTCCTGCATTGGCAGACAGATTCCATGAATGAATTAAGTAAAAGCGTTAATGTGTGTCTATTATCTTTAATATTAGAGAATATTTATTCTTTTCCATCTGTGACTGTTTTCTTGAAGAGTCTATATCTTTATCCATATGAGCAATATATTTAGACTTCATTAAACAAAATATGTCTTTTTTTATCATTTACCCCCATGTGCCTTTGAAATAGAATATTAATTATAACTGTGTGTCCATTTTTCTATTGATTATCGAAGCATGATTCCACCTATTTTTCGAAAAATTATGCTTTGACAATGGGTAAAGGGATTATGTTATTTGGGAAGATTAAACCATTGACTATATTGTCCTACAAAAGCACCAAGAAGCCCCAGTGTGAGAGGCAATAAGTTATAAAGTTTTAATGCAGCAGGCTGTCCTTCGGCGCTGGGTTGCTGGGTGTCAGGCTAGGAGTTGGACAGACAGACAGAGCAATACACAGCTCAGAGCAGGGCCTGGAATCCCGCAGATTTTGGTCTGCCTTCCAGACGGCAGCTTAATTGTCGTGACCTCAGAAAGCACTCGGTTTTCTCACTATAAAATGGCCATAGTCATACTAAGCGCTGCACAGGACTGAAACGAGTCAGTGACTGCGAGACGGGTGTCATAGTCCAAGAGCACGACGGATAGCATGTGCGCTGATGAAATGCAGGCAGTTATTGTTACGAAGGCAAAAAAATGATGAGTTTGATGAGAAATGCGGCTCGGGAAGAGGTTTTGCCCTGCTTGTCTGGGAGGCAGCATTAAATGTTCAGGGGGATTTGCAAGGAGGTGCTGTCGTGGCCAAGGGTATATAAGTCCGCCATATCTCCCAACCTGATAACAGCTGGGAATTTCCTTGGACATACTCTGCCAATGATTCATACTTGCAAATTTTGTGATAAATATGTAACAAAAAC
This sequence comes from Capricornis sumatraensis, assembly GCF_032405125.1. Taxonomy (NCBI): domain Eukaryota; kingdom Metazoa; phylum Chordata; class Mammalia; order Artiodactyla; family Bovidae; genus Capricornis; species Capricornis sumatraensis. The sequence continues at coordinate 90,357,936 of NC_091080.1, read as the reverse complement.
ACAGTCACAAGGCTATTCCCACAAAGGGCTGACATGTGAACAGCCTGTGTTGCTGCTGAGTCCAGCACAGCCAGAAAAGTTTTTGTGTCCTGAGAACGTATGAGGGTCAGGTTGCAGCATCAGGCTGAAACAATACAGCTTAAGAGGACGCAACGTTTTGTGTTCTTCAGGATGCTTTTTATTCTTTAGCACAGCTCTCTGGGGATAATGAACCCAACAAGTCTCAAAGCATGCTATGTGTTATGCTATGGATTACTTCTTATTCAGTTCAGTTCAGTTGCTCAGTCGTGTCCGACTCTTTGTGACCCCATGAGCTGCAGCACGCCAGGCCTCCCTGTCCATCACCAACTCCCAGAGTTTACCCAAACTCATGTCCATCGATTCGGTGATGCCATCCAATCATCTCATCCTCTGTTGTCCCCTTCTCCGGCCGCCTTCAATCTTCCCCAGCATCAGGGTCTTTTCAAAAATGAATCAGTTCTTCACATCAGGTGGCCAAAGTATTGGAGTTTCAGCTTCAGCATCTGTCCTTCCAATGAACACCCAGGACTGATCTCCTTTAGGATGGACTGGTTGGATCTCCTTGCAGGCCAAGGGACTCTCAAGAGTCTTCTCTGACACCACAGTCAAAAGCATCAATTCTTCGGCACTCAGCTTTCTTCACAGTCCAACTCTCACATCCATACATGACTGCTGGAAAAACCATAGCCTTGACTAGACGGACCTTTGTTGACAAAGTAATGTCTCTGCTTTTTAATATGCTGTCTAGGGTTCAAGTAATTATTAATTGTATTTTTAAAATAACTCTGTCCAAACTATGATTCACAATGTCTGCCTACACTGGAAGCAAAGTCCCACAAATTCAACAAAGAAGCAATAAACTGCAACCATGCCGACTTCTAAACCAGAAGTAGAAGGGATACAGGATGAAGATGGCTTAGCCAATCACCAAGAAGCTTTCGAACCCCGGCAAGGATGCTCCTAATTGTAACCCAAGGGAGGGTGAGACAAGGTCTCCATAAAGGCTGCTGCTCCTGGGACCTCGACCACCAGTAAATGACATTTACAAAGGCTCCAAACAGCCAGGATCTAGCTGCCAGTTTAGTGAGAGTCACTTTAGGCTAAATGCTGGGGCAGATCTGTTCAGGAGGGGCGATGGGAGGGAAAAGGGCAGGAGAGGAGCCGGTTGCCATAGCTCCCTTGCGATCACCATCATAAGCGAGTCACGCTGTGTGTGTGGATTCATTTCTTGGGGTTCCGTGTTTAACTCCTGCCATGAAGATAGTACGCTTGGCTCCCACCAGGAAAGAGACAGACAGATAGCTGTCATTGTGCTCCAGAGGCAAAGGAGTAGAATACCTGAGCTCAGATCCGCGTAAGGAACCAGGTGAGCATTTTCAGGCAGGGTCCAGTTAATTCAGCAAGAGTTCACGTCTCACAGTGCTGCCCCGGGCTGAGTGCAGGCTGGCCACACAGCTTGTGAAGTTCTTTCCACTGTAACATAACTATATGTTACTGGTACATTGTTACTTCACACACACACACAAAACTGAAGGAAAGTTTCATGAGACATTCACTATTGAGATGTAATCTGCTTTTTACATACTTTCTGTTCTATTTCATTAAAAAAATCAAACTTGAACTGGTTATCTCTTTTATATGTGGTCATGCCTATGTTTCGATGCTAGTCTCTCAAATCGTCCCACCCTCTCCTTCTTCCCACTGAGTCCAAAAGTCTGTTCTTTATGACTCTTTGCAACCCTATGGACTCAACAGCCCACCAGGCTCCTCTGTCTGTGGGATACCTTAGGCAAGAACCTGGAGTGGGTTGCCATGCCCTCCTCCAGGGGGTCTTCTTGACCCAGAGATCGAACCCATGTTTCCTCCATTTCCTGCATTGGGAGGCAGGTTCTTTACCCCTAGTGCCACCTGGGAAGGACAAATATACCAAATTACATTTTCACAATTTTATATAAAGCCTATATTAGGTACTTGCCTTCAGTATCATAGGAAATGGAAGTTTTTAGTCTTGCTATGTCTGTTTATAATGTATGGAGATCTCTATATTTGACAGTTTTATTATACACCATTTCTTCTTCCATTTGAGTTAATAAGCTTCAGTTTCAGTGTACAAGAACAATGAAAAACAATAAAGATGAAATAGAAGCCTGAACAACAACAAAGAGTCTAACTCAATACATGTATCTTACAACTTTTCCCAATTTCCTATGGGATCAAAACCCACAATTTGAAAATCACTGATAGAGGAGTTTTACAGTTTTCAAAAAGAGTTCGAGATGAGATGGATGTTAAGGGAAGGCCATCAGAGCCTTGAACCAAGAGAAATATTCTTGTATCCACATGCTTATACTTCTTCAATCTTGGCTCACAATGAGTACAGGTTTCTAAATGGACCCAGGCCTCAGTTTCCCCCCCTCTAAAGTGAGGGAACTGATAGTACCAATCTCACAGAGTCATCATGATGGCAGAGGGGGTAATACAATAAAAAAGGAAAGTTCTTGAAATAATGTTGTCGGGACTTGCCTGGTGTCCAGTGGTTGAGGCTCCACTTCGGGGACACAAGTTCGAGTCCTGGTCAGGGAACTAAGATCCCACATGACTTACAATGTGAGCAAAATAAAATTAAAAAGAATCATTTTGTCTGTAGAAAGATTGCTAGATTTTATTGCTATTCTCATTGTTATATTTCCATGCGGCAGATTCAGTGAGTTTGTGAAGATACAGTTATTTATCTATTTTTTATGGAGACATAACCGAAATATATTTGTTTCAGCTGAACGACATAATGATTTTAAAAATCAGAGCTGAGGATGAACGTTCTTGCTACCTTATGCTTCTCATTAAAAATTGTTGTTGTGTTAGTCACTAAGTCGTGTCCAACTCTTTGAAACTCCTTGGACTGTAGCCGACCATACTCCTCTGTCCATGGAATGCTCCAGGCAAGAATACTGGAGTGAGCTGCCATTCCTTCCTCCAGGGGATCTTCCTGACCCAGGGATCAAACCCATATCTCCTGCACTGCAGGCAGATTCTTTACCGTCTGAGTCACCAGGGACGCCCCCTGGTTAAAAATCGGGCAACCATTAAAAATTGCACTTGAATGTAATAGTAAGTCAGAAGCTCCCACAGCGCTTGTCTTAATAATCAACTTACCAGCTTACTAACTGACACGGCTTCCAAACCATCTATTATTAGCACAATATGCCAATGAAAAGAATATTGGCAAGGCTTCGCTTTACAGAAACCACAAGCCTCATCTCTGTTACGAAGAGCTCCTCCAAAGCCTCCGCCGACTCTGTTCTCTGTTTAATTGAACTTCGGGGCCCTGGAGGCTATTCCAGGATGCTGCTTCATCACACCAGCATGAGGTGGTACCCAGCCCGGGCGTGATCATCACCCCAGGGTTCGGGCCTGTCTAGGGCAGCTGGAGGGCCGGGGGCACTGGCTGACGTCTGCAATGAGCCGAGGAGCTTCCTAGGGAAGGATCGTCAGCAAACCAGGATGAGACGGGGTTCGGCAATATGGTCCAAGGCCCCTGGCTGAGGTCCTGGTGAGGCCTGATCCAGACCGTGACAGTCTGCCCCCTCTGGAGGCCCCTGGCCTAACCCTCACACACTCCCATCAAAGTCCTGGGCAAGCAGCCGAAATCAAAGCAGTGTACCAATTGGCGGAGCAATGTGGGACTTCCCTGGTGACCCAGTGGCTAAGACTGCATTCCCAATGTAGGGGGCCTGGGTTCGATCCCTGGTCAGGGAGTTAGTTCCCAAGTGCCTGCAGTGGAAGATCTTGTATGCCGCAATGAAAATGGAAGATCCCACGTGCTGCAGCTAAGACCTGGTGCAGCCAGATAAATAAAAGAATATTTTTAAAAAAGAAGAAGAGCAATTTGACTGAAGTCTCTGCTGCCTGGTGAGAGCCCAAGGCCTCACTTCAATTCAGAAAACATCTCAGCATGCCAACCACCTGTCGGGCACCATGCCAGGAGCACCCCGGAAGGCCCACGTGGGCACTGATGAGGCAGCACTGACCGACACAGGCAGCAGAGTCTTCCACGGGAGCGACAGCACCCTGGGACCCCCTCATGCAGCAGCTATATGGGCATCACCCCGGGCAGCCATGTCACAGGTGGACACGGGTAACTCGGCCCCAAGGAGAAGATGCTTCAGGGCAGCTACAGCCGAGGCAGGAAAAAGGGTGATGAGCTCCTGGTCACCCAGAGGACTTGAGGACCCACATCAGACCCCCCCCTCCCCCGCCCCAGCAGCCACCCACTAAAGGGAGCTGAAAGGAGCTTCAGAGGGAGGCAAGCCTGAATCACCGTGCACACTGACTGCAGCCGTGAGATTGAAAGATGCCTGCTCCGTGGGAGAAAAGCCATGGCCAACCTAGGCAGCATACAAAAAAGCACAGACACCACTTTGCCAGCAATGGTCTGTACAGACAAAGCTTTGGCTTTTCCAGTAGTCATGTGTGCATGTGAGAGCTGGGCCATTAAGAAGGCTGAGAGCCAAAGAATTGATGCTTTTGGACTGTGGTGTTGGAGAAGACTCTTGAGAGTCCCTTGGACTGCAAGGAGATCCAACCAGTCCATCCTAAAGAAGATCAGTCCTGAATATTCATTGGAAGGACTGATGCTGAAGCTGAAGCTCCAATACTTTGGCCACCTGATGGGAAGAACCAGAACCAACTCATTGGAAAAGACCCTGATGCTGTGAAAGATTGAAGGCAGGAGGAGAAGGGGACAACAGAGGATGAGATGGTTGTATGGCATCACCAACTCAATGGACATGAGTTTGAGTAAATTCCAGGAGTTGGTGATGGACAGGGAGGCCTGGCGTGCTGCAGTCCATGGGGTCACAAAGAGTCGGACACAACTGAGCGACTGAACTTTACCGAGTAAAATTCACTGTGCTGCATGTGTGGGGCTTCCCAGGTGGTGCTAGTGGTGGAGAATCCATCTGCCAAAGCAGGAGACGCAGGTTCGATCCCTGGGCTGGTAAGATCCCTTGGAGTAGGGAGTGGCAACCCACTCCAGTATTCTTGCCTGGGAGATCCCATGGACAGAGGAACCTGGAGAGCTACAGTCCTTGGGTTGCTAAGAGTTGGACATGACTGAGTGACTGAGCGGGTACATACGCACATCACATACTCGAGAGTTGCTAAGAGACTAGATCTTAAAAGCTTTCACCGCAAGAAGAAAAAAAGTGTGTGTAACTAAGTGTGATGATGGGTGTTAACTAGGCTCATTAAAATGATCACGATGTTGTACACCTGAAACCAATATAATGTTATGTGTCAATTATATCTTTAAAAGAGAGAGAAGTCGAGCTGGTCAGACGTGTCATTTCTAGAAAGATGGGCTGAGTCAAGGAGCAGGCGGGTAGTGGAAGATGAGTCAAAGCCGAGATGGAAACTGCAGAGCCGACAGACGGGAGTCAAACTGCGGCCGGGAAACCAGAAGTCAGAGGCAGAGCAGGAGACGCCCGGGGGGGAGCCTGGGGTTTGTGAAGGGAGCCAGGGGCCCTCGCCTGTCATGTGCCTCGGCCAGGGCTCAGCGGACTCAGTGCTAGGGGGCCGTCCTCCCAGGCGAAACCAGGTGGACTCCAGACCGGGCACGGCCCGCCCCTCGCCAAGCTGGCCTCAGGTACCAGCCAGTCACCCACTCTAGGGAAGGAGGAGGAAGCAGTTGCCCAATTTCAAGAAGGCTGCTTCACAGCTGAGAAGGAGCCACTTCTGTACCCAAGAGAGGCAGTGAAAAGACTTAACCAACTGCTGAGCCAAAGACCCTTCTAGCAATCTGATGAAGCTTAAGGGTCCCTCCTAGGAACAATATTTTAAAACCCATCGCATAAAAATATAAGACACCAAGTGGGATCTGCCTGTTCGCCACTCTAAAGCCAATAAAGAGGCACGGTTGCTTGGTGGAAAGAAAAATTTGCTTTATTTTGGATGCCAGCAAATTGGGGGTCGGTGGGGGGCGAATGCCTGTCCAGTCCTCCCCCCTGCCCCACTGACAGCCAGGGGACGAGAGCTTCCATAGGCTGAGGGAGGGGCTCTGCGCAGAAACAGCATGGTCAGCCCCAACCCTTGTCTTGTCACTGGTCATTGGCGGTCTGACCAGCATCATCCTGATGGTTTCAAGGACACTCGGCCTTCGGTTCTAGGGTCGGCTTGCCCCATGTCTTTGAGGCCAGTTCTTAGAACTGCGGCAGCTTCGGTCATGGCTAAGGCCTGGTCACCATGTAACTTCTCCCACCTGCTGGGGGTTTCAGTATCTACAAGACAGCTCATAGGATATGGCTCAGAATATTGTCCATAGCCCATGAAGAGGAAATGAAGGTCCTTGATTATTCTTAATGATTGAACTATTATTATCTAGTTTTGTCGGACTGATTTTCTTTGTTTCTGCCTTTTCTCCTTTCTCTCATTTAAAATTTTTTCTGGCTAAAGTTTTCCCACAGGCAAAAGGCAGGCGGAAAACATGTCTCGGGAAGGACCATAGGGTCCCACTATGTTTCCAAACCAATTATATTGAAACGGAGTTGTCCAAGGAAACCAGATATCAAGAAACAGAGTTACTAAAACATCAGAATGGCTGGGTTATAGTAATCTCAGGGTCTCTTCTTTACTAACTCATTGAATAGCAAGGTCTGCATGTAACTCAGGAGTAGTGATGAGTGGTGATGACATTTCAAGGTATTTGTGCCACCTTCCATGTGCTGCGAAAATAGCTGCATTTTCCATTGGTGATAAAGTGACACTTCATGTCACACATTCTTTCACGGGGGGCATGGTGTGTCTCCTTGCTTCTCAGAATAGTATGGTGCTCACGGGAAGGAGCGCACGACAAAGCAGTTTCCACTGATGCTACTGAGGCACTTAGAGTCAGCCGTTCCATCTTTCAAATTCAGAACCACGAGGAGGAATGTTACTATTCAGTAACATTAAAAACGGCTTGAACACATTGTTTTTCTTCAGGGTAAGAGCTCCCAGGCTTCCCTGGTGGCTCAGTGGTGAAGAATCCGCCTGCCGATGCAAGAGACAGGGGTTTGATCCCTGGTCTGGGAAGATCTCCGGAGAAGGCAATGGCACTGCACTCCAGTACTCTTGCCTGGAAAATCCCATGGACGGAGGAGCCTGGTGGGCTGCAGTCCATGGGGTCGCACAGAGTCGGACACGACTGAGCATCTTCACTTTCACTTTTCACTTTCATGCATTGGAGAAGGAAAAGGCAACCCACTCCAGTGTTCTTGCCTGGAGAATCCCAGGGACGGGGGAGCCTGGTGAGCTGCCGTCTATGGGGTCGCACAGAGTCGGACACGACTGAAGTGACTTAGCAGCAGCAGCAGCAGCAACAACAGCTTGGAAGATCTCACATGCCGAGGCGCATTTAAGCCCATGAGCCACAGCTGGTGAGCCTGTGCTCTGGAGCCCGGAGCTGCAGCTGCTGAAGCCTGCAGGCCCTGGGGCCTGGGCTCTGCGACGGGAGATGCCGCCACATGAGAAGCCCGCGCGCCACAGCTGGGAAAAGCTGGCCACAACTCGGGCAAGTCCATGCAGCGCTGAAGATGCAGCCCAGTCAGAATAAATTAAAGGAGAAACACACACTTTAAAACACAGTAGGATCTCTCAGAAATATCCAACCACGCACACACCACGCCAAACATAATCTGCTTATAATTCCCTGTGTAGATGTTCTGCGTAAATGCGTGTGTGCTCAGGAGTGTCTCACTCTTTGAGGGACCCCATGGACTGTAGCCCTCCAGGCTCCTCTGTCCATGGGATTTCCCAGGCAAGAATACTGGAGTGGGTTGCTAGTTTCTACTCCTGGGGATCTTCCTGACCCAGGGATCAACCTGCATTTCAGGTGGATTCTTTACCTCTGTGCCACCTAGGAAACCCCATTCTATGTAAATGGACTTTAAACTTATGTTGGAGGGTTCGTCACAGGAATAGCAAGTGTGAGCGGTCTCCAGGATCAGAGGGAGAGAGAAGGGGAGGAGGAGAAGTGGCCGAGGAGGACTAGGAGCCTCAGTAAAAGTCAGAGGCCTGAGATTCAGCTGCAGACCCCCAGGGAGCGGTGGAAGGTTTGGGGGCCCGAGTGCAACAGAGCAAAGCAGAAATTGCTGCAATCACGACCATCATCAGGCATCAGAAGAACATGAGACATTTTATTTTTTCAATGAAAATATTTCCTTTGGAAATAGGTGAAAGGATGCTTGTAAAGATAATGCATTTACCATTTACATTTTAATTCACTTTAACATATTCAAAGTGAAAACTGTTTTTATTCAACTGTCCTGAAAACAATTCACGAAATGAGGAAATCTGGGGCATAAACATCATGGACCAAACTGAATAGGCTGTCCCAGCCTTGCAGAGTCCCTGCTTCCTGATATTCACAAAGGTAAGCCATCCGCAAACATAAACAGCATTAACATGGGTGAGAGATGATGGTTGTGTCAGTTTGTTTTATAGTGGTTATAATCAATAAGGTGTTATTTGCAACTAAATAAACCATGGAGTCATTCTAAAGATTTGGTCTAAAAAGCTCTTTTCAAAACTAAACTTGTAGGCAGAGGCAATAAACCCAAAATACCCAGCACAGTAGTAAAGAAGAACTCAGTTGAAGGATTGACACCACTTGACTTCAGGAATTATGAAGTCTAATAATCAAGACTGCTTAGTAAAAAAAAAAATTGATGAAACAGGCAATCCAAGAGAACAGAGAGCCCATTCAACCCAATAAATACAGTCAATAAATCTTAGAAAAAAGGAACAATGATAATACAAATGGAGAAAAGACAGTCTTTTCGGGAAAGGGTGCTGGAACCACTGGACATGCAAAAAAAATTAATTTAGACACAGTTCTTACACCCATCACCAAAATCAACCGAAAACGAATCACAGACATAATTGTAAAGCTCAAAGCTATAAAACTCCTAGAGAATACAATAGGGAAAAGCCTAGATCACCCTGGATTTGGTGATGACTTTTTACCTGGTGGCTCTGGCAGTAAAGAATCTGCCTGCAATGTGGGAGACCTGGGTTCCATCCCTGGGTTGGGAAGATCCCCCGGAGAAGGGAATGGCTACCCACTCCAGTCTTCTGGCCTGGAGAATCCCATGGACAGAGGAGCCTGGCTGGCTATGGGGTCACAAACAGTCAGACACGACTGAGTGACTAACACTTTCAGATACAAAACCAAAGGTATGGTACATGAAAGAAATAATTGATAAGCTGGACTCTATTAAAATTTTTAAATTCTGCATTATAAAAGACACTGCCAAGAGACTGAGAAGACAAGCTTAGAGACTGGGAGAAAATATTTGCAAATGCATATCTAATAAAGGACTGTTACTCAAAATACACAAAGAACTCTTAAAACTCAGCAATAGGAAAATAACTCAAAAAATGGGCCAAACATTTTAACGGACACATCACCAGAGAAGATATGTATATGGCAAATGAGCATATGCAAAACTGCTGCACATCTTACGTTATCAGGAATACTCAGATTAAAACAAAGAAACGCCATCACATGCCTTTGCTGCTGCTGCTAAGCCGATTCAGTCGTGTCTGACTCTGTGTGACCCCAGAGACGGCAGCCCACCAGGCTCACCCATCCCTGGGATTCTCCAGGCAAGAACACTGGAGTGGGTTGCCTTTTCCTTCTCCAATGCATGAAAGTGAAAAGTGAAAGTGAAGTTGCTCAGTCGTGTCCGACTCTTAGCGACCCCATGGACTGCAGCCCACCAGGCTCCTCCGTCCATGGGATTTTCCAGGCAAGTGTACTGGAGCGGGTTGCCATTGCCTTCTCCGACATGCCTTTGAGATGGTCTAAATCCAGACCACTGACAACACCAAGTGCTGGTGAAGAAGCAGAGCTCTCACTCGTCGCTGTGCTCGTGAGAATGCAAACCGGGACAGCCCAGTTGGAAGACAGGTGGTTTCTTCCAAAACGAAGCATTCTCAAACCACACGATCCAGCAACTGTGTTTACCTCTGCGTTTATCCAAAGGAGCTAAAAACTTCTGTCCGCACAAAATCCTGCACCCAGGTGTTCAAAGCAGCTTTGTAAGAGGCAAAACTTGGAAGGAACCAAGACGTTCTTCAGTGGGGGAATGGAGAAATAAACTGTGGTGCATCCAGGCAGTGGAATATTATTCGGTAATAAAAAGAAATGAGCTTTCAAGCCCTGAAAAGACATAGAGGAAACTTAAATACATATTCCTAAGTAAAAGAAGCTAATCTGGAAAGGCTGCTGCTGCTGCTGCTAAGTCATTTCAGTCGTGTCCGACTCTGTGCGACCCCAGAGACGGCAGCCCACCAGGCTCCCCCGTCCCTGGGATTCTCCAGGCAAGAACACTGGAGTGGGTTGCCATTTCCTTCTCCAATGCATGAAAGTGAAAAGTGAAAGGGAAGTCTCTCAGTCGTGTCCGACCCTTAGCATGGACTGCAGCCTACCAGGCTCCTCCGTCCATGGGATTTTCCAGGCAAGAGTACTGGAGTGGGGTGCCACTGCCTTCTCCACTGGAAAGGCTGCCTACTACATAATTGGGCTTCCCTGGTGTCTCAGCTGGTAAAGACTCCTCCTGCAATGCGGAATACCTGGGTTTGAGCCCTGGATTGGGAAGATCCCCTGGAGAAGGGAAAGGCAACCCAGTCCAGTATTCTGGCCTGGAGAATTCCATGGGCTGTATAACCTATGGGGTTGCAAAGAGTCGGACATGTCTGAGCGACTTTCACTTTCGCACTTTTCACTACATAATTACAACTATATGACATTCTGGAAATGGCACAATTATGAAGCCAGAAAAAAAGATTAGAGATTGTCAGGGATTTAGAGGGATGGGAGATGAATAGCTGAAGCACGGAGGATTTTTAGGACAGTGAAAATATTCCATAAACACCGTAAGGATGGATACATGTCACTGAACATTCATTTGCTCAGACCCAGAGAATGCACAACACTCAAGTGAGTCCTGACATAAACTGCAGTCTTTAAGGGGTTGTGATGCACCCACGTAGGCCGATTCGTGGCAGCAGACGTCCCGCTCCAGCGTGGCTGTGGGTGATGGGGAGGCTGAACGGGAGGGGTTTAGCAAGAAATCTGGGGCCTTTACCTTACGTTTTCTGTGCCTCTAAAGCTGCTTTAAAAATAATCATAACGTTCAATTTTTTAAAAAGACAGGAACTCACCTTTTCTTGCAGAATACTCTGCTTGGTTTTCTTAACTCACGCCAGTGTTTTTGAATTTTGTGTATTTGTGGCTGCACTGCGCTCCGCTCGAGCTGTGGGGCCGGGCGTCTCACCGCGCCGTCTCTTGCTGTGGAGCAGAGGCTCTAGGCGTGTGGGCTTAGTAGTCGTGGTGCTCGGGCTTAGTTGCTCCAAGGCACGTAGAAGCTTCCTGGACCAGGGATCAACCCTGTGTCCCCTGCACTGGCAGATGGATTCGTATTCACTGGACCACCAGGGAAGGTTTTATATTCTTGCAAGCGTCCAGGCTGAGCACCGTAGTGAAGGGATGGCACAGGGAAGCAAACCCAAGTCCACAGTGTGGGCTCTTTCGAAGCCTAAGTGGTGGGATTTCCGTGCTAGTCAATGGTAGCAATGAAAGCAAGCACACACAAAACCCAGCAGAAATGGCTATGGAGGAACACGACTTGCAAATCATGACAATCCAATATGATGTATCGGTCTTGTCTGAACTCTGATTTGAACAACCCAACTGTAAAAAGACATTTTTGAGACCATTGGGAAATTTGTTTATAGATTCATTTGATTAAATGAATCAAAAGACTATTGCTGACAGTGTTGTTGATCAACTATGTGCACATGTGTGCTAAGTTGCTTCAGTCGTGTCCGACTCTTTGCGACCCCGTGGACTGTAGCCCCCCAGGCTCCTCTGTCCATGGGGATTCTCCAGGCAAGAATAGTGGAGTGGGTTGCCCTGACCTCCTCTGGGGGATCTTCCCAACCCGAGGATCAAACCTTCATCTCATATTTTCTGCATTGGCAGGCGGGTTCTTTACCAGGCGTCACCTGGGAAGCCTGCTAATCAAACATTCTCCAATATAAAATAAAAATGAAAAAAAAAAAAAAAAGAGAGAGACTATTGCTGATTTCATGGGACATGGCAGGGAATCAGCCTGCTTGTCAGAGATGCAAAATGCAGTGACAGACTCTTCAGGATTTACTTCCCGTAAAATTCTGGAGCAAAGAAAAAGTGCAGATAAAGCTAATATGACAAAATCTTGAAAAGCACTGAGTCTGTGGACTGGGTGTGGACGATCATCACACTATTCTGTTCTGGGCTATACACGCAAAGCTGTATAATATGAAAAAAGTAACTCTGCTTTGGTGCTTCCCTCTCTGTTTAACTATTTCCCGTGTTCTGTCAAGTTGGGTGCTCCAACAACCTGGCAAACCGTCCTTTCCTCTTTCGCTCCTGTGTCCCAGTTGCATCCCTTCTGATTGGTCTGGGTCCAGAATCAGCTGACATCCTTCCTCCTCCACCGAGTACCTGTCCTTCCTCTGACCTGGAGCCCAGCAAGGCCCATCACTCTCTTTTATTCAGGAGAATGAAAACAAGCCTATTGTTATTTTTATTATTTTATTTTTCAAGTATAGATGATTTGGGCTTTCCAGGTGGCACTAGTGGTTAAAGAACCTGCCTGCCAATGCAGGAAACAAAAAAGATGTGAGGTTCAATCCCTGGGTCGGGAAGATCCCCTGGAGGAGGGCATGGCAACCCACACTCCACTGTTCTTGCTTGGACAGAGGAGTCTGGTGCGCTACGGTCCATAGGGTTGCACAGAGTTGGACTCAGTCACTAGAGTGACTTAGCGCACACATGCACACATAGATGACTTATTTCATGCAATGTTGTGCTCATTACTGCTATATAGCAAAGTGGTTCAGCGTATATGCACATGCATTCTTTATTTTTATTCTTTTCCATTATGATTTGTCATTGGAACTATGCACACTTGTGCTAAGTCACTTCAGTCTTGTCCAACTCTGTGCGACCCCCGTGGACTGTAGCCCACCAGGCTCCTCTGTCCGTGGCATTCTCCAGGCAGGAATACCTGAGTGGGTTGCCATGATCCTCCAGGTGATCTTCCTGAAAGTGAAAGTGAAGTCGCTCAGTTGTGTTGGACTCTTTGCGACCCCAGGGACTGTAGCCCACCAAGTTCCTCTGTTCACGGGATTTTCCAGGCAAGAATACTGACGCAGGGATCAAACCTGTGTTTCTTTTATCTCCTGCATTGGCAGACAGGTTCTTTACCACTAACGCCATCTGGGAAGTCTTATACTTCCATAAAATAACAACTACTACTACAACAATAGTAATAATAATAAGACTAAAAGTCAACCAAACAAACAGAGACTAATTTCCTCCAGTTTCAAGATTTCTGGAAAGTGAAAAGGTTGCATTGTATATAAAATCTGGTCTTGACTTAGTGACATAAAAGGAGAGCTCACCTTAGCCTTACAGAGACTACTCTTTGAAGCTGCTGTTTTTCACTTTGAGTTCTTCAACTTGTTCCCCAAATGAAGGGCTGAGTAGTCATGCCATTGCTCTAATCAATGTCAAGGCCAACCAGGCCTGAGTCCTCAGTATGGTTTTTAGTAGCAGTCTCTCGTTCAGCCCCGATTGTTGACTGTGGCCCCTCGGGTTCTCTCCATGCCTCTCCCACTGTCTTGGCAGCCAGCCTGCATGAGGAGGCGCTGGGACATGAGTAGAGTGTTTAAGAGCTCGCTTCAAGGCAAGTCAGGAGCATGAGTTTTCCATGGATTTTCCGATGCCCTAACAGCAGCTGGTGCCGAGGGCTGGGTTGTGATTTGCTTGCAGGTGGGTGCTGGCGAAGGTGCCCTGACTTTCCTGTGCTGGTCGGGCCTGGGGACACCCTGTGCCTGGGTGACATTTCCGGAAGCATCTGTCTGCATGCCTGCAAGGCACCAGTGTTTTCCCCTCGGATGCAGGAGGATTGTCTGCACCCTCATGCATAAAAGGCGGCAAAAGTGCTTCCCACATCAATTTCAGTTTCCCCGAGAACAGGGAGCTTTGACTGAAAGAGGTCTTGTCTCCAAGGCAACGCTTAAAAAGAAAATTGAGAAGAATCGTGTCATTAGTTGTTAGGATAATTTTTTTTTTTTCCAATTCGTCAACATTTTTCAGTCTAAGATATATTTTGTCTTGGATCCCAAGCTATCAAGGTGTCAACTTGGTTATTTTGGAAACAGACATACAGGGGAGGCCTGGGGAATCCTGTTTAAGATCAGCACACAAAATGATGCACTTTCCAGCAGACTGTGCAGAAAAGTCAGGTTGGAACTTGCACTCCAGTGTCCCAGTCACGTTCTCCCTGTCCCTGCAGACAGGAGCTGGAGGGATAGCTGACTCCACCAGAGCCCCGGCCCCGCCTTGCCCCCAGTTCCTCTAATTCATTTTTGCTGCTCCCCATGTTCACTGCCGTCTCTCCCTCCAGATCTGGCTGTGTTGCCCTGTCTGAGGTGGCTGATGGGCCGCCTCTGTGCCAGTTGACAGGTGGCCAGCTCGGCGGAGCAAAGTGCTAATTGAAAGTCACCGTCATCACCCCCGTCGTCTCCTCTGTTAGGCTGATGCTCTGACAACATTCTCAGCCAAGGCTTCGGGCCCAGATTGGAGAATCAGGGACCTGCGAACCCCGTCTTCACATTGGCAGGGGGGCCTGGCATCTGTTGCAGAGCTAGGAGGTTGGCATGTGCCCGAGGCCATGAAAAATCTGGCCTTTTCTCTTGCCATCCAATTCTGATAGTGAAGAAATCGCACAGATTGAAACATGCATCCTTCTGCCGAATTGTTGACTCAGGCTGCTGGGTTTGTCCGCGTGGATCACTGGGGCAAAGTTAAAAGAGGGCCTCCATGCATGGCCCGTGGGCTCCGATTCTTGTCTGGCTTCTAAAAGGACAGCTTTGAAAGGCCCTAAAAGGGAAAGGTGGGTGGTACTCCCCACCCCGCCCTACAGAGGGTCCATGCCTGCCAAGGAGAAGGCAGGTCACAGGGGTCAGGAGGGATGAGGGAATTTCAAAACCGTCCTAAAGGAGCTGTCAGGCCCCGACACGCTGAGAAGCGAATGAAGTCCGATCCCTCCAATCTGATGTCCAGGACTAACGAAATGATGGGTCTATTCTGCACAATGGACCTGTCAAGAAAATAGTGTCGCTTCAAGGAAACTTGGAGAGCTCTCCTCCACCTTCAAAGTATCAATTTTCAGGTGCTAAGTGGTAATTAAAGTTAGCAAGTTCTAGTAGCATTCAGAGAAATTAGGTCATGTCAGAGACCACGGAAGGGGTCAGGATGAGTGATGGTTCCCACAGATGGCACATTCCAACCACAGTGATATTTGCAATAGTGGAAAATTCTTTAAGGTCAAAAAGGAGAATACACCTTTTTATCTCACCAAAATGCGCTGTTCTTGAGGCTTAAAATTCTCCTATGAGGGAACGGTCAGTTTATTTGTCTTTAATACTCAGAGAAATAGTTCATTGTTGAAAAAAGTTATTTCTTCATTGACTCTTTTTTCCTTCTTAAAGTTGACTGTAGAAATTATTTTTTTCCAGATGAACTAATATGACTCCTTTACTCTATACTTAGGTTAGATAACTTGTGTTAATTCATAATCTCTAGCTCTCTCTTCTTTTTTTTTTGGGTCATGGTTTCTGTGAAGCTGGACTTCCCAGGTGGCATGAGTGTTATTAAAAAAAAAAAAAGGCCAACTGCCAGTGCAGAAGACCCAGGAGACGTGGGCTTGATCCCTGGGTCAGGAAGATCCCCTGGAGTGGGAAAATGGCAACCCGCTCCAGTATTCTTGCCTGGAGAATCCTTGGACAGAGCAGTCTGGCCAGCTATAGTCCATGGGATTGTACAGACACAACCGAACAACTGAATACGCACACTTTCTGTGATGCTAAAAACTTTTAAAAACACTGGGGACTACCCATGCATCAGTTAACCTTAGATATTTTTTTGGTATAATTATTCCCTACCCTCTTCATTATCTGATTTTTTTTTTTACTGTATCTTTCTTATTTGAATCATTTTATAATAGCTGTGCATTTCTTGAGTTTTTATTACAGAAAATAATTGACAATAGATGAGCTGAATTAATAAATAAGAGACTGAAGTAGTAGTGTGTATGAGCTAAGTGCTAAGTCACTTCAGCCATGTCTGACTCTTTGCAAACCCACAGACTATAGCCTGCCAGGCTCCTCTGTCCATGGGACTCCTCCAGGTAAGAATACTGGAGTGGGTTGCCATGCCTTCCTCTAGGGGATATTCCAGACCCAGGGATTGAACCTGCATCTCTTATGCCTCCTGCATTGGCAGGCGGGTTCTTTTGCTACTAGCGCCACCTGGGAAGCCCCTAAATAGTAGTAAACTCAAACAAATTAAACTCGGGCAGCAAAGTGGGTTAGGCCAGGTCCGGCCCAGGCGGCTCTGCTGACGGGAGGATGGGTCTCCGGGGCCAGTGGGCCAGCCCGGGTGTTGATGGGAAGCCTGTTTGTTTTATCAAAGAGTCGGAGAAGGGAGATGAAAGCCAGAGGCAAAAGGAGGGCTGAGGTCACAGACTGAGAGGAGGTGGATCATGCATCACGCCAGGATGACAAGGAAAGGCATAAACAGAGATTAGGCCGGCAGGGCGGTAGCCAAGGTTGGAGAAATGGAACGGGGAGCCAGGTGCGGGCTAAGTGACGTTTGACAGGTGGGGAGCTAAATCTTCCAGGGTTAGACACCCAGTTGGGTCTTTCCTTTACGTCGACCAGGCCAGATAACATCTGTATAATATCTTCAGGCTGGCTGGACAAAGCCAAGCCCCGCGGAGGCAGACTGGAGGCATACACTGGGGCTGGCGCTGCTCTATGCGCATCCATTCAGAGAGTCGTCCGCGGAGGGCGCGGGGCATCGCACGCTCCATCTCCCGGAGTCACCCCCCGCCCCCTGGTACCTGTCGGAAGGGCATACTCAGAACTGGAGCAGTACGAATTTTCTTCGGAACACTCCAAGTTACCATCGTATGTTGCCTTGAATCTATGAAACTGGGCAGGCCAAGTCAATATCAATTAAAAAAACACAAACAAACAAACATTTGTGGTCCTTGGGCCAACTGTTTGGATCACGAAATTACAGAGCTGTTTTACAGTCGAAAGAACTGGTTCAGTCTGGTCTCTGCCCCCTGGGAGCTGTTTGACCTTGGACCAAGGACACGGGGAGCCCATTGCCACCTGGGAATCCTCCTTATCAGTAGCTGCGCCTCCGTCTCCATCAGCGTCACTGGGTGCAAGGCACCCAAGTGTATTTCGAGGGCTAGGAAGACAGGTACGGTGGCTTACATTTCTTTGATTGTCCCTTTCACAGGATAGTAACACATAATAAGAGCTTAACAGATACGCATTGCTGGGGGAGGGATAAATTAGAAGTCTGGGATTAACACGTACACAATACTATATATAAAATAGGGAAACGACAAGGACCTACTGTATACCACAGAGAACTATACTCAATATCTTGTAATAGCCTGAACAGAAAAGAATCTGAAAAGGAATATTTATGGGTACATACATATTTGTATATATTACTGAATCACTTTGCTGTACACTTGAAACTAACACATTATAAATCAACTATACTTCAAAAAAATGCATTGCTTAGTGAATACCTGTTTGAATTTCCAGACACTATTGAGCTCTTTATTTTTAGATCCTCTGTAACTTATCTTTTTCCACTACATAGCACCAGAGCTCACAATTCTGAAGAAATAGCCTTTGTGATTTTTCCTCGTTTCTATTTCCTCATGTTCTAATCAGGTTATTTTCTTAAATAAGTCTTAGTTGGACATCCTTTTAAGTAATCATTCTAAATGATAATAAATAAAATACCAAACTGTAAATTCCTGTCTTATTTTTTAAACAATGGATACAGTGTCTCCGAGGAAGTAAGAAATGAGACAGGAGCTACAAAAGGGACTGTTTGAGTAAGTTATCAAATGTTTCAACACATTCTTAAAAAGAAATGAAAAACAACAAATGCTGACATTTGTTATTTTCTGGGTACTGGCCGTACAGGTGTTTGTAGTTCTATTTTCTGTACTTCTCTATCGCTCTTTTAAACATCAAGTTATATTTGCTGATATCCCATACTTTTGCAATAGTATTGCTCCATGGGTTGCCTCCTCCACTGAAAATTTTTCCAAGTAGACCGCTTCTTTTTGCTCCACGGATTTCAGCTTTTCCTCTGGGTGTCATCAGTGAACTCACCCGTATTCATTATCTGAAACCTATCACTTACTTGCCTTTTATTCCACTGCCTGAAACTTTAGCCTTTCAGCCCATGGCTGCGGCTGGCAAGCACTTGGTCTTACCATATTCCGTGATACTGAATCACCCATATTTCATTCTCAAGTTGCATAATGTTTACCCCTAAATCCACAGATACTCATGGAGACTGAAGTGAAAGAAGTCAAGAGTTTTTAGATACATTTATCCGTGGCTCAATGCCTGGGTGGAGAAGATCCCCTAGAAGAGGAAATGGCAACCCACCCCAGTATTTTTGCTTGGGAAATCCCATGGACAGAGGAACCTGGCAGGCTACAGTCCAAGGGCTTGCAAAAGAGCTAGACATGATTTAGGGACTAAAGAACATGAAGAAATGATTTTATTCCTTTTATATCAATTATGCTTCCAAACATGTAAATTATACCACTTTCTCAGACTCTCCAGCAAGCACACAGAGCAGAAAGATTCTGGGGTTCCTGCCAAGAAAGCACCCCCCCCAACGCAGCTTTCTCCATGTTCTTTGATAGGCAGCCGAAGGGACATAGAAAGTTAAGAATTGAGGCTTGTGTATACTCACCTCCTTCATGAAAATCTTTTTTTTGAGGTGAGTGAGCAACATTCTGAGAGATTTCTGGGTTTCCCTTTCCACTTTTGGCTGCCCTTAGTTTAGCAAAATGAAATGAGCATGTCACCTGATGTTCAGCCTAATAGATGACCACCCATCATACTTGGCTCAGAAACCTTTCAGCTTTGATATTGCAGTTGAAGTTCCTGTGGCCACTAGTTACTGAAGCCTAAAGCAAGGGAGCCAGTGGAATTAAAAAAGAGCACAATAAAGGTGCTGCCTTCAACATCACCCAGCAATGGGGCAAAAGAGTCAGAAATGTGAGTTGTTGGCTCGTTCAAAACTGTTTCTCCTACATACTTAACCATATGCAAAAGAGATCACCAATGGGAATTTGATGTATGGTCCAGGGAACTCATTCCAGGGCTCTGTAATAACCAAGAGGATGGGATGGGGAGGGAGGTGGGAAGGATGTTCAAGAGGGAGGGGACATACACATACCTATGGCTGATTCATGCTGATGTTTGTTCAAGCTGGATTTAGAAAAGGCAGAAGAACCAGAGATCAAATTGCCAACATCTGTTGGATCATCGAAGCAGTGAGTGAGTTCCAGAAAAACATCTACTTCTGCTTTATTGACTATGCCAAAGCCTTTGACAGTGTGGAACAAACTGTGGAAAATTCTTAAAGAGATGGGAATACCAGACCACCTGACCTGCCTCCTGAGAAATCTGTATGCAGGTCAAGAAGCAACAGTTAGAACTGGACATGAAACAACAGACTGGTTTCAAATGAGGAAAGGAGTACATCAAGGCTGTATGTTGTCACCTTGCTTATTTAACTTATATGCGGAGTACATCATGAGAAATGCTGGACTGGATGAAGCACAAGCTGCAATCAAGATTGCTGGGAGAAATATCAATAACCTCAGATATGTAGATGACACCACCCTTATGGCAGAAAGTGAAGAAGAACTCAAGAACCTCTTGATGAAAGTGAAAGAGGAGAGTGAAAAAGGTGGCTTAAAAGTCAACATTCAGAAAAGTAAGATCATGGCATCCGGTCCCATCATTTCATGGCAAATAGATGGGGAAACAATGGAAATCAGTTCAGTTCAGTTCAGTCTCTCAGTTGTGTCTGACTCCTTGTGACCCCATGCCTCAGCAGTGGCCACAGGACTGGAAAAGGTCAGTTTTCATTTCAATCCCAAAGAAAGGCAATGCCAAAGAATGCTCAAACTACCGCACAGTTGCACTCATCTCACATGCTAGTAAACTAATCCTCAAAATTCTCCAAGCCAGGCTTCAGCAATACATGAACCATGAACTTCCAGATGTTCAAGCTGGTTTTAGAAAAGGCAGAGGAACCAGAGATCAAATTGCCAACATCTGCTGGATCATTGAAAAAGCAAGAGAGTTCCAGAAAAACATCTATTTCTGCTTTATTGACTATGTCAAAGCCTTTGACTGTGTGGATCACAATGGAAATAGTGACAGACTATTTTTTTGGGCTCCAAAATCACTGCAGATGGTGACTGCAGCCATGAAATTAAAAGGCACTTACTCCTTGGAAGAAAAGTTATGACCAACCTAGATAGCATATTAAAGAGCAGAGACATTATTTTGCCAACAAAGGTCCGTCTAGTCAAAGCTTTGGTTTTTCCAGTGGTCATATATGGATGTGAGAGTTGGACCATAAAGAAGGCTAAGTGCTGAAGAATTGATGCTTTTGAACTGTGGTGTTGGAGAAGACTCTTCAGAGTCCCTTGGACTGCAAGAGGATCCAACCAGTCAATCCTAAAGGAAATCAGTCTTAAATATTCATTGGAAGGACTGATGCTGAAGCTGAAACTCCAACAGTTTGGCCACCTGAAGTGAAGAATCAACTCATTTGAAAAGACTCTGATGCTGGGAAAGATTGAAGGCAGGAGGAGAAGGGGACATCAGAGGATGAGATGGTTGTATGGCATCCCCGACTCAATGAACATGAGTTTGGGTAAACTCTGGGAGTTGGTGATGGACAGGGAAGCCTGGCGTGCTGCAGTCTGTGGGGTTGCAAAGAGTTGGACACAACTGAGCTACTGAACTGAACTGAACACAATATTATTAAAGAAATTATTCTTCAATTAAAAATAAATAAATTTAATTAAAAAAATGTTTCTCCTTATCTGGACCTTTCCAGTCAGCTAGGGAGACTGCATTAGTCAAACTTACAGCCAACAGTCTGCGGGCAATCAGAAGCTCACCACAAGTCTCTGAAACTCTACAAGTTGCTGGGGCTGCGTCCTTACTCATCCTTGACTCCAAAGCGCTGAGCATCTGGTTCAGACTTGTGATCTGATGGTGATACAAGGTGTGTTTTCAGAACTGCCGATGTCAATACCTAACGGCTGTAGGCATCTGCATCCAGCTGTCCCACGGCTACGGAGAGTCCACGAAGACCCCGAACTCACTTCACCAGCTTTCCATGCAAAAAGCAAAGAGAAATGGACAAAGCTGGCTCTTCTTCTTGTTCCCACCATCTCCGGTGATGGCATCAAAGTTGCTGCAATTTTCCTCTCCTTACGCCTGCGTTCAGGCAAACACACGACTATGCCACTTGCCAGAGCATGCTTTCATCCCTGTGTGTTTCAGTCAGTCATCATCTCCTGTATTGACTACAGAGCAGATGGACTCTACTGTCCCTCCCCCAGCCCACCACTCCCAGAATCCATACTTGCCTGGTAACCATAGTAATTTAATTAAAACTTAAATCTGTCCACAGCCATCCTTCTTCCCAGGGTCCCCACTGTCTGGGAGCTAAAGTGTGGGCTGGTTAACATGTCACAAAAATTCCTCCAGCTTTCCACGGTTCTTAGACCCTCACCTTTAGAAAATCTCCCCAACCCTTTGGACTAGGCATGGGTACTGTTCACCGCCCCCGCCACAATAACACTCCTTTGTTTCTCTTCAGACAAACCTCTCAGGCACTTTCTATCCTTTGTGTTGTTAAATTCATTGGGTAGAGTCATTTCTCCATCTTATAATAAATTCTCAGCACCATTTCACAAGGTGGCCCACATCCTTCTTGAAAAACAGTTTCTACCCTTGGTTTCAAGAAATCCTTCTTTCCTGCATTTCTTTTACTTACATTTTTATTAATTGGCAGTTTAATCTGCTGACTCATGATTCTTGTCTTGACCTCTGAATGTGGGAGATGTTCCATGATTCAGTCATATACCCTTGACTGTGTTTACCCTCCTTCTCTCTCAAGGGTCGCTTTCTCTTTCCCGGGTTTAAAAAAGGTGCTCTTTCTTCATCTGAGGCCTGTCCATCAGCAGGATTCCTACTGGCACATCCACCTCTGTATTAGGCATCTCTGCCGGTGGGACCATCTTGTGTCAATGTGGTGAGAGTACCATACTCCATTATTAGACACAGAGGGGTTTTATGAAAAGGGTTTAGACGAGGCTAATGTTTACAATCAGTTGACTTTAAGTAACGCTGTGAAAAAAATGAAAGCATTCATCACGCAGCCATGTCTGACTCTTGCAACCCCATGGACAGTAACCTGCCAGGCTCCTCTGTCCATGGGATTCTCCAGGCAAGAATACTGGAATGGGTTGGCATTTTTTTCCTCCAGAGGATCTTCCCGACCCAGGGATCAAACCCACGTCTCCTGCATCGGCAGGTGGATTCTTCCCCATCTGAATCACCAAGTAATGCTGATTCCTCTCAATAATGTGGGTGGGTCACATCTAATCACCTGAAGTCTTTAACAGCAAAATCTAAGATTTCCAGGAGAGAAGAGAATTCTGCCTCAGGATGGTACCACAGAAATCCTGCCTGCATTTCCAGCTTGCCAACCTGCCCTATAGAGTTAATTCCTTAAAGTCTATCATCTGTCTATGCTTCCATCCATCTGTTCGTCCACTTATCTGTTCCAGGTTGTTTTCTGGAGAACCTGGCTGATAGGAGGCTGCCTCACGTCTCCTCGGTCTCAGCCCATCTCACACACTCACAGCTGGTCCCTTCCCTCCTCCAGGTCACTAGTGCCAGGGCCCCCACCCCAAGCAGAAGCCACCCTTCACCCCATTCTTCCTCCGCCCCCTTGCCCTGGGTCCTGAGTTGCCTGGAACAGTCACGTAGGCTTGTGGGTCTGGAGTCTCTGTAGCATCCCCTTCTGCTCTCACAGTTGTTCCTGTTTGAACAGTCGGTTATGTGTTGGTCTATTCCATCAGCAAATTCTGCGACTCCCCCTCTAAATGAACTCCCCATCCATCCACCTCTCTTCATCTCCTCCGCCTCTCCCTCTGGTCCATGGAGTGAGTATCATCTCCTCCTGACGCTGCTCTGTCCTTCCTCTTCTTTCAGCCTTGCTCCCTAACACTCCCTTCTCATCTCACCAGCTTTGCCAGGATGACCTCTGAAAATGCCAAGGGGATCATTTCACCCCTTCTGTAGATGCTTCCAGTGGACCCCCATTATATCAACATTTAGGGAAAATGAAGCCCAACATTCTTACCCAGCAAGTAGGCTCCCATATATCAAATACTTAGGAAAAAATGAAACCCAGCGTTCTTACCCTGTAAGCCTTCACTGGTCTTTCTCTGACCACCTCCTGGTCCCCATCCCCTTCCAGTCTCCCCTCTCTCACTAAGCTCCAGCCGCAGCACATTTCTATCTGACCCAGCTCACCCCCAGCCAGACCGCGTTCTTGTTTCTACCTCTGTCTAGAACACGCTTCCTCTCCATCTTCAGTGGCCGTTTCCTACCTGTTCCTCAAGTATATTTCAGGTACTGCCCTCTCAGAAGGTGCTTCTTCCCACGAGTAGTTCTCTGACCCCTCCTCCCCAGCCTCTACTTCCCCTCTCTGGGGATGGCCGTAGGGTGTGACTGTGGTGGGGTGACAGCCAAGTGGGAGCTTGGAGGGTGTCCCCTGGCAGGCAGACGTCAAATGTGCGGGTCTTATCCCTTCCTCCCTGCCTGGGGCTTTGGCCGCCTGTCATCCATCGGTCAACCCACAAATGTGTATCAGATGAATGAATGAGTGAGCACTGTCTCAAATATGAATTGGCCTGTTCTCTCCTGTGTATTCTCGCCTGGAGAATCCCATGGACAGAAGAGCCTGGTGAGCTGTAGTCCACAGGGTTGCAAAGAGTTGGACAAGCCTGAAGCGACCTAGCATACACTGCCTGTATGGAGAAAGCAGATAAAAGAAAGAGAAAAATAAAACAAAAGCTTTTAAAACCTCCTGGTTGTTAGGACTGGCTCCTTCAGAGGCAAGAAACTAATTCTTAAATTTCGAAATCGTCATCTGCCATCTACTCCCCCTTCACTCCACCACCCTCAGACCTGTAGATACAAGGCTCTAGAGAGATCCAGACGGGCTCCCTGCTCCAGAACCTCCGAGTCTACCAGGCCAGCATTCCTTACCCGTGCCGACATAATTACAGCCTAGTAACAGCCAGGGAATGAGCTCCTCCCGACTCTGATTGGAGCGTCTCAAGCCCCGAGGCCTTTGGAGATGGAGGCCTAAAAGGCCTCATTAGACGTAATTATAAAGCTCTCAATCTTTCAGACTCTCATACCTTTCAAAAAACTTACTGGAATTTTGTTTAGAATTTTATTTTAAAGGGACAGAGAGAGTATTTTCTCCCTCCCCTTTCCAATGAATAAGGAAAGTTTTACCTTCAGGACTCTCCTTCTGAGGGGCCAGGACGAGGCATTGCAATTCCTAGGGCCCACGAGGGCTCCATGTTTCCTGGAAGAAGCACAAAGAGTGGGTGACATCCGACACGTCACACGCACTTCTGTCTCTCTGTGCTCCCAGCTTACTAAAAGGACGCCGTCGAGAGCTGTAAACAAAAAGGGTGCATTTTGAAGGTGAGCCCGCCCGGATAAGACACCTACCCCCAAGCCTTTGGGATGAGCAAGCCCTAAGCGCTCCTACCTACTTACTGAACTTGCTCATGAGCCTTGAACTTGTGAGACCAGTGAGAAAGGAACTGGAGCTGGGCTCTGGGTTGGATGTGCGTAGCTAGTGAGAACTTCGAAAGCTGGTCTTGACACAGAGGGTCTTCATAAAACTAACAACAGAGCTAACTTATGATCCTGCAATCCCACTTCTTGCCATATGTCCAGAGAAAAACATGGTCCAGAAGCATACATGCACCCCAGTGTTCAGTGCAGCACTGTTCACAATAACCGAGGCCTGGAAGCAACCTAGATGTCCATCGACAGAGGAAAGGATAAAGAAGATGTGACTACACACAATGGAATATTGCTCAGCCATCAAAGAGGATGAAATAAGGCCATTTGCGGCAACATGGATGGAGCCAGAGAGAGTCATACTGAGTGAAGTCAGACAGAGGAGGAGAAATATTGTATGACATCCCTTTATATGTGACTCTAAAAAGAAATGATACAAATGAACTTTCTTACAAAACAGAAAGAGATGGACAGACTTAGAGAACGACATTATGGTTGCCTGGGGAAGGATGGGGGAAGGTATAGTTAAGGAGTTTTGGATCAACAAGTACACACTGCTATATTTAAAATGGAGAACCAACAAGGACCTACAAGATAGTACACGGAACTCTGCTCAATGCTGTGTGGCAATCTGGATGGGAGGCGAATTGGAGGAGAATGGATATATGCATGTGTATGGCTGAATACCCTGGCTAGTCATTGGAAGGACTGATGCTGAAGCTGAAACTCCAATACTTTGGCCACCTGATGTGACGAGCTGACTCATTAGAAAAGACCCTGATGCTGGGAAAGATGGAAGGCAGGAGGAGAAGGGGGGCAACAGAGGATGAGGTGGCTGGATGGCATCACTGACTCAAAGGACATGCGTTTGAGCAAACTCTGAGAGCTGGTGAAGGACAGGGAGGACTGGCAGGCTGCCATCCACGGGGTTGCAAAGAGTCGGACACGCCTGAGTGACTGAATGACAACTTAGCCCCTTCACTGTTCACCTGAAAATATCACAACACTGTTAATCAGCTATATGCCAATATAAAATATAAAGTTAAATAAAAAACAAACTGACCTCAGTTATAGGCACATTCTGAAACGGAGGAGAAGGGCCTCTCAGGTACAAAAGCCCCTCTGTGCCCCCTGTTTTCCTTTTGTGGGAAAAGGCTTTCGTCTCCTAGGCCCTCCCTGAGTTCCAAACAGCAAACACCGTACGGAGTATTTTCTCCGTCCTTGAAAATCCTCTGGGCTCCAGCCACTCATTCCCTTCCCCTCCCCCTAAGCCCTGGCAACCACTCGTCTTTTTACTGTCTGCACAGTTTTGCCTTTTCCAGTATTAAACGTTTTAATAGTTTGAACAAAGTAGCCAGCAAACAGTGCCCACCCTCAGAGCAAAGTGAAAAATTTTATAACAGTTGATATTATATTAAACAATAATATTTCTTTAAGCTTCGCTCACAATAAATTTTCATTACACAGAATAACAATTTCACACCACCACATAAGAAATAGATTGTGACTAAATTTAAAAATATATGTTAGTCGCTCAGTCATGTTCGACTCTTGCAACCTCATGGACTGTAGCCCACCAGGCTCCTCTGTCCAGGGAATTCTCCAGGCAAGAATACTGGAGTGCATGGCCATTTCCTTCTCCAGGGGATCTTCCTGACCCAGGGATTGAACTCAGATCTCCTGCACTGCAGGCAGGTGAGCCAGCGGGGAAACCATAAATACATATATACATATATATACATACATACATACATATATATATATATGACTGATAAGGATTTATTCCATTTTCTAATTATCTTGAACAAACCTGTTTGGAAAGAAAACCTCTGGGAAAAGAAAATGTTAAACTTTTCTAAAACATCCAAATCTAGTTTCAGATTTTTGCTACTTTAATTCAAGACATGTTGTCCATGTGGTGGATTTAGACTCATTATCTACTGTCACCTGGAAAGCCCCAATATGTTAATAGCACCCAGGTGGCGCTAGTGGTAAAGAACCCACCTGCCAATGCAGGTTTGATCCCTGGGTCTGGAAGATCCCCTGGAGGAGGGTACAGCAACCCTCTCCAGTATTTTTGCCTGGAGAATCCCATGGACAGAGGAGCCTGGTGGATTATTGTCCACGGGGTTGCAGAGTCGGACACTACTGAAGCGACTTAGCAAGCACTCATGCATGTAAATATTACTTAATCTTACTGTTTTCTGGGTTTCTGCTCAACATTTGTTTTCAGATACTGCTCAATATTTGTTTATAGATACACAGATGTTGACTTCCATTGCTACTTTTGAAAAATTAAATTTAAAACTTGAGACTCCAAGTACAGTTTCATTTACTAGGAAAATGGGTTGAAGGAAATACATATTTAAAAAAGAAATACTTCTGACTTCAGTAAAGTCCAAGCACAAAGTTCCTTGTTAAAGATAGCCTTGTGTGATTATTTTCACTGTGAGATTTCTTCAGATGTGTAAGTATCACAAAAAATAATTATTTTGAATTTTTTTTCTCCTTTATTTCAATCTTTGCTGTCAAAAAGATAATAGCTTCAGTTCCAACAAGTTTATTTCCCTTTCTTGGAAGACAGTTTTTTATATCTTATATGTATAATGAGACCCAGTCTGATTATTCATTTCAGTTCAGTTCAGTCACTCAGTCGTGTCCGACTCTTTGCAACTTCATGGACTGCAGCACGCCAGGCCACCCTGTCCATCACCAACTCCCGGAGTTTACTCAAACTCATGTCCATTGAGTCGGTGATGCCATCCAGCCATCTCATCCTCTGTCATCCCTTTCTCCTCCTACCTTCAATCTTTCCCAGCATCAGGGTCTTTTCCAATGAGTCAGTTATTTGCATCAGGTGGCCAAAGTATTGGAGTTTCAGCTTCAGCATCAGTCCTTCCAGTGAATATTTAGGACTGATCTCCTTTAGGATGGACGTTAGCTATATCCTAAAAATTAGATCTGAAATGGCAAGTACGTTGTTTTATTTTTTAATAGATAAAATGTGTTTAAGACCCAAGTTCTAAGTGAGCATTTATTTTTGTAGCATTTATGGGGTACCCATTGGTATTTTTAGTTCCTTGAGATGACATCAATGTAACATAGTCACATTATTTCCACTATGCATTTTTTTTAGTAAGTTCAGTGATTTGCTGAATGTGACAAAGCGTATTAGAATCAGGTGTTGTTGTGTAGTCACTTAGTCCTGTCCAGCTCTTTGCAACGCCATGGACTACAGCCTGTGGCATTTCCCAGGGATTTCCGTGGGATTTTCCAGGCAAGAAGATCTGGAGAGGGTTGCCATTTCCTTCTCCAGGGGATCTTCTCAACCCAGGGATCAAACCCCTGTCTCCTGTGGCTCCTGCACTGGCAGGCGGTTTCTTTACCACTGAGCCACCAGGGGAGCCCCAGAATCAGGTTTTGTCTTTTATTTTCATATTACCGTCCCAAAGCATTGTCCGTATGATATTTCTTTTAATTTGAACTTCTTAAAAATGTATACAGAGATATATTAATAATGTATAATGCTGGCATTAATGGATAATAAGTTGTATGCACATATAGTTTATTACCATAAATAGTTTTCACAGATTTGCTGAAGCTAAAAAGGACTAAACGCGATGTTTTTATGCGAGAGGATGCATCTTACTGAAAATTGCTAACATGTTCCTTAATAGTTATATTTTTCCATCTCCTATTTATGTGTTTCATGGAACATTATCAAATTAAAATGTTATCATAGGGTTTGGCTAAAAAAAATAAGTAAAATAATAAACAGCAAAGTATTTAGTCATAAGGATTTTTTTTCCAGCTTTTCAGCTGATAAAATAAGTAAGCCTGGAAAGTAGATTAAGAAAATAATCAAAAGTATAAAACTAACAATACACATATGAGAAGAATGAAACATTCCTGGACCAGGGCAGACTTTCATTTTAACAACTATACAGCATGAAAGGAAAGTCAGCGAATTGATGAAGGACATGGATTGCTGTTTCATCATTGCCAAGTTCGGTTCGCTAGTCTGTTGCAACAAACTGTTACACCTTGAAAAACAAGCCAGGCATTTTCCAAAGTAAACCAGCCCTTTGGTTTAACCTTGCTTGGTGTGTACCTAACATTGGTGCCCAGGTGCCTAGGGCAAGACCCTTTTATCCTTCAATTACCCTAGGTTCAGAAATGCTGGTAGACCACTACTTCCAAAGGGACTCTGAAAGAATACTAATGGCCATTGAAATTACCGTGCAGTACAAAATGCTTTTACACTCGGAAAGAATGTTATAGCCTTGTACTATTTCTCCTAGCAGCCCTCTGGCGTTGGGTGAAACCTCCATCACGATGGAACAGTTGAGAAGGTGAAGCATGTCTTCCTGGGCTTGGGGGGAAGGTCCTGATCTATTAATAGGATGTTGGTTCCAAGATGGCAGCAGAGTCAGGCTCTGCCCTGTGGACTTGGGGAACGCAGCCACGTTCTTGGGGAGAGAACTGCCCTCTGCAGCCCCTGTGGGAGCCCCCACCCCAGCCCTCTCCTGCCCCAAGGGGAGCCCGAGTCTTCCATCCAGGCCTGCTGGCAGTGCAGGCGCTGTGCTCCAGACAGAGGGTTAGTCATGGAAACGTGATGACACGGCCACACCAAAGATCTCAAAACCGCCAGGCAGCAGGGAGGGGCGCGTGCCTCCCATCCATCTCACCAGCAGCTTGGACAAGAACCTTCCTGTCCATTTCAGCTTCAATGCTGAGTCTCCTCTGGGATCATCACTCTACACAACTTAAGTGTCTCTTATCCACACCTGAAGGAATGCAGAGGAGCCGAGTTTTCTGTTCTGGCTCCAGAATATCAGGCCTTAGAGGATCAGGGAGGAGAAACATGCCTTTCTTCTTGCTTCTAGCTGAGCAGAGGGTGTGGCTTTTGTCTGGTCTGGAGAGACGCCCACTCACCAGAGCAAGCCAGCACCCCCCGACCAGTGGCCACCCCTAGGGAAGGCATATCCCTTCCCCCTACTCCCACCATCATGCCCTGCTCACGGTGGGTGTGCTACGCTTGTCGTGTGCATACACCAGTAACTCAGTGTATGAACGCTTGTCTCTGCAGGATTAAACAGGCCACGTGCAAACCTGCCAATTAGGCTGTGGTCACAACTCATGAATGACTGCTTTTACACCCTCTTCCAGCTTCTTTAGCGAACTTAGCTAACGTTACTTCCACTTACTGGACAGATCTTTTTTAAACATTTATGTATTTACTTATTTTTGGCAGTGCTGGGGCTCTGTCGCTGTGCAGGCTTTTCTCCAGTTGTGATGCTGGGGCTCCTCATTGCAGAGGCTTCTCTTGTTGTGAAGCACGGACTCTAGGGCACAAGAGCGTCAGTACATGCAGCACGTGGGCTCAGCAGCTGTGGTTTCCAGGCTCTAGAGCACAGGCTCAGTAGTTGTGGCACACGGGCTTAGCTGCCCCATGGCACAGGGGATCTTCCTGGATCAGGGATCGAACCCATGTCCCCTGCATTGGCAGGCAGATCCTTAACCTCTGGACCACCAAGGAAGCCCTAGACAGATCTTTATTGAGAGACTGTAGTAAGTAGAGCATCTTTCTAGGTCTTGTGGGGAATGAGAGGGTTTAAAAGAAGGGTTCTATCCTTAAAAACTTCTATTCCTATAAGGAAAAGTAGACACATATGAAAACCATAAGGAATAAAATTGAATACTGATATAACAATATAATGACCAGAGGGTACTAACATACATATAAATAAGTGACTACATGACTGATAGAATAAATGGATGAATATTTGAGTCTCCTGAGCCCTGCAACTTTTAGCTTATAAATCTTCACAGTATCTCACAGTTTTTCATTGTCTTGTTAGCAGCACATCACACAAAGAAATGTTTTGTAAAGACAAGCAAGGCTAACCTGGGCTTTGGCTCAAGTGGCATGAGAAAAGACATTTTTCTCCTCCTCCCAAATCCTTCCTGGTTTGATAAATCTGTTTTCTGAAGCCTGAATGGAAAGTTTGGCTCATCTGGGTTCCTGCAACAAGTCTAAGAGATAATTAAACTCCACTTGGGTGTCCAGAAGTTAGCTTGCCCAAATGACTTGTAATCTAGCAGGATTCCTTATCTCAGGAAATGAGGTGAGTGATTTGCTCACCCCTAAGCCAGAAATCCAAGCCTGGCTTCCTCCCACTTGCCAGAATTCAGCTCTTCACCAAGTCCTAGGAATCTCACTTACTTATTTCCTTCTCTGCCCTCATCACCGTGCTGGGGCTGAACTGTCAGCCTTTCCTGCCTGGACACCTGTACTTGTCTCCTAACTGGTCTCCCTGGGCCCATTTCCCCTTAAAAAAAGAACTGGTTAAAAAGGAAAAATCATCTGATGTTCCTCATTGCAAAATAACCCTTGACTGAATGATGGTCAGTGATTGACCAGTTTACTTTTATTTTCCAGAAAAAGGATATTTTTTGTTGAGAAATGATTTTTGTGTTTTTTAGATTTGTTCTTTTTCCTTAAATAATTCTAAAAAAAAAAAAAAAAAAGTTTGTTGGTCCTGGGTAATTTACAAAGACCTCTCACCTGTGTGTGCACTAAGCTGCTTCAGTCATGTCCAACTCTTTGTGACCCTGTGAATGGTAGCCCATCAGGCTCCTCTGGCGATGGTGGTGCACCAGCAATTGCAGAAGCTCCCAGGCGGCTGACCTTGGGGGGGTTGGGCAGGGGAACCTCGCGGAGCAGCCCTGTCAGGACGCATGCAGCAGAGAGACATTGTCATGAAGGGGTTACGATACACAGGAGTGGAAGGTCAGGGAGCGCCTCTGACACCAGCAAAATAAAGAACGAATTCCCATCCTGGAAAATGTCTCTTCTGAAGAAAATAAAAATGTATGACCCATATAGGCAGCTGACATCCATTTATGGGGATTTCAATATGCAGGGCTAACACGCAAGCCTTCCCAACAAACAAAAACTAAACTAAAAGACAGCACTCATAAATATCAAAACAAAAGAGCTACCGCGTGGGGAGATGAGATGTGACGACTAGAGAGGAGCTGGTGGCTGGACCCCGTCTTTAGTGAGACCTCCCCCAACGCCCCAGGCTTCCCCCTTCCTCGGCCTCTTCGCACGTGCCATTCCCTCTCCCCGAGTTTCCTTTCCACCTCTTCATCTTCCAGGGTCTAGTTTAGGTTTCGTCTCCTTCCGTCAGTCAGTCAGGTTTGGTGAGCAGCCCCAGGGGGAACGACTCACTCTCGGGCCTGGGTTTCCGCCGTGCTCTGTGACAACGCCTGTTCCTTCCGGTTCCGGCTTCCTCTTCTCCCGCACGTGGTGCATCTTCTCAAAAACAGGGTCGAGCGCTTGTGCCTCACACAGCTGCCCAGACGGGCCCCGGACAGGCTCGGGGTGCCGTCCAAATTTACCTGGTTATGGAGTGCCTAGCAAAGGACAATATGGAAGAAGCGTTTGCTTCCGGATCCAGAATACGCCTAATAATGCCCATCTCCTACTACCTCTTGGGCATGAAATCATTCCACAAAGTACTCTTGAGTTCCCTAGAATAAATATAAATAAAAGCTGTTATTACAGAAAGTATTTGAACATATTTTACTTGCAAACCAGGCACTCAGCTGGAGCTAATGTGACCCTGTGTCTTTACTAGGTTC
Organism: Capricornis sumatraensis; assembly: GCF_032405125.1. NCBI lineage: Eukaryota > Metazoa > Chordata > Mammalia > Artiodactyla > Bovidae > Capricornis > Capricornis sumatraensis. The sequence goes on along the minus strand of NC_091080.1, from coordinate 90,325,410 downwards.
TTTCATAACTACTCAAATTTAAACAATAAAAAGTGTTTGCTTTTATAGATCAGTAACAGTGATTTCTTATGGGGGAATATAAATATTTTGGTGCATGTTCAGCCTGGTGTCATTTATATTTTTGTGTTGAATTTTGGATGAAAATTCTGTATTATTAATTCTTAGTCTTTTTTTTTTTTTAGAAAGATAGCATTAATATACAATTAATTTTGTCCAGAATGCCGTGTTCTGAAGGCTTCAGAGTACTTCTTAGAACACAGAGAGCCAACTGGGCGGTGTTTTATATCAGGGAGAGATTATGTACGACAGGATTAGTACTGCAAAGCGGAGATTCAGTTTGTGCATGGGCGATATTTTGCACTTTTTAGCAATGGTAAAACCATCGACAGTCTCAACTTGAGGGCATGGAGCCCTCATCGTGAGTTCTGTTTGACTTTTATTTTTTATTTTTTTGGTGATGTTTTATTTTTCTCCTTAGAGCATCATGAATGTTAAACCATGTCCCGAACTCTAAGATACTGGAGGCTATTGGCACAATGAAAATACGAGTGAGCTTTGAAGAGAGACATACTCAGGTTAGGTTAGGTCTGAATCCCAATCCCTACCGTATTCTTAACATTTGGTGCCTGTTTTTCGTTGGGTAAGTTAAAGACACCAACTGGGAAACGGAGACAGTACTTCCTAGCTCACACAGTTGTTCCAAGAATTAGAGTAAATTGCGAGTTTGCTATCACGCGTGAGTTCTAGTGAGCACGCGAGAAATGTCTTTGGAGTTGTGAATGTGATTTCAGGATGCTCTGCTGTCCTCCCCTCCCCCGCAGGATGGCAGGATGTTGCCGGGCACATAGGCCAGCCCAAACCCCCCTGTGCTGGGCCGCCGGCTAGCTAGCCCCCAGGGAGCCCTGCCTTCTGGTCTTCACACCTAGGTAAAAGTCTCTCCTAGATTGAGAGCTGCACCTGGTGGCTGGTTTCTTTCTTTTGAATTGAAGTACAGGTGCTTCACAATGTTGTTAGCTTCTGCTGCACTGTATATCAGCCACATATACACATACATCCCCTCTTTTTTGGATTTCTTTCCCACAGCGTCACCACAGAGCCCTGAGAAGAGTTCCCTGTGCTCCACAGTAGGTTCTCATTAGTTATCCATATTTTATGGACTTCCCTGGTGGCTTTGATCGTAAAGAATCTGTCTGCAATGCTGGAGACCCGGGTTTGGTCCCTGGGTTGGGAAGATTCCCTGGAGAAGAAAATGGCAACTCACTCCAGCATTCTTGCTGGGAAATCCCATGGGCAGAGGAGACTGGCAGGCTACAGCCCATGGGTTGCAAAGAGTCAAACACAGCCGAGCGACTAACACGCATACAGCAATGTTGCACGTGTCAATTCCACGCCCTCAGTTCATCCCCCACTTCTCCCCTTGGTTTCCGTACATTTGTTCTCTTCGTCTGTGTCTCTGTTTCTGCTTTGCAATGAATCCATCTGATGGCTCATTTCTAGCGGATGAAAGATGGCAAGAGTGATGGGAAGTCGCCTCTGAGAATAGGTGGCAAAAACATGTGGCTCTGTCTGGGGAGTCCTTCACCGTGAGTGAGTCTCCCCTTGGGATACTTCTTCTGGGGGAAGCCACCACTTACATTGAGAGGCTACTAGAGTGAGCTTGTAGACACACCCTTCAGCCACTTTCCAGCACTTTCCCTTCAGTCTCAACCCGATTGCCAACTTGAGCCAGAGGCAAGCAGCAGAACCCCACCTGCATTCCTGAGTTACAGAAGCTGTGCAATAATGAGTGTCTGTGGTTTCAGGACGCCAGGTTTTAGAGTAACTTGTCATGTGGCAGTGGGTGACTAATACACTGCCGGGGGGGGGGGGGGGGGGAATGTCTCCTGGCCTGGCCGGCACGCCTTGGAGACAGCTGATAAGGGGTATCTGTTGTTAAAGGCTCTCTGGGGTTTTCTCGAAGGGATGAAGACCAAGCTTTTCAGTTGCAGCCCTTCATAACATAGCCCTCGCCTCCTTCTCCTGCAGGCGCACGCATCTCCAAATGCTCTCCTGTCCCATCCCCTTGCAGTGTTACGAAGTCTTGTGTGGTGTACGGACCCCCTTGCCCCTTGGCAAAAGGGAACTCAAGCTTCTTCTCCAGGAAGCCTTATCTGCTCTTCCCTCCAGCGTGAAGCTGGTGTCCTACCTCGAATTCTCTGGGCAGGCTCTAGTTCTGATAACCGGTACTTACCTAGCATGTCTGGTATTTCATTCCCTCCACAAACCGTGAGTTTATTTGAGGACTGTATTTCTTCAAGGCACACAAGCGCTTGGCCAAAAGGGGCTTCATTGATATTTTTATAATGGATGAAGGATTCCAGCTCTCAGAGGGCAGGATTGTTTTCTGCGTCCAACCTCTTACGAAGCATAAATATGCTTTCCTTTATATTCTTTTACTCTGTGACACAGAGGCTGTACTTGCAATATAAACAGATTGGAAGAGGAGAAAAGAAAGAGCCATTTACAATAATTTGACTTGGAAACAGGCTAAGCAGAGGTGTTTAGAACTTGGTTTGGGAGCGAGTCTTGCTCATGCCAACGATGGGGTGTTGGGGGATGCCAGGTAATATAAATAGCTAGAACTATTTATGTTTCATCTGTGAACCAGGATGAAGAAAGGGACATATATGTGTACTGATATTTTTCAATGTTAAATCAGAAATTGATTAATTTATAGGAGGTTGAACAAGATACAGCTGTTTCTGACCTAAACAATAGTGTATCCTTATGATTCTGTGATTTTAACACACACACTTTATGTGCAGAGATTTTGCTCTCTTCTCTTTTCTCTGTGGTATTTCCTTTTGCAGAGTTTGCAAATTAAGGACTGGCTAAGACATTTGTCTCTAGAGTTACAAAGTTGAAGTTGGCTCTGAGTCTTAATCTCGAGACAAACTGGATCAGAGCCAATGGCAGGGTTAGGGCCAAGACACATCCTTGTGACTATTGCCACATTCATCTCAGGTTTATTTAAAAAAAAAACAGAACACCCAAACCCTTAGCATTGGCTTCCCTGGTGGCTCAGAGGTAAAGAATCTGCCTGCCAGTGCAGGAGACCTGGGTTCATTCCCTGGTCCAGGAAGATCTCACATGACGTGGAGCAAGTAAGCCTACGCGCCGCATGTGCTGACCCTGTGCTCTAGAGCAGGAGCCAGAGCTCCTGAAGCCGGTGTGCCCTGGGGCCCGCGCTGCTCACTAAGAGGAGCCGTCACAGTAAGAAGCCCACACACCGCACCTAGAGAGAAGGTCTCACAGCAACAAAGATCCTGCACAGCCAAAATAAAATAAAATTTAACAATTATTTTAGAATAAAAAATCTTAACAGAGCCCTCCTGCAAAACTTCATCTTAGGTTCCCTATTTTGTCCTGAACATAAAATGGGAAATGCACCTTTTAGAGTCCAGCGGCAGAACTCTGATAAACTGAGGCAGTGACAGTTCCCTTTTTCACTTTCCAGTCCACATGTGTGTTGGTGATGAAGTTCTAGAGACGTTTGGATGAACATCGCCGCAAGTCTTTAAGAACCAAACACCCACAGAATTCATGAGGAGCCTCGTCTTCTGCAGTGGGACTCAGAGGCACAAAAGTACTTAAGTCAGTTTTTCAAGGTGGAAAAGTGAAATCAAGAGCTAACCTCTGATGCACCAAGGGACTTGGAAACTTGGTAAAGATATGGATGATTTCTTATCAGATCTGGTTATGGATATTTATTGACCAACCCAATGGAAGTGTTTCCATTATGATTGGCAACAAAGCTTCCAAGCAAAGCAGTGAACTAACTTTGAACTTCTGACTGAAGCTAGGGGGAGGAATGAGCTTCAGGAATGTTCCACATCTTATTCACCTTGGATGCCACACAGAGGATCTGTGAACCCAGGACCCACCCTTAATTTGCGATCCCAGTGCAAGCACGATGTTCACTTTCAATCAATTTATGATTTAGATCACACCCTTAACAAATCCACTTTAGAATATCATTTGCAGTTTATATCTCATGAAAGTATGACATCAGATTTCACGGTCCTACCCTATTCTTGTGCGCGTTCTTTGGTTGCCCTAGTAACGGAGTTGCCATGGATGGCGCTGCAGGAGGTGTACGGGTCAGCAAAGACCAGAGCCCTGTCATTCTTCATTCAAAGGCAATTGTCCCTGAAAAATGTGACTTGCTTCAATATTTAAGGCCTGGGCGCTGATATTAAACTAGAATGATACTTCGGTTAAAAACCAATAATTAACCTTGTCTTCCACTCCAGGTCACACTTGAATAGCAATTTCATGAAGTGGACATTCCTCTGTCTTTCATTCGTGAAGTCCTAGATCGGTTTTAAATAATACGTCTCCCAGAAAAGTACACGGGTAATCGTTGCAATTTATTTTATGTCATTATCTAAGCCCCCGAGACCTTACAATCCCCACTCTTCTCTCTGAGGTAATTGCACACATCTTGGGAGTATGTGAGATGATGTTAATATTCAAGGCATCGTCTCTGTGAAAGGATTCACAACCTACAATGGAACACTGTCTTCATGTCTTGCTGTAAAATTTATTTTTAGGCAAGTAGAGGGTATTTCCTTTCTGAAGAATGATTTTCATCGAAATTGCAGTCTTTGATGTCATGGATTTATAATATGTATCCTAAATAGCAGTTTTAGTTTCAAAGTGGGGATTATGCAGCTTGGTTATGTTATAATAAGATCTCTCAGATTATAAATGAAGACCACCTTTGAGGTACACAAGATGTCATCATTCTCTTAACACTCCTCACTCTTTATTGCTCCCTAAGATGTTTTAAACTGCTGTAATCTTTTATCACACTGTGGTATATATATATATATATACAGAACATACTTAGGTAGTTGCTTCAATTTTTTAATACCGGTAATGTGAAAATTATGGCACCCACATAAAAAACATGTTAAATATTATTATATTTTAAAGCAGGGATTTGATATTTCTCCAAGATTCTAGGCAATATAAAAAAAAATGACCTCAGAAAATGGTCAAATAATGTTAAATACTTATTTGTTTTAATCTTAAAGTTGAAATACACATGTATATTTTTTCATATATGTAAATTCCAGTAGCATTGTTTCTACCAAGGTATTTTGAACTTTGTCACTTAAAAAATGATTCAATTATAAAATTTTAAATTATTTAAAATGTGAGGATCTAGTGTTTCCTAGTAACAAATAAGTTTCACCAAAGTTCAAACGAGCTGTATTCAGATTCTTCCTGTGTTTGTTTTTCAAAGAGGACATGATTTTTGTTTTGTTTTTAGTGATCAGGAAAGGTTTGTGCAATGCTATGCTCATTAGAGTTGGATTAACAACACTTGATGGTAGAAAAGGAAATTTTTCCAATTTACTCATTTTTAAATACATTGATTACATGATAGAAAATTATTTTCTTTTTGAGAAAAGGAAATTTTATTCTTTCTATGAGATACAGAAAAACTCCAAGCACGCTATTTGATTTACTCAAGTGTCTAATTATAGTCATAATTGAAATCGTTGCAAGTGAGTCACGCTGTGATTTACCTAACTTGGAGCTTATAAATTCATATTTCAGCAAGAGTGCAGAACACAGATAAACTTTGGAAAGTTACATTCATTATTAGAAGATTACCCTCCACTCCTGCCCTAGGGCATCCCTTTCTCTTGGCAACACATTTTAATGAAGATGAGCAGACTGCCCATATTCTCAAGACCCCATTCATTATTCTGAATTGTCAAAAACTGCTTTCGCTTTGGGTTCATTTGGTTTCAGAGAACGAAAATATCTGACGCTTTTCAACGAGCCTATGATATTATTTCCAACATTCTTGAAATACTTAACTTGCATAGAGCTAGTTTTATGGATATATTTACTTCTCCTGGATAGTTATATATTTACATTAAATGTATATTCACACTGCCTGGTCATTCTTTTACAATTAGTTTCAATAAATATGGTCTTTGCTGCTCTAACCCTGTTTCAACCCCGTTCTCCTGCGCCGTCTCCTCTTGTACCCAAGACACTCCCTTTGATGTCAACGGGAGACCTGGAGTAGCCACAAAGGGTTATTTAGAGGCATTAAAGAGGAATAAGAAAATCAAATTGAGGGTTCATATCAGGCAGCTAAGAACCAAGTCATAGAGTTCACCAACCAGTTATTCATGACACCAACATACTCACCAAATCTATATTTGGGCTTATTTTATTGAGAGGCATTTTTATTTTATTATTTCCCTTTCCTCCCACTTTTAGGCACAAATCAGTCTTCTACCCGGGTGCAATCTCCTTGTTAATGTGCAGGTGAAGCAGATAAATCAAACCTAGCTTTGTACAAAATTTTGAATTCCTTAAAAATCTCATTTTATTTATGGGGAAGACCTTGATTGGAAAGCGGGTCAAAGTTTCTAGGTCTGAGCAAGCACTTCATAAAGAGACCCCGAGGGAAACAGGACTCTTTGAAAACACATAGGCTTTTATCTTTCAACTGCCTCTTATTCCCCAACTAGCCTTTCCTTTCTTCTTCCGAGGCCTCCGAGTGGCTCTTCCTGAGTGACATTTCAATAGAACTTTCCAAATACAGTGTAACAAAGAGATCAGGGCCCACTGGGAAGATGGAGCAGATTTTTTTTTTAAACAAAATGAATAGTTTTAATTATGTCTTTTCTGCCCACTCCGTAGAGCACCCCCAGCCTCCGCCCGCATGCCAAATCTGAAGTCAGCAAACGCTGAGACACTCAGACTCACTGCTTCACACCTTTGCACCAGCAAGGTTTTAAAATCAGTTCAGTCTTCAGCAGGTGACTGGCTCCCTGCGTTCACCAGGGCTGGGTCCCCTCCTTGGCGCGGCAGACCACCTACGGCTCAGTTCTAAGCTTGTTTTGAGTTGGACCCCCAGGATCTCTGGCAATCCCAACAACAGCTTGAAAAATGGACCTGTTTGAAAAGAAGAGCCAGCTGCAGCTGTGACGGATGACGAGGGAAACCTCCAGTATTCAGGCTTCCAGGAAGGGTCAGCCCTTCATTTCCAGCTAGTCTTTTCAATGCCTTGAAAACGTTTAAAAGCAGTGACGCTGGCATCAATTACACTCCTTCACACTGCGAGCATAATTTGCAGGTAAAGCCAATCATCTCATAGGTATACCACGTGCTCATTGCCAGTGAGCCAATTTGAAAAATCCTAAGTCAAAGTATTTCCAATATTAAATTTTTCTTTTTTTTTTTAAATTCTAGGAAGGCACTTTTGGTGAAGAGTGGTAAGCCCTGGAGTGTTGCTTTAACTATTGGTTTTTAAAATTAAAAAATTGGAGTGACTATGGACAGGTGTAAGCCACTAGGAGAAAAACCATCACTTAGAAAGCCAACTCTTGATAGTCTGTGAACTTTTAGTGGAAATTGATATTATTGAAAACAAACCAGAAAATATATTCAGTTAAAATTTCTTGGCAAAATTCTAAATTTTCTTTTACTCAAGGGTCCCTTATAAAATAGGCTTCCCTGGTGGCTCAGCTGGTAAAGAATCTGCCTGCAATGCGAGAAACCTGGGTTCGATCCCTGGGTTGGGAAGATCCCTTGGAGAAGGGATAGGCTACACACTCTAGTATTCTGGGCTGGAGAATTTGCAGAGTTGGACACGACTGAGAGACTTTCACTTTCACTTTCCCTTCCACAATTATGATAGTTCCTTCCTTTTGAGTTGATGTTTATTAGCACACACATGATATTAGTATTAGGAAGTAGAAGCTCTCTTTCCTTCAGAATATTCTTGTAATTCTATCTCCAAGATGTTCTTGCTGTTCCAAGCATTTTAGACCTTTGACTCAGCAAAACCCTGTTGCTTGGAGTCAGGCAAATGAACTTTCTGGGTCTCATTTTCTTTTAGCTCAGAAATCCTGTTAGTCTGAGCTTGTCTTCAAAAGTACATTTTATAGAAAGTCCAAGGAATGTGTGCACCACTCAAAGCTTCCACAACAGTTTCTCCCTAAAGCACAATTTTATGAATTTAGTAACTATTAAGTTTAATGGGAGATTGAAGGAGTGAGGCATGCATTTAACAGAGAAATGTTAAGATTATATATAGGCTACTATGCTTTAATCTTGCAGTGTAGTATGTCAGCGGGGTATGTCAAGAGCAAACGAAAGACATACAGAGTGAAGTCAGCAAAATTTACTTTGATGCCCATTTGCTCTTTTCTCATCACCTTTATGACTGTTTCTGCTTCCCTCCCTTTTGACTGAAACACACACACACACACACACACACACACACACACACACACACTCTCCATGCTCACTATCCCAGCTTCAAAGTCCTGTGGCTTCATGGTATTTTGGGGGGACTTTAATTGGTTATCAACTGTAAACAATGAAAGCTGACTCTCTCTAGTTATGAGAAAAGAGATTAAATGCAAGAAATATTGAGTAAATCAGAGTCATCTTGGGAGGGCTGAAAACCAGATTCAAGGTAAAACCCCTTGGAGTAATACCCCAAACTTGAACCATGGAGGTAGCCTAAGGTGAAGGCACCATCTTCCTCCCAGTTCTTCTCTGCGCCAGGAACTCCACCAGATGACAGCCATAGAATCATAGTCTTCTACAGATGCTATCAGTTCAGTTCAGTCACCTCCAGCCCTTGCAAAGATGGAGATAAACACAGCCTGTCTCCCAGGGTGGCTTGCTTTTGCCCAGAAGCCTTATGTGGGTCTTATTTGACTAGTGAAACTCAGCGCCCAGGCTTGTGTCCTCATAGTGCAGGAGATGGAAGACACTTCAGTTTCCTGGGCTCTACCAGGAACTCAGGATTCTCAATGTTGAAAATTTTCCTCTCACAGCGAAAGTTTTCAAGACAGTATTGAGGCTAACACATGTTCCCCTTAGATATTGAAAAACCTCACAAGGATCCCTTATTCTTAATTATCCATCAACCCACCCATCCACCCATCCACTTATCCATCCACCCATCCACTTATCCATCCACCCATTCATCCATCCATCTACTCATCCACCCACCCATCCACCTATCCACTTATCTATCCGCCCATCCACTTATCCAGCTACCCGTCCACCATCCATGCACCCATCCACTTATCCATCCAACCATCCCTCCATCTAATTTTTATTTTAACTAACATTTGTTGAGCACTTGTTAAGTGGGGAAGGAGCTGGGAGCTCTGGGCATAAAAACAATTAAGGCAAGAATGCAAATGGAAAAGGGAGAAGGATGAGCAGATGTTTTTGACTCAGTGTGGCCTCAGTGGCCTCGATGAAGCACAGCTGGTGTTAGGCTCCGGTCCACGCTTCCAGTTCCCAGTCTCCCTTGGATTGAGCTTGATGCCGTGGGCCTTGTTCTAGTCCTGGGTGCTGAGCTCTGTTGTTGGTGCCGGGGGCCTCCTCCATGCCCTCCTTCCTTGGTGTGGATGCTGCCGAGGCCTGTGTTCCCCACTGATGTGAACACAACACGGAGGACAGAGGCCAGGTCCACACTGGGCTCTTTGTATAAACCGCCGAAGTCTTCAGGGCTTTTCGGTGGTCACAGCCAGCATCAGCTCTCCTAAATAAAATATGGGCCACATGGTAAATCAGGAAAGTTAGAGATGTCCACAAGAAGGGGACTGGAAATGTTCTCCTTAAATAATTCAGTGCAGCTAGAGTCAGACAGATGAGTCTGGAGAGGAAATCAGAGGCCAGATCTCAGAGGACTTAAGTCTGTCTTGCTAAGAATTTTTTTTCTTCCTTGAGGCTCTGGGGAGACCCTGAAGAATTTTAATACCTTTTCCACCTTTCCACCTGGGAAACAACTTACCAATATCCTCTGCCCAGCTCAGCTAATCTGATACACTCAAATCTGCTTTGGCTAATAAAACGGGATCAATCTTTAGCCACCTTGGCTTTACTAGTTCAAGTATGAAATGCTTTAACATCACACAATTAGTCCTTGACTGTCAGGCTTGGGTAGGGCAAAGAACAACTTGTGTTGAATCTGTGGTCATCTTCAAATCATGCGTTGGGCTCATTTATGAGTCAGTCCATGCATAGCACCAGCTTTGAGAAGGCCAGAGATATAACAGCAGATAGATTTATAGATCCTTTAAAAGTGATGCCAAAGAAACTGGACCAGTTCACAGTGGTGTTCACCTGGGCTTTAAAGGATTTTATTAGGACTGTATGTTTTTCATATACAACACATGACCTGTAGAGAGAATGAGTTTTCATCCTTGGGGGGAAGGAGATCCATATTAAACTTATATTTTATTATACAGAAAATGCATACAGCCTAAATATTTTGAGTGAAGGTTAGAGGGAAAGATGTAATTTGAAAGACTTCACTTACTACAAGTAAAATAAATCAGAGACTACTACAATGATTTCAGCATGTATATTTTATTAAAAGTCAATATTTTGTTGAGATCATAACTTTTACCTGAGATTTAAAATCTTCATTTTATTACAGCTTTCTCAAACCAATTAAAAGTCACACGCCCTAAAGCAGATTTGATGTCCTAGGAATTTTCTATTTGCTCTATTTAGAACTACTAGGAATTCTACTAAAGGGTTGACTTTGGAACATTAAAAAACAAAATCTGGCTGTGTCCAGTCTTAGCCGTGGTGCACAAGCTCTCTGGTGCATGGGCTTAGTAGTTGTGGCTTGTGGACTTAGCTGCTCTGTGGCATGTGGGATCTTAGTTCCTCAACCAGGGATTGAACATGAGTCCCCTGCATTGCAAGGTGAATTGTTAACCACTAGACCACCAAGGAAGTCCCCTTTGGGACATTCTTGGCACTCATATTCTAACTATATTCTCATTGAGTTTATATAAATGGCATGAGTCAATGTGTCCGTCTGTCAACCCTCGCTAGTCACGCCTAGTATCAAACAACCCCAGAGTCTCAGGAACAAAGACTTGCTTCGAACTCACATTGCCGTCTCTGCCCTGCGTGTCCCCCCGCCCACATCTTGAATCCAGGCTGAAGGAGGGTCCACTCTCTAGGACCTGCTCTTCACTGGCTGCAAAGTGAAAGTGTTAGTCACTCAGTCGTGTCCCACACTTTGCAATCCCATGGACTGTAGCCTACCAAGCTCCTCTTTCCATGGGATTCTCTAGGCAAGAATACTGGAGTGGGATGCCATTCTATTCTCCAGGGTATCTTCCCAATCCAGGGACTGAACCTAGCTCTCCTGCATTGCAGGCAGATTCTTTACCCTCTAAACTACCAGGAAAGCCCCTTTACTGGCTAAAGCAAGCCAAATGGCCAGGAAAAAAAAAAAGAACACTTCTATTTCAAAGAAAGACAGAAAATAATTGGTGAGCATAATCTCCACAATATATCTGTGAAAGTCTTAGTTGCTCAGTTGTGTCCTACTCTTTGTGATCCCATGGACTGTAGCCCACCAGACTCCTCTGTCTATGGACTTTTCGAGCAAGGATACTGGAGCGCTGCATTCCCTTCTCCAGGGGATCTTCCCAACCCAGGAATTGAACCTGAGTCTCCCACTTTGTGGGCAGATTCTTTATCTTCCGAGTCACAAGGGATGCCCTTACCATCAGAGTAGATTAATTTATATCTATATCAATTATTTTATATCTGGCTTGACAGAGGCAGAATCATAGAAAGGTTGAACGCAGTCTCTGAAGTCAGAATCCTAGGAGGTCAAATATGGCTTTACCATAATTGAGAACCCTCAATTTTCTCATCTGTAAAACAGGATGAATGATAGTGCCCACCTGTAATGAAAAAACCCAAGTAAACGGTTTAGCACAGTGCCCAGCAAGTGTTCTTACAATGGGAGGGATTCTTTTCCTCTCGTCACTCATCCAACAGATATTTATTATCTGTTTTGTGCCAGACTCTAGGCCTGGCACTAAGGGTGTGGGAGGTTTTTCCACTTTAATGAAGGAGGAGAGTGAGAAGGGCAGATGGCCTGATGGGCAGATGAGGGACTACAAGGAAAATAGGGCCAAAAATGCCTATCTGGGATGAGAAACGAAAATGTTGACAGAATGAAGAAGATACACGAAGAGAGAAGGAATCAAGATGTCATAGTATTTCACAGCCTCAAAAGCATGGGGCATGATTATTAGTGTGTGACGGGAACAGAGATTCTGTTAAGGAGGATGAAAATTTCCAGAGATGAACGGTGATGCGGGTGGCCCAGGACTGTGAGTGGACTTAATGCTCCTGAGCTGTACTCTTAAACATGGTCACAATGGGGAAGTTTCTTGGGGGTCCAGGGACTAAGGCCCTGTACTACTAATTCAGGGGCCCGGGGTTCCACCCCTGGTTAGGGAACTGGAGCCCAACGCTGCAACTAAGACCTGCGCAACCGAGTCAGCATTTAACAAAGTGGTCAGAATGGTACATTTTATGTCATAGGTGTGTTACCACACTAAGGAAAAGGATTTCTTTTAACCGCAGGGAAAGGCAGTGGACCTTGAACAAGTGGATGCAATCTGAAATGGACATAAAGCAAAAAAGTAATGGAACAATAGGCATTCCTTGAGGTGGATGGAAAGGAACTGAAGGAGCTTAGTGATTTATGGTTTTTTTGTTTTTTGTTTTTTTTCACTTGGACAAGAAGGGAGATGACTGGATGATCAGAGAGGACTGTGACAACCCACGGCTTGCAACGGCTCCAGAAGACTAGGGGTTGGGGGTGTCCGAGGAGAGTCAGAGAGCAGGTCAGCTTCTTGCGAGGATATAGTGTGGGGGTGTCTGGTCCAACTGACATACAAGGCCTGTCTCCACCCTTGTACATGACGGCCCTCTCGGCCTCGGAGTCTGCTCACTTCTGGTGGATGAGGGGTCTTTTAGGGGAGACGGTGGAAGTGAAAATCTAGTAGGAGTTAGAGTCTAAATGAGCGCCTAAGGCAGCAGTAGCAGAGTTCAGTTCAGTTCAGTCGCTCAGTCATGTCTGACTCTTTGTGACCCCATGAATTGCAGCACGCCAGGCCTCCCTGTCCATCACCAACTCCCGGAGCACACTCAAACTCATGTCCATCGAGTCGGTGATGCCATCCAGCCATCTCATCCTCTGTCGTCCCCTTCTCCTCCTGCCCCCAATCCCTCCCAGCATCAGAGTCTTTTCCAATGAGTCAACTCTTCACATGAGGTGGCCAAAGTATTGCAGTTTCAGCTTCAACATCAGTCCTTCCAATGAACACCCAGGATTGATCTCCTTTAGAAAGGACTGGTTGGATCTCCTTGCAGTCCAAGGGACTCTCAAGAGTCTTCTCCAACACCACAGTTCAAAAGCATCAATTCTTCAGCACTCAGCTTTATTCACAGTCCAATTCTCACATCCATACACGACCACAGGAAAAACCATAGCCTTGACTAGACGGACCTTTGTTGACAACGTAAAGTCTCTGCTTTTCAGTAGGCTGTCTAGGTTGTTCATAACTTTCCTTCCAAGGAGTAAGCGTCTTTTCATTTCATGGCTGCAATCACCATCTGCAGTGACTTTGGAGCCCCCCCAAAATAAAGTCTGACACTGTTTCCACTATTTCCCCATCTATTTCCCATGAAGTGATGGGACCAGATGCCATCATCTTTGTTTTCTGAATGTTGAGCTCTAAGCCAACTTTTTCACTCTCCACTTTCACTTTCATCAAGAGGCTTTTTAGTTCCTCTTCACTTTCTGCCCTAAGGGTGGTGTCATCTGCATATCTGAGGTTATTGATATCTCTCCTGGCAATCTTGATTCCAGCTTGTGCTTCTTCCAGCCCAGCGTTTCTCATGATGTGCTCTGCATAGAAGTTAAATAAGCAGGGTGACAACATACAGCCTTGACGTACTTCATTTCCTATTTGGAACCAGTCTGTTGTTCCATGTCCAGTTCTAACTGTTGCTTCCTGACCTGCATACAGGTTTCTCAAGAGGCAGGTCAGGTGGTCTGGTATTCCCATCTCTTTCAGAATTTTCCACAGTTCATTGTGATCCACATGGTCAAAGAAGTAGATGTTTTTCTGGAACTCTCTTGCTTTTTCCATGATCCAGTGGGTGTTGGCAATTTGATCTCTGGTTCCTCTGCCTTTTCTAAAAGCAGCTTGAACATCTGGAAGTTCATGGTTCATGGTATTGCTGAAGCCTGGCTTAGAGAATTTTGAGCATTACTTTACTAGCATGTGAGATGAGTGCAATTGTGCAGTAGTTTGAGCATTCTTTGGCATTGCATTTCTTTGGGATTGGAATGAAAACTGACCTTTTCCAGTCCTGTGGCCACTGATGAGCTTTCCAAATTTGGTGGCATATTGAGTGCAGCACTTTCACAGCATCATCTTTCAGGATTTGAAATACCTCAACTGGAATTCCATCACCTCCACTAGCTTTGTTCATAGTGATGCTTTCTAAGGCCCACTTGACTTCACATTCCAGGATGCCTGGCTCTAGGTGAGTGGCCACACCATTGTGATTATCTTGGTCATGAAGATCTTTTTTGTATAGTTCTTCCGTGTATTCTTGCTACCTCTTCTTAATATCTTCTGCTTCTGTTAGGTCCATACCATTTCTGTCCTTTATCGAGCCCATCTTTGCATGAAATGTTCCCTTGCTATCTCTAATTTTCTTGGAGAGATCTCTAGTCTTTCCCATTCTGTTGTTTTCCTCTATTTCTTTGCACTGATCACTGAGGAAGGCTTTCTTATCTCTCCTTGCTATTCTTTAAGGGACTAGATCTGATAGATAGAGTGCCTGATGAACTATGGAATGAGGTTCGTGACATTGTACAGGAGATAGGGATCAAGACCGTCCCCATGGAAAAGAAATGCAAAAAAGCAAAATGGCTGTCTGGGGGAGGCCTTACAAATAGTTGTGAAGAAAAGAGAAGTGAAAAGCAAAGGAGAAAAGGAAAGAAGAAGCAGGTCACATCTATTCCTGAAAATCTCTCATGACGATACCATCCAGGTGACTCATGTTACTGTCTCTTTCATAGTACTATCTCTTTAAACATGAGAGTCTTCAGACTGGAAGAGCAGTGTTTCTAGGTTTGAGCAAGGAATGACACCATCAGTTGGGATTGAAGGATCATATATGTGTGTATATATATATATATATATATATGCATGTATGTACACAGATAGATATGTTCATATACATATGAATGGGCTTCTGAAGTGGTGTTAGTGGTAAAGAACCCAGCTGCCAATGCAGGAGATGTGAGAGATGCGGGTTTGATCCCTGGGTCAGGAAGATCCCCTGGAGCAAGGCATGGCAACTCACTCCATATTCTTGCCTGGAGAATCCCACAGACAGAGGAGCTTGGCAGGCTATAGTGCACAGGGTCGCAGAGAGTTAGTTAGCCATGACTGAAGCGACTTAGCACACACGCATGTATACGTATGAACAACAGAGGGACACTTGCTGTGGCTGAGACACATACAAGGGGAGAGACCCACGGGGGCCAAGGCAGGGAGGAAACTGCATGTTCACTCACTCTCCTCCACCCCCCACCCTCCGGCAGGCTTACTGAATGCAATGGTCAGCAAAAGTTATATCACTTTGGGTTAGATGTATTATTACTTTATAGAGGTATTATATTAAATCTACGTTAATTAAATGCTTGCATGATGTAACAAAACAGATCTTCATGATCCAGATAATCACGATGGTGTGATCACTCACCTAGAGCCAGGCATCCTGGAATGTGAAGTCAAGTGGGCCTTAGGAAGCATCACTACGAACAAAGCTAGTGGAGGTGATGGAATTCCAGTTGAGGTATTTCAAATCCTGAAAGATGATGCTGTGAAAGTGCTGCACTCAATATGCCACCAAATTTGGAAAGCTCATCAGTGGCCACAGGACTGGAAAAGGTCAGTTTTCATTCCAATCCCAAAGGAATGCAATGCCAAAGAATGCTCAAACTACTGCACAATTGCACTCATCTCACATGCTAGTAAAGTAATGCTCAAAATTCTCCAAGCCAGTCTTCAGCAATACCATGAACCAAGAACTTCCAGATGTTCTAGCTGCTTTTAGAAAAGGCAGAGGAACCAGAGATCAAATTGCCAACACCCACTGGATCATGGAAAAAGCAAGAGAGTTCCAGAAAAACATCTACTTCTTTGACCATGTGGATCACAATGAACTGTGGAAAATTCTGAAAGAGATGGGAATACCAGACCACCTGACCTGCCTCTTGAGAAACCTGTATGCAGGTCAGGAAGCAACAGTTAGAACTGGACATGGAACACCAGACTGGTTCCAAATAGGAAAAGGAGTACATCAAGGCTGTATATTGTCACCCTGCTTATTTAACTTCTATGCAGAGCCCATCATGAGAAACACTGGGCTGGAAGAAGCACAAGCTGGAATCAAGATTGCTGGGAGAAATATCAATAACCTCAGATATGCAGATGACACCACCCTTATGGCAGAAAATGAAGAGGAACTAAAAAGCCTCTTGATGAAAGTGAAAGTGGAGAGTGAAAAAGTTGGCTTAGAGCTCAACATTCAGAAAACAAAGATGATGGCATCTGGTCCCATCACTTCATGGGAAATAGATGGGGAAACAGTGGAAACAGTGTCAGACTTTATTTTTGGGGGGCTCCAAAATCACCGCAGATGGTGATTGCAGCCATGAAATGAAACGATGCTTACTCCTTGGAAGGAAAGTTATGAACAACCTAGACAGCCTACTGAAAAGCAGAGACTTTACTTTGTCAACAAAGGTCCATCTAGTCAAGGCTATGGTTTTTCCTGTGGTCATGTATGGATGTGAGAATTGGACTGTGAATAAAGCTGAGTGCTGAAGAATTGATGCTTTTGAACTGTGGTGTTGGAGAAGACTCTTGAGAGTCCCTTGGACTGCAAGGAGATCCAACCAGTCCTTTCTAAAGGAGATCAGTCCTGGGTGTTCATTGGAAGGACTGATGTTGAAGCTGAAACTGCAATACTTTGGCCACCTCATGTGAAGAGTTGACTCATTGGAAAAGACTCTGATGCTGGGAGGGATTGGGGGCGGGAGGAGAAGGGGACGACAGAGGATGAGATGGCTGGATGGCATCACTGACTCGATGGACATGGGCTGGGGTAGACTCCGGGAGTTGGTGATAGACAGGGAGGCCTGGTGTGCTGGGGTTCATGGGGGGGCAAAGAGTTGGACATGACTGAGCGACTGAACTGAACTGAACTGAGGATGTAACAATGTTATGCATCAAAAAGTGTTGTTAGAGTCAAGCGAAATTAAGAAAGAAAGGTTTTTTTTTTTTTTTTTTAAATGGATGGGGTTAAGTTGGTGGTTTAGTCACTACGTCGTGTCTGACTCTTGTGACCCCATGGACTATAACCCTCCAGGCTCCTTGTCCAGGGACTTCCCAGGCAAGAATACTGGAGTGGGTTGCCATTTTCTCCTCCAGGGGACCCTCCAGACCCAGGGATGGAACCGAAGTCTCTGGCATTGCAGGCAGATTCTTTACCGACTGAGCCACCAGCGGGTAGGTTGGCAGTTCTATTCTGAAGTGTCTGAAAGATCTAACCAGACTCCCGTTGAATATTATTAGGGCCTGCTGACCACGGTACCTGCTGTTCCCTTCCCAGTGTGCCTGCAACAGGGCCTCACCCACAGCATCTCGTGGGCTGGCCAGAGTGGAGGAAAGGGAAGAAGAGTAATCAGGAGAAAAAGAAACAGCTGGGCAGCCCACCGAGGAGGCCGTGTATGGACAGAAAGATGAGCCAATGGGAAAACTGAAGAGACATTCTGTAGCATCTTCTTCGTGACACCTGTTTTCCTCTTCAGCAAGTAGCGAGACTGTTTTAGGGTTGTTTTCATTGTTTGTTTTTGTTTTCTTGAAATGGCCTGACCATGCATGCTTTTTTAGACACCTGGGGCATGAATGTTGCCTTTCACATGGTCATTTCATTTCCTTTTGTAGTTTCTGCAGCCCAGAAACAAGAGTGAAGAAAACTCATGGTAAGCTGTCCTCAGCGTCCGACAAAGGAGGCAGGGACCCCGAGGGCAGCTGAAGGTCTAATTGCTTGGTCCCAGGCTGGATGGCTCCGCTAGTGGGGCAGTGAAGCTGTCATCACACCTTAGAGTCGATGGTGTCCTGTAGCTCCGGTGTGTCTTCTACTTCCAGAAAGGGACTCTGGGAGGTTAGGGCGGGGCTGAGGCTCAAAGGTCACACTGAGGCGCAGTGATGCAGCTGCGGGATAATAGAGGGAAGAGCCTGTGAGTCTCAGGTCTGCACTCGCGGCAGCTTCAGGTGATGCGGAGGTGCCGGCTGGGTGCTGAGGGTGGGTGTCAGCGAGGATCACTGGAGGTAACTGAAACGTGAGGATAGGGGCTTGCAAGGGTCATCAAAACCCATGGCTACTGGGGCAGCGCTGGGGAAGGGGGCAGTGAGGACCACGAGGTGGAGCGGGGGAAGGCGGTGAGAATCCACAGGGTGGGAAGAGCCCCGAGCCACGTGGAGAGGGAGGCACCGACTTTGCAAGAGATGAACCGCAGAAGAGAGTAGCTATGCGGTGCTCAGTCGTGTCCAACTCTTCGCGGCCCTATGGACTGTAAGCTGCCAGGCTCCTCTGTCCATGAGGTTCTCCAGGCAAGAATACTGGAGTGGGTTGCCATTTTCCTACTCCAGGGGATCTTCTTGACCCAGGGATCAAACCTACATATTTTGCAAAGAGTCTCCTGTATTGGCAGGGGTCAAGAGGTGACTGTGGATTATTTGTCTTGTGGAACTCCGTGAAATGGGAACACAGAATTCCATCCAGGTTAGGAGAAGAGAATATGTCTCAGAGAAGAAGCTTCACACTGTTCCAGAGGTTGTTAACAGAAGAATGAAGTTTCCCAAGGGAAAGATGCTGGGTGATGATGGTAAAACAAGCAAACAGATGGGTTAACACAACGGAAAACAGACGGGAGGTGGCGGGCAATTAGCCTCAGTCTTGAAGGCGTCTGACTATGGACGGATTCCAGGTTGGCTAATTCACAGTTCTAATTCTTTCATTCAAGAACCCAGGTTCTACCCCTGCATTTCCTCTTGCTACATTTTGTCGTGGGCTCATCACAGGTGAATTCTCCTTACACGGTGGAGAGGAAATTTGTGTTCAAGTGCCCCAGATCCCCCAGGGATTTGGGGAAGCCACACCCATCAGAGAAACGCTGGCGTCCCTCCTTCATTGTCTGTGTCTTCACAAAGCATTTACTGGGAGACTTCATTTATTTGTAGCTTTTTATTGGAGTAGATGCTTACAATGTCGTGTTAGTTTCCGCTGTACAGCAAAGGGAATCAGCTGTTTGCATACATGTGTCCTCTCTTGTTTTAGATTTCCTTCCCACTGGAGTCACCACAGAGTTCTGAGGAGAGCTTCCTATGCTGTGCAGCAGGTTCTCATTACTTATCTATTTCATACGGAGCAGTGAACGGCAGGGAGAATGGGGTCACCACCATCGAGTTGTAAAGCAACTTCCTGTGAACAGGCTGTGCGGTCTATGAAAACATGGATGTTCTGTTAACAAAGAGGAATCATTGAGTAGGCAGCACAGGGCATTCAAAACGACCCACACAGTTGGGCATGTACCAACACTTTATATTTAAAACAGATAACCAACAAGGACCTACTCTATAGCACAGAGATCGCTGCTCAATATTAGGTAACCACCTAAATGGGAAGCTTTCAAACTGAGGTGCTGGAGAAGACTCTTGAGAGTCCCTCGGACTGCAAGAGGATCCAACCAGTCTATCCTAAAGGAAATCAGTCCTGAATATTCATTGGAAGGACTGATGCTGAAGCTGAAACTCTAATACTTTGGCCACCTGATTTGAAGAACTGACTCATTGGAAAACACCCTGATGCTGGGAAAGATCAAAGGTGGGAGGAGAAGGGGACGACAGAGGATGAGATGGCTGGATGGCATCACCAACTCGATGGACATGAGTTTGAGTAAGTTTGGGGAGTTGTTGATGGACAGGAAGGCCTGGCGTACTGCAGTCCATGGGGTCACAAAAAAACTGGACATGACTGAGCGACTGAACTGACTAAATGGGAAAAGAATTTGAAATAGAACAGACACGTGTATATGTATAACCGAATCACTTTGCTGGGCACCTGAAACTAACACAGCATTCTTAATGGACTCTACGCCAACATAAAACAAAAATTAAAAAAATTAACCCCCGCACATATTATTCAAAATGGATTGCATTTATATTTACGTTACTAACTCTAAAAATAAAGATCTCACTGTAGACATCTCCACACTGGGCTGCACCCCCCTGGCTTCATCTACATCCCGCTTGTGAAACTCTCCGCTCATCTTCTTGTTGCAAAATTACCAGCTACTTCTGAGTCTATATCCTCCTTGACTGTCCTGCCTCCAGTTGCATGGTGGTACTCCCTGTCTTCGCTCTCGGCTCCTGATCCATCACGCCATCTGCTTGTCCTCCCTCTCGAGTTCCTGTTGATGCTTTCACTTTGCTGATTCCACACCAGAGGTTCTCAACCAGGGGTGATTTTGGTCCCCAGGGGATATGTCACAATGCCTGGAGACATCTCTGGTCGTCACAGCTGAGGGGACATCCAGTGGGAGAGGTCAGGAAGGCTGCTCAACATCGTACAAATGCCCAGGGCAGCCCCCTCCACAAAGAATGCTCTGACCCCAGACGTCAGCTGACCTGAATTTGAACACTAAGTTGCCTCTACTTGGGGCCTCCCTGGTGGCTCAGCAGTAAAGAGCCGCCTGCCAGTGCAGGGGATGTGGATTTGATCCCTGGGTCAGGAAGATCCCCTGGAGAAGGAAATGGCAACCCACTCCAGTATTCTTGCCTGGAGAATCCCATGGACAGAGGAGCCTGGTGGGCTACAGTCCATGGGGTCACAAAAATGCTCGGCAGGGTTTAGTGACTCAGTAGCAACAAGCTTCCTCTAAGATGAGTTACTTAGGGGTCAGTCTTCGACACATTCGTCCTCTAATTCTACCCTCTCCTTGGATTATCTCATCTTTTCCCAGTTTTAAGTAACGCTTATACACCAACAAACCTCAGTTTCATATTTTCAGATCAGATCTCTTTTCTTTTTTTCATGGTTGCGACTTTTTATTTTGCCAAGTTTTTTTTTTTTTTTCTCCCCCAACAACCTGGTTTTAAACTTGGCCACATCTGCAAAGACCGTGTTCCAAATAAGGTGACGTTCCCAGATAACAGAGTTTACGACTCTAAGATATGAATTTTGAAGTGACACAGTTCAACCCATGACAGCCCCCTTGACCATTCAGGACTTCAGGGTGTGGACTGGTTGACTTCCTCGCCAGCGAAGTGACTTTGCACCACGAACCAGCGCGTGACTGACATTCATCCTTCAGAAAGATGACAAATGACTCCTTGCCATGAACACTGAAGATGGCATTTTATTAATCCACAAAGGTTACATCCTCGAGCGCCAAGGTTCTTTTAAATAAAAGCTCACAGAAATTGCACATGTCTTTGCAGCAAGGTCCAAACACATCAACACTAAATATACTCGTGACTTTTCTTTGCTGCTTCTTTGCTGCAGTTCTGTTAGGCGATACAAATTATTTTGCACTGATCAGGAAAAGCTCTCTTTTTCCATACATGTGTGTGTGTGTGCTCAGTTGCTATGTCCGACTCTTTGTGACCCCATGGACTGTAGCCTGCCAGACTCCTCCGTCCATGGGATTCTTCAGGCAAGAATACTGGAGTGGTTGCCATGCCCTCCTCCAGGGGATCTTCCCAACCCAGGGATGGAACCCAATTCTCTCACATTGTAGGTGGTTTCTTTACTATCTGAGCCACCAGAGAAGCCCAAGAATACTGGTGTGGGTAGCCTATCCCTTCTCCAGGGGATCTTCCCGACCCAGAAATCAAACCAGGGTCTCCTGCATTGCAGGCAGATTCTTTACCAGCTGAGCTACCAGGGAAGCCCAGCTCCCATATATGTGTATACCTATATAACATTATATGGATCACATAGGAAAACACATTTGTTATTCAAGTAATTTAGCATAAAAGGCTTTCAGGACATGCAATCCACAGAAGGTGGTTTGTCTCTTGGGCGGGGGTGGGGATGGGGTGGTAACAGTCAGTGTTAACCCAGAGAGCTCTGCAGAGAGCAGTGTCTTCATTTGGACTGGAAAAGTCAAGGGGAAAGAGTTGTACCAGTCTTTCAAAGGCTTCCACTGATGCATTAAACTTAAAATAGATTAATCTCTAGAGACAGTCAACTTCCCGGACACAGCAATTACAGTGAAGGATGGCAAACCCAAGACATCCATTTAATGGAAACCTACGGCCCAATAGCACTCCTTCCATAATTCTAGTTCTCGTCCTGTTCAGCCACCATCCCCATCTTGGCTGCCAACTCACCTTAAAAGGCAGAGAAGAATGAATTTCTTTGCAAGATGCTCATCTGTAAATGAGGCAAAACTTAAGATACCTTGAAAAATATTAAATCACCTAAAACTAAAAGAAGTGAAGCCCAAGAAAATAAAGGATGGTTTAGGTGACATACACCAAGGTTATCAGCCCATGGATAGTTAGTTTGAAGGGACTGCAACATGGCTTAGACCAAATAGCTCAAATTGACTCAAGGAATCATAGCAAAGAAACATATATATATATATATATGTGGACTTCCCTGGTGGCTCAGACGGTAAAGCCTCTGCGTACAATGCGGATATATATATATATATATTTTCTAGTTTGTTTCATGAGAAATTTATTCAGAAGCAAAATCCATCACAGTTGATCAGAGCTAAAGCTGGATTCATATTTAAGTGGAAGCATTTAAAGCAAGTTGTGTATCGGGGAAGGGTGAGGATACATTCATTCTTTTTTAAAAAAATAATTTTGTTTATTGTTACCGGACGCTTTTGGCTGTGCTGGGGCTTCGCTGCTGCGGGCTGGCCTTCTCTGCTTTCGGTGAGGGGTGGGGTGGTGCGTCTCTCTAGGCTTCGTGCGCAGGCTTGTCAGCGCAGGGCCTTCTCTCGCTGCGGAGCGCAGGCTGTAGGTTTGCAGCTTCACTGGGCGCAGTTCCCGGGCTCCAGAGCTCAGGCGCGAGAGCTGCGGCTCACGGGCTTAGCTGCTCCTCGGCTTGTGCGATCTTCTTGGACCAGGGAGCAAACCCGAGTCTCCTGCACTGGCAGGAGGATTCTCTACCACTGAGCCACCAGGGAAGCGCTAACATGTATTCATTCTTTAAAGTAACACTTATTAGGAGTTGCTTATGGAGCAACATAGATGATTTGCTTCTAACCAGTCAAGGAACTAAAATGATCATCGGAGATAATTAGGTCCCGTTTCCCTCCCTGGAAAAACTGAAATCTGGAGAGAAGATGGTTATCAGTCAGACTGCATTAAAGGAGTTACTGGGATACACTGCTTTTCTTCTGACAAAAATTCACAAAATGCCTAATCTAGGTAGTCGCTCAGGGAATCTGGCCCCTCTTCAAAGCCTTTCAGGGTTATGTGCATTTTCTCTGGGCCACTGGGTGCTAAACTCTTCTGGAACATGTCAGCCTGCTATTCTGCAGGGCACTGAACGAAACTCACCCCCTAAGAGCAGTATTCCCAAGTGCGTGTGGATAGGGTGGAATTCTCTGCCTACTATAAAGGGTATATGCATTTGATTTCAATGTCCATTTTTTAACATTTAGAGACTCTGTGAAACTTTATTGTTTTTTAAAGTTATATACATGCTTATGAATGTTGCCATTAAATACCATAGGTGATTATAAATAACTTGACTTTAAATAATCATCTTTAAAAACACTCCAGAGTCAAATCTAAGATTAAACAAGTTGCTTAATTTTCTTCTCAATTTATGATTTTCTGTTCTCTTGCAAACCTTCCTTTACAAGCCATGTTTTACACTGTGGCCAATAATTGTATAGTTTACATTCAACACATATAGTTTTGCTAGAGCTACTAAGTATCATTTACAACTTTCCACAATCTATTTGACTGTTTCTTATCCATTTTTGATTCATAATTGCTTTCTCACACCTCTTGTTGGTTAATCAGAATGTGTCTGGATGAGGCAGCTATATTGCTGGTGAGCTCTTTAATCATTATTTTGAATTAATGCAATTATACGCTCAGTGCACTAGGATTTTCATCTGGGTGCTGCTATTTACAGCTTCTATTGCTTTCCCAGTGCCGTCTTTTCGAAACCCATGAAAAGAAGGAGATTTCCAAATTATGAACTTATTAGTATTATCACCATCAGCAGGACATGGAAACTAATACCTAAAATTTCTTGCCGGCTTGCTATCTACCACAAACTGTTCTAAGTCTTTTTAATGCATTTTTCCCACTTGGTTTTACAATAATCCTTTGACATAAAGCACTGTTATTATCTCCATTTTAGAGATAAGGAAACTGAGGCAGAGAAGCAGAAAAACTTGCCCAAGGTCACACCTGGCTTTAAATAATGATCTTTAAAAATGCTTGAGAGTCAAATCTCTAAGGTTCACTGACAGTCTTAGTATCTAGACATGCATCTTGATTCCAAATCCTGTGCTCTAAGCCGCTAAACTCTCAGATGACATATTGCCGTACATTTAAAAATAAAACTCTGTTTTAATGAAATGGTTAACCTTTTCTTAAGCAAGCTGTTTAAGTTCTATTATATCTAGATGGACTTTGTTGTTATTTAGTTACTAAGTCATGTCAGACTGCTTGCAATCCAATGGACTCTAGCCCACCAGACTCTGCCCATGGGATTCTCCAGGCAAGAATACTGGAGTGGGTTGCCATTCCCTTCTCCAGGGGATCTTCCCAACCCAGGGATCAAACCCAGGTGTTTTTCTCAGAGGGAGTTTCTGATAAAATTCATGAGTGTGTGTGTGTGTTTAAAGTCTGAGATTTTCATGGCAAACTGAAACTGTTGACCATGGGTTTTGACTGGTGAGTCTTTCCCTTCTGGGTTTCTCACCTTAGCTTTTATCTTTCCCTTCTGGCTTTCCCACCTTACCCCACCCCTCCCCCCACTTATTAGGTGATAAGCTTACTTTTCATTCTGAGTGTGTTGACTTGTTATCACAGATATTCTACTTTTTAGGATCATAGCACTGACTAAACAGGGGTTCTCTGGTGGTTCAGGTAGTAAAGAATCTGCCTGCAATACAAGAGACTCAAGTTTGATCCCTGGGTCAGGAAGATCCCCTGGAGAAGGGAGTGACAATCCACTCCAGTATTCTTGCCTGGGAAATCCCACGGACAGAGGACCCTGGAGGGCTACAGTCCATGGGGTCACAAAGAGTAGGACACGACTGAGTGACTTACACACACACACACACACACACACACACACACACACACACACACACTGACTAAAGGACTTGGTATGCATAAAGCAAATTGCCTGGGACACTGTTGATGTTTTCAGTTTAAATGGTGGAGGGTGAGTAGTTGGTGTACTAGGCTTAAGCAGTTTGCTTTCTACTAAGACTACTTGTTTTCCAGAGCTGAGAATTTCCAATAACTGCTCTTGCTATGGTTCTATTATCATTTCTGAAGTGAGAGGGTTTTTTTTTTTTAATGTGATAATCTTCTTTCCTAATAAATATTAGATCCAAAAGTATTGACTAAGGTTCATAACAGGGCTCAGTGTTGTATGAATTTTTAAACTTCAGATTCAAATAAAGTACCATGAAATGGATTGCTTCCTGAAAAAAAAAATGAGCAGTTAACTTGTCTCTAAGAGAGGAATTACTTTTATTCTCTAACTGACATCTGCCTTATAAAAAAGGGGTTCATGGTATTTACCCGCAAACACCTTTCCTGAAATGAGCCCTTTCCCACCATCTCGGAAATCACAGTGATGACCCCTGGGAATAAAGTTAAATATTCCATTCTCTCAGGCAGCAGGGAACAGAGGTGAGTTGCCTGCAGCTGCCCTCCAGGTGTCTTTAGGTGAAGACAAACTCAGGCAAAAATGCAAACAAGTCTGATGGGGTGGCGCCTCACAGGAGACCTCTTAACTCTACCGTCCCCTCCCCCTTCTTACTTTTCACTATAAACCCGTCGAAAGGCTCATCCTCCCTTTGCTGCTGGCCCTGCCTGTCTGTCTGGATAAGATGCAGTCTTGAATGACCTTCCCAGCCCTAGAGGTAAGTCTGGAGGTCAGAGGTCAGGTGGGATCAGCAAGGTCCGCTCCAGGAAATGGTCCACCTCCTCTCCCCTAAGGTGGCTCTAGGCTGAACTTTGTTTGCCTTGAAGGAAACAAAAGCTTCACAGGAAGCTTTGTTTTCAGCTCTGTGTGTGTGTGTGTGTGTGTTATTTGCTTAGTCTTGTCCAACTCTTTGTAACCCCATGGACTATAGCCCACCAGGTTCCTCTGTCTATGGGGTTCTCTAGGCAAGAATACTGGAGTGGGTTGCCATTCCCTTCTCCAGGGGATCTTCAGAGAGTAAAGAATCTGCTTGCAGTGCAAGACACCTGGGTTCGATCCCTAGATCAGGAAGATTCCTTGGAGAAGGGAATGGTATTTTTGCCTGGAGAATTCTATGGACAGAGGAGCCTGGTGGGCTACAGTCCATTGGGTTGAAAAGAGCCAGACATGACTGAGAGACTAACACACACATAAACTCTTTACTGCATTTTCATTCATTTTATAGTCTTTTTCAAAGTGGAAGTTTCTCTCTATATACTTGTAATCATACTGTATGTAAATATGATTTTTAATCATTAGATCTAATTCCAACTTTCTTTTCAATCAGCTGCTTTTTAAACAGTCCTTATGCAATCCTCCCCTGATGAATATTTTTTGGAAATTCAGAAATTACAAGAAGGAAGAAAACAGAGTTGATAGGATTTTGCCTCTCCTTTGGGCAATCCCCAGAATAAATTTCATTTGCTGCTTTGTACTTTGTCAGTACTTACACTTCTATCAAATTAGATAGAAGCTACCAGTCTTCACATTTATTCATTTATCTTTGGGTATTTGTCTTTAGGGATGTCAGTAAGTTTATGCAACTTAATGAAAGCAGAGTATCAGTCCAGATACTAAATACGCTATAACTGGTGTAACTGATGTACATTGGAAAATATTATCTTTTCCACCAAACTTCTGGAAAAACCTAAAGAGTGTGGGGGAAATGCTTTGCAGCTTCCATCATGGATGTAGATTAGAAAAAAAAAAAACACACACCCACAACAAAGCTGGCTGAAATGCTGATGAGTGTTTTGAAGTCAGTAGGGAAAACAAATTCCTTTCTCCTCCCAGCTGAAGGAAAACACTCAGTTCTCCTGAGGTTGTTTACGGTGGAGGATGGGGACCCCAGGATTGTTGTGGGTTGTGTAAAACTCCCACCGCATCTCAAGGCTAACCCTGGGACAGTTTATGTCTAGGTGAAGCTAATCCCGAAAAGACGTTAGTCGATGGGGATTTGCTGAATTTTCAGTCTTCTGTTTGCCTAGAAAAGCATCCTGAAGTATTGGACCTTTTAGAGACTTTCCAGTAAACCACCTCCGAAATATGTCTCCTGTCCCCACTGCAAAGCCAGCAAATAACATCTTGTCCAAACTAACTGGACTTCAAACCTCAAAAAAGCTGAATTCATTTGAAAATTTCAAGTGTAATGTTTTCCTTATCCTTCGCTTAGAGAGGCATCCAATTTGAAAGTTTAGACTTATTTAATTAAAATCCAAATTCTAGCTTCTCATCAGTGTTTATCTGGGAATACAATGACACGTAAGCCCTGTTATATTAAAGCTAAGGGTGGGTGAGATCCCACATGAATGCCATATTCGACTGTGTATCTGTCATCACACATTTGGTCAAGACATTATACATTTGATAAAAATTAAGCTGTTTGCTTACTGCAAGTGGGAAGACCACCCTAACGCTTTTTGTAACGAATTGAATCATTCTTTGTTTAATACCTGACTTTCAGAAACCTTTTGTACTGCTTGGTTGTATTGATATTTAAATCATATTCTCCCCACATAGAATTAGAGCTAAAACTTTTTAAAAAGCAGGATGCAGAATATTACAGTGTCTCATTATGGGGTTGAGGTTTACTTTGAAAACATGCTTATTGATTTTAGCATCAAGTAAAGATAATAATTGTAGGGTTGTCTACCCAGAGATGGGGAGGTTGGAGGGAAATTGTTTGTAGGGGAAGTCTGGGGGGCAGGGGGCCAAACAGTTGACCCTCCTAGATTAGAAAGAAAGAATGTTCTGCCCAAGGGTTGCATTTTGCCAAGCACTCTCTTGATTTGCTCTTCAAAAATGTAAAAAAAGACTTGAAAAGTGTCTACCTAACCAAGTTTTATTTTAATGCTAATTTCGAGTGGGCTAGACAGGACATTTTGATGTGTAATACTGTTCATATGCATAATGGGTTCAGGCTGGCTCTGAGCTTTGAAAAATGAACCTCTTTCATGAGCCTCCTTTGTCAACTTTAATTGGGGAGGGGCCTCGATTCTCTATTTCATTAAAACCCCACCAGCCAAGAACAAAAACAAGACCATCGTTGCTATAAGAATGGAAAACTACAGATCGTGTTAAGTCAAATCTCAAAGAAAACCACCTAGCGAAAGAAACCTAGGGCCAAGATTCTTTGCCAAGAAACGATAAAGGAACACAGCCTCTGACATCCAATGATATTCACAAATTGATGTTCAGAAGTTATTGGACGTAGTGGGTATCGGCAACTTTCTAGTGACTAACTTGCCTACCAGGCTCCTTACCTGCCTGACTGAATTTCGAAAGCTGCTATGCAAGGGAGGATTTCTTACCAACATGGGGAGGCTGGGAACAGAGAGGCCTGGAAGGCCAGTGACCTGGCCACGGTTCTACCGTGGGTTAGGGGTGCTGTCTGAGCTTGGATGCCATGGAAGCCTCTCACCCCACTGTCTCTGTTATCAGTTCACTTCTTTCTTCCCTTTCTTTATGCTTGGGAACTGGCATTATGAATAACTGAATG
This sequence comes from Capricornis sumatraensis, assembly GCF_032405125.1. Classification (NCBI taxonomy): domain Eukaryota; kingdom Metazoa; phylum Chordata; class Mammalia; order Artiodactyla; family Bovidae; genus Capricornis; species Capricornis sumatraensis. The sequence continues at coordinate 90,296,495 of NC_091080.1, read as the reverse complement.
ATCATTGCACACCGGAAAAGAGAGTGTTAACCAAATAAAACAGAATTACAAGTGTGTGTGTGTGTGTGTGTGTGTGTGTGTGTGTGTGTGTGTGTGGTGGAGTTTAAGATTAGCAGATGCAAACTATTACATACAGTTTATATAAAGGGTAAACGACAGGCTCCTGCTGCATTCCACGGTGAGCTATATTCAATATCCTGTAATAAACCATAAAGAAAATGAAAAAAGAATGCATATGTCTGAACCACTTTGCTGTGCACCAGAAATTAATACAACGTTGTAAATCAACTATACTTCAATTTTAAAAAATAAACAAAATTAAAAACAAAAAAAGAATTTTTCATGGAAGAGGCAGTTTCTAAATACTAAATTCCTTAAGCAAGTTCATTTTTTAAAAATTGACTAAAAAAACCCTCCCACTTTTCAAACATAATATTCTTACGTTATCTAATCCTTTATAGAAATTGTAACTAAAACAGTTACAAACTTAGGAAACGAAAAAAGACATTAGTTGTCTCGTTGGGAAAAAAAAAAAAATACTGTTTCATCCCATCATTTCACAAAGACATCGCCATGAGAGTTTTGTGAATGGCACACAGGCTGCTTAATGCTTTATGCTTAATCAATCCCATTTACCTGCTCTTGAAGGCTGAGCTTTGCAGCTGGGTCTAGGTATGAGCGAGCAGTCCCAGCCTCCTTGCAAATCAAATCTTAGTCCTGTCTCTGCTTTGAGAGGCCCAGGGGTCTTAATGATATTCGTATGTTATCACTGTCAGTCCGAACAGCTAATGACATTTTAAGTTTCTGGTTTACAGGTTCTGCTCAAGGAGGCGAAGCCAGGCAGGGTGCTGGGATCTCGGAAGTCAGGTCACCAGCCCCTCACAAAGCACTTAACCAAAGACACATCCATGCTGTCCGCTCAGGACCTCAGAAGGTTCAAACCCGAAAACAAGCAGTGCTTTTCAAATGTTATTGCTCTTGTCGTTTAGTTGCTAAGTCCTGTCCGACCTTTATTTTATTTTATTTTATTTTTTTGCTACCCCCGTGGACTGTAGCCTGCCAGGCTCCTCTGCTCATGGGATTTCTCGAAAGAATATGGGAAAGGGGAATCTCCTTCCCCAGGGGATCTTCCCTCCCCAGGGATCAAACCTGGGTCTCCTGCTTTGGTAGGCAGTTTCTTTACCACTAAGCCACCAGGGAAGCCTGCTTTTCAAATAGACAGACAAGCCCATTTACAAAACAATACCCTTGAAATGGCTCTCAGAAGCCCATTGCTGTCTTAATGCAGAGAGCAATTTCCAGTCATTAATGTAGTTTCCCGTGGTCAGGCGGACAGAAAATGGGAAATTACTGGCATATGCTGAGTGTGTTCTCAATGGGAAAAGAGAACAGACACCCCTGACAATTAGGGCCTTCTGTCTCCTAGAAGAGACGAAGAAGAACTCTTTTTCAACTTGTTTCCCCCCAAAGATATTGAAGGCTAGAATTGCACTTCAACATGGAGCTTATTGTTGACCGCTTGACAAAAATGACAGATGTCTACATTTGATGGTGCCACAGAACAAACTTTGTTAAGAAGGTCCCAAACCATATGTTGACAATATTGTCAGTTCAAGAGGGTGAGAGGGAAAAAAAATACATCTTTTCACATTGCCATGGCCGAGAAGGAAAGACGTCAGAGTAGCTTCCCTGGTGGCGTCAGTGGTAAAGAACCCCCCTGCCAGTGCAGGAGACGTAGGAGACTCAGGTGTGATTCCTGGATCGGGAAGATCCCCTGGAGGAGGGCATGGCAACCCACTCCAGTGTTCTTGCCTGGAGAATCCTATGAACAGAGGGGCCTGACGGGCTATGGTCCATAGAGTTGCAAAGAGTCGGACACAACTAGGCTTAACACTATTTACATTTTGGCTCACAGAAGACACAGAGCCAGCACACGGCGGAAGGTGTGCAAACCGCCCCTGTGTTCTAAACATGGAAGATAACCCGCTGCAAGTTAGTGTTTGCTGGAGATTAAAAAGATCAAGTCCACTGTGCTTTTGCTTTTCCACATTATTCGGAGCCAGTGAAACGTGAGCGTTCCCGTGGTTAAGACACAGAGGCAGGAGAGAGCTTGGCATTTGCAGCTGTGGGGGCGGGAGGTGAGAGGCAGCAAAGGTACCTTTTCATCTTCAGCTGCACCTGCTTCCCCCCGGGGTCCCCAGGGGAAAACAAACGCTGTAACTCTGCAGTCCCTAATCTGTTTCCCCGACGAAAGGACACTATGAAGTCACAGCTGTGACTCAAACAAAAAAAGTTCTGAAATTCACACTCATATAGTGAGTAGATCAATACCAGGTGCCTCTGCCTCCTTACTTGAATCTCACTGTATATTAGGTACCCCCATCCTTTTTATTTCCTCTTCAAAGCAACTTCTGAGGTTCATTTAACCAGATTTCTAGTATAAAAAAAGAGCGCAGATAACTCTTAACCTCAAGGCCGTGGCCACCGAGTCCTCTGGCATCTCTAGTTCTCTGATTTAGAAAAAAAGGCTGTCTTTATGGTCACTGTCCTTTCCTGGAATCTGTAGAGCAGCCCGTGGATATGAAGGCCCCTAGAAATGTTACGCTGTTTTTAATGAAGACAACTGTATTTACAAGGCGGGGTGCGGAACTGGTTTGACTAGGGCTCAATCTGTCAGAATAAGCTAGGTGATGCTGCGATGCCAACCCACCCCAAAGTTTCTGTGGCCGAAAACCACAAAGGTTTATTTATGTCTGTGCTGGGGGGCAGCTCAGTCCCTCTGCAACCCACTGGCAGCTGTGCCCGGGAGAAAAAGACAGCTCTGGTGGGTCGTGGTGGTGTTTAGTTAGTCATGTCTGACTCCTTGCAACAGCATGGGCTGTAGTCCCCCAGGCTCCTCTGTCTGTGGGATTCTCCAGGCAAGAATACTGGAGTGGGTTGGCATTTCCTCCTCCAGGGGCTCTTCCCAACCCAGGGATTGAACCTGCGTCTGCAGCATTGGCAGGGAAGTCTCTACCACTGAGCCACGAGGGAAGCCCCTTGGAGGGTCATGTACCAACCATCAAATGCTTGGTTCGGAAGCGAACCATCACTTCCACTTGCAACGCGGAACTAGTTGGCAGAACTCGTCACATGGTCTCACCTTGTACCAGGAGCGGGAAGAAAGCAAGAAATATTCTGCCAAAAAACCAGGTAACTACTCTCACAGGAAGAGAGCATGGCAGAGGCATTCCGTCCCTAACCCCAGCCCCCATTCATTCTGACTTTGAATTAACATAAGCTGCCTTTGTTTGGTTATTCTCAGAAAACGAAATATCTGTTCCGTTAAGCACCCATGATCGTTAGACCGTTTACTTTTTCTTTAATGAATAATAATAATACGGATAGGCGTGCTTGTTCTTAAGCACATTTAGCTTCCTGTGTCGTAAGGAGCGGCAGTGGCTGTTGGTTGGCAGGACCGCGTCCCATCTTCTGGGCAGGTAGATAAAAATCAAATGGGAGACATCTCAAAAGACTTTTTAAAATCTAGCTAAATTTTGCCAGCTTTTTTCCTGTGGAAAGTTCATCATTCTGTTTCCTGATTTTACTTCTTAAAAATGGTACGAGATCCATAAAAGTGTATCTATGAGAGAGATGACTTGAGCTGAAAAAGTATAATACATGGTTCTCTGAAAATTGACTCAGACCTTCTGCCCAACCCCTATGGGGTTAAAATGCAAATAATGATACTTTCACCTGGGAGAACTTTAGAAAGATTCTTTTTGTGGAAGGGTTGCCAAAAGCCCAGTGTGAATGAGGAGTCTTCTCTGAGTCCTCTGTGCTGTACTTGGCGCGGCAGAGACCGGCGTGACGGCCCTGGGGTGTGCTATTTCTGTTTCAGTAACTACATCCTAGTAAGGGCACATAATAATTGCAACATAACAGAAGCTTTATGTTCCAACATAATGATTGAAGAACATCAATAATGCAGGCTCTAAGGAAGAGCACAGACGTGGTGCCATTTCCTCTTCAGCCTGAAGGAAGCCGAAAGGACCTGTCAATGAAGATTCTAGTCCACCAGCCCAGAAATCAATAGGAAAACAAATGGCACAGCACAGTTCATCCAAATTGCAGGGCTCTTTACAAAATCTTTAGGAGCGGGGATATATCTTCCCTCATTTACTTTGATTTTAGAACCTTCTGAGCCTACCAGACTGTGCTTGGCTGAAGTGCTACCATATCAGATCAGCCTCCAAGTTCGCTATTTGGAGTTTGTTCTGTTAGCACTAAGCAAACCACGAAACAGATAAAAACAGTTTTATGGCCGACATCTGGGTGAATAATAAAACATGTGGCCGCACAGTCAAGAATTGCAGCTGTAAGTTACTGTAAATACCCAGCTCGAGAGAGCGCTGGAGGTCACAGCACGTGGCCTACAGAAAGGATTATTGCCCTAGACATCACGAGATACATGTTTATGATCCCTAGACCTTTGAGGTGGGAGTTGCTAATGGCCCTGGATTTTTTTTTTTTTTCTGGTTTGTGTGTGTGTGTGTGTGTTCAGATTATTTTACTTTATTTATAAGAGAGCTGTTATAGATTCAGGAAGGGACCAACCTGTCCAGGTTTATTCTTGATTTTATATCTTATATGTGTGTCTTGATTCTCTGTGGCTGCCCCCCCCCCCCCCCCCCACTATATCCTCCTGTTGGCTCTTGCAGAATATTGCAAGGCAAGAGAGAAATTTAACCCAGCCTCTTGCTCCTTGGAAGAGACTTGCTGCGTTGATGAGTAATATATAAGAAACTCAAGTTGTGGCAGTGAAGAAGCTGTGAAAGTAGAGAATGCTGAGAGAGAAAGCGTGGAAGAGAAAAATCACATCTTTGCATCTGGTAAATTATTCCTCATGTCACTAGCGTAGAGCGCAAGTCAATAGCTACCCACTGGTCGTATATCTATCAGAAAACCAGGGGGCTCTAAACAAAATTTATTCTCAGGCCAACTCAGTAATAAAAATAAGACATTTGTATATCACAAAATGGTACCGCAGCCCAAAGAACTGTCCTTTGCCAGAAGTGAGCTGAGAAGGCATAAAGTTTTAATGAGTTACTGTAGACTGTGTTTGCTGAAGCGAGGTACTTGTCTTTTTTTTTTTAGTAAGATTTTATTTTCTCACAGCAATTTTAGGTTCCCACCAACACTGAGAGAAAGGTAGAGAGATTTCTCGTATACACCCGAGCCCCACACAGACAAAGCCTCTCTCACCAGCAACGTCGCCCACCGCACGGGGACTTGTACCTTTGGGTGGTACATCATTGCCACCCAGAGTCCATAGTTTAATTTAGGGTCACTCTTAGTGTTGTGTGTTCTGTGGTTTGGGATAAATGTACAAGGGCACATATCCATCATTGGAGAAGGAAACGGCAACCCGCTCTATTCTTGCCTGGAGAACCCCATGGACAGAGGAGTCTTGCGGGCTACAGTCCACAGGGTCACAAAGAGTCAGACACGACTTAGTGACTAAACAACAGCGACACTCATCATCATGCTATCACACCGAGCATTTTCACGGCCCTAAAAATCCTGTGCTCCACGCATTCATCCCTCTCTACCCTCCAAAGCCTGGCGACTACTCAGCTTTTTACTGTCGCCACAGGTTTGCCTTTGACCCTATAGTGGAATCACACAGTAGGTTGCTTTTTCAGGTCAGCTACTTCCACTTCCTTATAAGCTTTTAAGTTTCCTCTGTGTCTTCTCATGCCTCGATTGCTCACTTCTTTTTAGCAGTGAATGAAATATTATTCCATTATCTGGTGTACCAGAGTTTAGGCATTCACCCATTGAAGGATAGCTCGGTTGCTTCCAAGTTTCGGCCATTATGATTAAAGCTTCTAAAACATGTGTGTACAGGTCTTTGTGTGGACATATGTGTTTCACTCCTTTGGGTAAATACACGCCAAAGAGCACAATTGCTGGATTGTATGGGAGGAGGATTTTTAGTATTGAAAGGAGCCACCACACTGTCTTCCAAAGTGGCTGTACCACCTTCCACCAGCAACGATGAGCCTTCTGCTGCTCATGCCAGCATTTGGTGTTATCTGGTTTTTAAATTTCTAATAGGTGTGTAGTGGTGTCTCATCATTCTAATTTTCATTTCCCTAAGTCGGACATAACTTAGTGACTAAATAACAGCAATGCCATCTGGCATGGAGCGTCTCTTCATATGCTCACCATCTCTGCATCTTCTTGGTGAGCTCTCCGTTAATGTCTTTGACTATTATTGTAATCAAGTTGTTTTCTTATTGTTGAGCTTTAAGGTTTTTTTTGGGGGAGGGGTATATTTTGGATAACAATCCTTTATCAGATGTGCTTTGCAAATATTTTCTCTCAGTCTGTGGGTTGTCTCCTTATTCTCTTAACACTGCTTTTCCCAGAGCAGAAGTTCTTAATTTTAATGAAGTCCAGCTCATCAGTTATTTCTTTCATAGATCATGCCCTTGGTGTTGTATCCAAAAAAACATCACCATACCCAAGGGCATTTGGGTTCTTTCCTGTGTCCTTGTTGCTTTAGAGCAGTGATGTTGGGGCTGTGATCTTCTGGCTGATGTGGAAAGAAGCAACAGTGAGAACAGGGTTCCTTTTTGAACCACTCTGCTCAACTAACGTGGAGCCTATGTGCTCGGCACATCTGTGCTTTGGGGTTGCAAAGCAGAGCTCTGCGGCCTCGTAGGACTCCATTCTACAGAAAACAATGGATAAAGTAGATAATTATACAGCTTATTAGACTGAGATAAGCAGTCAATCCTAAAGGAAATCAACCCTGAATATTCATTGGAAGGCCTGATGCTGAAGCTCAAGCTCAAATACTTTGGCCACCTGATTCGAAGAACTGAGTTATTTTAAAAGACCCTGATGCTGGGCTAGATTGAAGGCAGGAGGAGAGGGGATGACTGAGGATGAGATGGTTGGATGGCATCACTGACTCCATGGACATGTGAAGTGAAGTTACTCAGTTGTGTCCGACTCTTTGCGACCCCATGAACTGTAGCCTATGAGACTCCTCTGTCCATGGAATTTTCCAGGCAAGAGTACTGGAGTGGGTTGCCATATCCTTCTCCAGGGAATCTCCCCGACCCAGGGATCGAACCCAGGTCTCCCCCATTGCAGGCAGACGCTTTACCATCTGAGCCACCAGGGAAGCCCATGAGTTTGAGCAAATTCTAGGAGATATGGAAGGGCAGGGAAGCCTGGCATGCTGCAGTCCATGGGGTTGCAAAGAGTCAGACGTGACTCAGTGACTGAACAACAGAGTGAGATGAGTTTTATGGAAAAAAGGGAAGCAAACAAGCAAACACAGGCAGGGGAGTGAGGATTGGGAATAGGGGGTGCTACAATTTGAAACTGAGTGGCCAGGGCAGGTCACTGAGAATGTTCTACTTGAGTAAGGGTTTTAAGGAGAGGAGGATTTAAGTGTGCAGCTTATCTTGGGGAAGGTCTTTCTAGCTGGAAGCATAGCCAGTGCAAAATCTTCAGGATTAGCACGTGCCTGGCCTTTTTGAGGGTAAGCCAGTGAGCTGGTGTGCAATGAGCAGTGAGATAAAAATAGAGATAGGGAGAGCGGGTGGAGTGGGGGTGGGAGGGAGGAGATGAGGTCATAGTAGTAGCTGATTTCGACGGGTATGGAGCATTTTGGATCTGGTAGAGATTATCAGGACTTAGGTATTCATTCTTCACGGTATGTAAACCATTAGGCAATTGTGAGGAGAGAGTGACATAAACCAATATAGCTTTTAAAAAGGGATCACTTTGGTTGATGAGAAGTGTTAGATTCTGGCAGTATTCTGAAGGTAAGACCAAGATTTTTTGACCCATTGGCCTTAGGAGAGAAAGGGAAGAGTCCAGGATGACACTTTGGTAGGTTTGTTGTTTTATTTTGCTTGAGCCACTGGAAAGATGGAGTTGCCTTCAACTGAGATGGGAAAGCAGACTCTAGAACAGATTTTTGGAGAAAAATCAGTATTTCAATTTAGGTGTTATGACAGTTGGGATATGGTATACAAGGTGTCCGTGACCTGTATTGGAATAAAAATTTCTATTTAAATGTATTTAAGTTTTTAGCTCATTTAATTAAATAATTAAATAGTGGTATTAAGATATAGCAAACATCAGAATAGTTATAAGCCAATGGCTGAAATCTGGGAAAAAGGGTTCAAATCACACAGCTGGTAAGTGAGAGAGCTGTTTCTATGTCACGACTCTATGAATTGTTCTTCCTGAGATGATATCACTCCTGTATCAGACTCTCAACAAAGCAAATGATGTTCAAATGAACTTTCTATTGGACTTGCGTACAATATAAATCCTGGACCATTCAGCTCATTCACGTAGGTGCTGATTCAAAAAAGATCTGAATGTTTTACTTGAGGGCAAGCAGGGTAATTTTCAATTGTCTCAGTGGAAGTATAGAAAACAAAAAGGAAATGATGTCCTTTGATTTTGGATTTATTGGCCCAAATCTGCAGAATGACAGTTCTGGGTGCCACAGTTTGAAGAGGACATTGGCAAACTGTGTCCAGAGTGAGGAAGTCAAATGGAAAATGACATGGAGGTCTTATCCCTGAGGCATAATCAGAAGAACTGGCATGTTACATAAGATTTAAAAAAAAAATCTCTAAGTGTTTGAAGAAGGAGAACATTTAAGCGATGTAGTTAGAAGAGGGATAACATTCCTGAGGGTTAAAATAGATGGAAGTTGAAAGAAAGCACAAAATGCCGCAAAAGAAGCAAGCGTTTCTCACTAACTAGAATGCCTGGAAAAGGAATGGCTTTGCCTCATGAGCAGGTAGGGCCCCCATGGCTGGACAGAATCCAGCAGATGTTGGATGACCACTGTTAGGGATCTGCATTGAGTCATTAAGCTTTAGAATTAAAAAGAACCTTGTGTGTGTGTGTGTGTGTGTGTGTGTGTGTGTGCTAGTTGCTTAGTCGTGTCCGACTCTTTGTGACCCCATGGATTGCAGCCCACCAGGCTCCTCCATCCATGGAATTTTCCAGGCAAGAGTACTGGAGTGGGCTGCCATTTCCTTCTCTGAAAAAGAACCTTAGAAACCCAATATAGAAATTCTGCTGAAAGAGAAGCTGGGAAAGTGAAACTATGGTCTTATCCATTTCCTGGATTCTGTTGCTATAAAAGCTCTCGAAGTCCATCCACTGGACGACTCTCCATTGGTGCCGGAAGACACACGACTTGGGCTCTCCATACGAGCTGAACTCTGATCATGGCTTGCTCATCCTCTCCTTGGCCCCTGCTTGTGTTCTTAAGCTCCTAAAAGAACATGATCTGTACACCTAAAAGGCTGAGTTACAAGCTTACTACCAGTGGGTTGTATTTGTTCCCAGACCTGTTTATACCAGCTTTATTTTCCATTGTAGTTAAATGATTTGATTAACTAGAAGGCTGCCCTTCTAGTAGCTCAGTTGGTAAAGAATCTGCCTACAATGCAGGAGACCTGGGTTTGAGTCCTGGGTTGGGATGATCTCCTGGAGAAGGAAATGACAACCCACTCCAGTATTCTTGCCTGGAGAATCCCATGGACTGTGGCCCACCAGGCTCCTCTGTCCCTGGGGTTGCAAGAGTCAGACATGACTTAGCCACTAAACCACCACCAAACCAGTGATAGCTGAATTTGAGACAGCTTCTGGAACAGAAGCAATTGCTCTGGAGAGCTGCTATGGGAAAAGTGAAAAGTGGCCATTGAATTAGATGTGGGAGAGAAACTTTTAAAAGGCCGACAGAATAATGTAGAAATCGAGAGGGATTCTGCATTCAAATTGTAGTCCTTGGTCTATTTTTAAAGCAAATGAAACAGAACATTATTTTTTATGCGGTTATGGACTGTGTCTCCCCCAAATTCCTATGGTGAAGCTCCCAAACCCTGTACCTCAGAATGCAACTGCATCTGGAGATGGCCTTTAAAAAAGGGATTTGGTGAAAATAAGGTAATTAAGGTGGAAAGAAAGTGAAGTCCCTCAGTCGTGTCCAACTCTTTGCGAGCCCATGGACTGTAGCTTACCAGGTTCCTCTGTCCATGGGATTTTCCAGGCAATAGTACTGGGGTGGATTGCCATTTCCTTCTCCAGGGGATCTTCTGGACCCAGGGATCAAACCCAGGTCTCCCGCATTGTAGACAGATGCTTTATCCTCTGAGCCACCAGGGAAGTCCAGAGGCGGGGCCCTAACTTAATGCGGCTGGGGTCCTGAGAAGAGGAAGGGATACGGGAGTGCTGGACACAGAGAAAAGACCGTGTGAAGAGGCAGAGGACCACCATCCACCAACCGTGGAGCACGGCCACAGAAGAACCACACCATCTGACCCCTTGACCTTGGGCTTCCAGCCCCTAGATCTGTGAGCACATCCATTTCAGCTTGAGCCGCCCAGCCTATGGTGTTTTGTTATGGCGGCCTTGACGAACTCATACAGATGTTTTGTGGGCCAATTTTTGTGAAGAGACAAGACGGAGCAGCGGTCAGGAGACCCAAGCTCAAAAGTCTGGTGAACAGATATTGTGTATTAAACAAAGTGCTTAAGATACTTGTAGTAATTGGTCATGATTACCTGCCTAACCTGCTGTTTTGATTCATACAGCAGGGACATTCTTTTCCTCCAGACTGGAGGGCGTCTACTGTGTCCTATGTCATCCTTTTATTTGTTTGTCCATAAACACTTTATCAAGGGCTGTTTATCATGACATTCAGAGAGCAGTCGTGCAGAATGAAACAGGTAGATATTGTTCTGGTGGCAAGAAGCTGAGAAGAGCAATACGAGTTAGACACGAGTAACCCTCCGTCAAGGCAGTAGGGTGATGAGTCAGAACTGAGGAACCTAAAGGCTGCAGAAGTTCTCGGGAAGGGGGGTGGCTTTCCCATGGTGATCAGGGGGCATTTGAATTTCCCTTTGAAGCTGAAGGTAAGGTTTGAACTAGGCTGGAGGGTTATTCAATGTGGAAGGGCTGGTGTGACAAAAGAACAAAGCTTTGAAAGGTCACAGAACGTTTTTGAAATGGCCAGTGGGTCCATTTGACTAAGGCGTGGAGGTCAGTGGACAGCTGTGTGGTCGCTGGGCCTTCCTCGGTACAGCTCTGACTTCAGCTCCAGCCCCAGTTCCCATGACTGCCTGCCTGCTTTCACCTTTACGTCCTGGGTCCAATGATCTAATTGTGACCATGTTCAAACGGGATGTGCTTTACCACTTTTCTGCCCAGCTGGGCTTTCAAAGCTCCCGTAGCTCCTCCATGGAAGCTCAGCTCCGACGTCAGCCCTTTAGGGAAACTGCATTAGTTCCTGCTGCTCCTGTAACACACACTTAGTGGCTGGGAACAACCCCCAGATTTATTCCCTTATGCTTCCGTAGGGCAGGATCTGACAGGGTCGCATTGCTTCAGTCAAGGAGTCAGCAAGGCTGTCTTCTTCTCTGCAGAAGCCGCTCCTTGCTTTTCCAGCTCCTAGCAGCCCCGACTTTCCTCAGCCCCACCCTTCACCCTCCCCACTGAGGGCAGGCTGGGTCTCCCGCACATCAGGTCACTTTGGTGTCCTCCTCTAATTCCTCCTTTCACTTTCAAAGACCCCTCAGACTTCACTGGATTCCCCCGACACTCCAGGAAGCACTCCTGACTTTAGACTCAGCTGATGAGCAGTCTGTAACCTGGATTCCAGTTTGCTGTGTAATCTAATTTCGTCACTTGCTAAGTTGCTTCAGGTGTGTCCAGCTCTTAAATGACCCCATAGACTGTATCCTCCAGGCTCCTCTGTCCATGGGATTCTCCAGGCAAGAATACTGGAGTGGGTTGCCGTGCCCTCCTCCAGGGGATCTTCCTGACCCAGGGATTGAACCCACATCTCTTACGTTTCCTGCATTGGCAGGCAGGCTCCTTACCACCAGCCTTGTGGTCACAGATTTGGGGATCTATGTGACGGACAGCATGGTAGGGCCATTATTCCATCTTCCACAGAAACCTCCCCTCATTTTTCACATCAATGCCAGGTAGGCATTTTCTCCTCATATTATCTTTTTCTTTCTTTGTTTCTATAAGATAAATATACTGGAGAAGATATATAACCCTAAAACACATTTTTTTGTTGTTTTCAATGACCTTTATTTCATTGCTGTGTTGGGTGTGCTAAACTCTGAATTTGATTGTATACAACAAAATTACTTCCCAAGTGGTTATAACAATTAATACCAACTTGGATGCTAGTCTCTAATTTCTTTTCTTTTCAAAAAAATTAAAAAAAATAATTGGAGCATAATTGTGTTACAGTGTGTTAATTTCTGCCGTCCAGTGAAGTGAATCAGCTGTATGTGTACCTACGTCCCCTCCCTCTGAACCTCCCACCCCCACCCCCCATCCCACCCCTCCGGGTTGTCACTGAGCGCTGTGCTGAGCTCCTGGGCCACACAGCAGCTTCCCTCTAGCTATCTGTTCTGCACAAGGTACAGTACACATGTCAGTCTTATTCTCTCAATTTGTCGCACCCTCTTCTTCCCACCCCTTGTCATAATATCTTATATACAGCACACTCCGAACTTTACCCTTGCTATTAATAAAAAAAAAAATTACTTACTATTTAGTGATCATCATAGGCTTGTTCAGGGAGGATGCGATCTCTTTTATCTCATAATTGCTCTGAGTCCCCAGTACATGGCGCATAGCAGTTACACAATAAAGAGGCTGAGGATGAGGGATGGAAGAATTAAATGCCTTAAAAATGACATGAAATTTATTAAATGATGAAAATGTCTCTTTGATGACTTGTATGAAAAATCCTGAGAAAGGAGATGGCTGAGTCTTGGTATTCGAGAGAGTTCCTGACATCCTCTGGGTAGTGGAGTCCTGAAAATACTTTGCTGAGTCCACGGATACGAAAGACCAAGCAGGGTGAAGAGTGGGCTCGTGAACAGTATGTCTCCAAAAGGTCTCCTTTTCATCTTTTCCTTTTGCTCTTAGCAAGAGAGGAACGGGAACGCAGAGAGGGAAACGCCCTGATGTTATGAAGAGGCCCTGATGTTCAGCCAGGCTGCACGGGGACCCAGGTGTGTGGCTGCACAGAAGACCCTGAGTCAACATCCCGGCATCAGCGGAGCAGCTGCCGCTGGGATGAAACGACAAGGAGGCAGCCTGGCTCCCCGATCCGCACGCCAGTTCCCCTCGCCCCCCATCTCCTGCCTGCTCGCCGTTTCTATGCTGGAGAACTGCCCCCTCCGTTAGCAGCCGATCTGCTTAAGTGACTACTGAAGTAGCCCCCAGAAAGTTGCAGAAGGGGCTGTCAGTTCATGCAATGATATTTAAATTATTCCCAGTCTCTCATCTCTCCGAAGTCCCTCTCCATCTGCAGTCAGCCTGCGAGGTCATGTCCCCAGCCCGGGTGTCCCTAGAGCTGAATCCCCTGACCTCCCCCCTCAGGATTCATTAGCTGAGGATTGGGCCTCCCACGTGGCTCAGCAGTACAGAATCCACCCGCCAGTGCAGGAGAAGTAGGAGACTGGGGTTGGATCCCTGGTCAGGAAGATCCCCCAGAGAAGGAGGTGGCAACCCTCTCCAGTGTTCTTGCCTGGAGAATCCCATGGACAGAGGAGCCTGGCGGGCTACGGTCCAGGGGTTCGCAAAGAGTCGGACACGACTGAAGCGACTCAGCATACCCTCATGCACGTGGTTCCTATTAAGGGTGTGTTGGCAACAACCTTAAAAGGTTTGCAAGGACAGCTTGGGTGACATACCTCTGAGATGGATGTTGTTGGACTGGTCAGAATTTCTTCTCCCCTTCCTCCATTCTGAATAATGGAAAAAATGAATGTATTTAGAACCAGCCAGCTGGACTCAGTGTAGACGACGTCAATGAGCTTGGCAGAGGGCAAAGCATGCCACTGGGCGTCCCTGTAAGCCAGCATCCTCTCTTCCAGGCATCGAGGTTGTGCTGAACTTGACCAAATCTTGTTCTGAGACCTTCAGGCTTTTTGGGTGCTGGTTGGCCCTGAAGTCCTGGTCCTCCACAAAGGCTGCTGGGGTTGCTCTCAATCTTCTCCATCCTTGTGGCCGTGGGTGGGGAATTTGATGAGGTCATAGCGGTGTAAACTGTTTCTCCGTGGAGGGCTCTTCCAAGCGTACACAGGGTGCTACTGCCGCCCCAGGAGTTCTCTGGTTGCAAATGCCTTTCAGCACCAGTTTCTTGACCTTCAAAGACGGCTTTGGCTTTGATTTTGCAGAGGAGGGGTGTGGTGTCAGGGGTTTCCTTTTTTGCTTTCAACACCGTCTTCATAAAAAAAAAAAGGGGGTCTCTCGGTTCCAGCTGTTTTCGATCTTTCAGAATCAGTGGCCCCAAGTGCAACTGACATAAATGAAGTAAATAAAAGGTGGACATCACTTTGTAGGAGATTCTGAAGCAGGACAAATTCTTACGAAAAAAATATCAGCATTCAAAATGTAGCAATCCGGGGACCCAGCAAGAAAGCAAACTGTCTACCATGAGAGTCACTTAGAACTCGTGCTCGAATCTACCCTTCCTGGAGGAGATCTACCGCGTCACTGATTCTGATGGAGTTTGTGACGCAAAGTGGATGGATCGACATCTGATTCCCGGGAAGATGACAAAAATGGCTGATCAATAAACTTCACCAAAAACAGGGAAGCGGATGAAATGTAGATCCGACCAATTAGCCCTGGGGTTAGCACCCTGAGCCATCTCTCCAGGCTCTCAGTTCTGCCTCTTGCCTGGATAAAAATCTACCGCGAGTCACTGCTGCTCAGCCTTCGCAGGGTGGAATCAAAAAAGAAACTCAACGACATTACAGAATTCACAGGCTCTGCTTTCAAAGCAGCAGTTTGAAAAATAAATTTGTGTGTTACACATTAAGATGAAGTTTAATACCTACTTGTTAGAAACCTTTGAAGAGAGAAAACGGGGTACTTTGTTCTGGAACAGATCACTTGCTTGAATTTGACATTACTTTTATCACATTTCCTTTGAAAGATGTTTCTGACTTAACACTTGACCTCTTTGAAAAGATAAAAGTCTTATATCCTATTGACAAAAATGTGTGTTTGTGTAGAAATACATTCCGTAATCGCAAAAATACGCTTCAGTGGCCTCACGACTAGACGGTTTAAAACAAACTTCAAAAATGCAAGCTTGAAGCTCTACAGTTGTAAAGATGCTTGCAAGTATATCATGTAGTCACTGTACGTGTACAATGTCTTTACACAGGTTTTATTGTCATTTCTTTGCCTTATAATTTTCAGAATAAAACAGAAGCCATCTTTAAGGGGGTGTTTGTGTTTTGTGTGTTTGGGGCAAGGAACAGAGAGCAAACCGGCATATTTCTATCATGTGTGCACGCGTGCCCAGTCGTGTCTGACTCTCTGCAACCCCATGGACTGCAGCCCACCAGGCTCCTCTGTCCATGGGATTCTCCAGGCAAGAATACTGGAGTGGGTTGCCATTCCTTTCTCCAGGGAAGCTTCCCGACCCAGGGATTGAACCCAGGTCTCCTGCATTGGCAGGTGGATTCTTTACCACTGAGCTGCCTGGGAAGCCCCTATTTGTGTCATAATATTTTAAAAAAAACTTTGAATGAAGCATCAGGGTTGTTCTATTCTAATGAAACAATGAAACATTTGGGTATGTGTATATATATATATGTACATATATATATATATATATATATATTTTTTTTTTTTTTAAAGATTGTTGCCTGGTTCTTCTCCTAGCACTCCTGATGGAAGTTGGTCTGCAGTGTGGTACTGAGGCTCCTAAGTGATGCCTTTAAAGAAAGCCAAAAGCCCGAGAACCAGTGTGTGCGAGCTATTCATTTGATCTCAAAATTGGGAAATTGTCATGTGTGTTTAATCATATGTTTACAGTATATCCTCAACCAGAGGTTCTCAAACTTTACTGAGGAACCAGAATCACCAGGAGGGCTGCCCCACTCTGGAGTTTCTGTAAGTAAGGGTGAGGCCTGACGCTTTGCTTTCTAGAAGGTTACAAGCAGTGCTGGTACAGTGGATTCCATAGGTCACACTTTGTGAACCACACTCTCGCTCTCTTTTAAAATGTAATACTTTCTATTAAATACTTTGGATTTAATTTTTGGATTAAAATTTTGGAGCCCAAATATTAAGTTGCAAAATGTAATACTGTTTATTAAAATGTAATACTGTTATTGAAGCTGAAACTCCAATACTTTGGTGACCTGATGTGAAGAACTGACTCATTGGAAAAGACCCTGATGCTGAGAAAGACTGAGGGTACAAGGAGAAAGGGGATGACAGAGGATGAGATGGTTGGATGGCATCATTGACTTGATGGACGTGAGTTTGAGCAAGGTCCAGGAGTTGGTGATGGACAGCGAAGCCTGGCGTGCTGCAGTCCATGGGGTCAAAAAGAGTCAGACACGACTGAGCCACTGAACTGAACTGAAATGTTTATTTAACTTCAAAAATATTTCAGCATTCTAAACATACCAAAAAAAGAAAAAAGAAACAGGTTTTTGCAGATCATGTTTAGTACAGAAGGTTCTTGAACTCTCGTTGGTGCAGTAGCTCTTGGCTTTGCTGACAATGAAGAGTTCTATGGTTTGCTTAAAAAATAGTTTAGATTTCATATACATGTATTAATAGAAGATATTTGTTTTTCTCTTTCTGAGTTACTTCAGGCTGATTCGAGTTGTATAGCAGAAACCAACACAACATTGCAAGGCAGTTTTCCTCCAATTAAAAAAATAAATTAAAAAATCAAACAGTTTGCAACAACTGCCCTCCAATTAACAAGGAGGCAAAACACTTCTCATGCCTACTGATCCCCCCTTTTCCACCACTGAGAATGGCACTGGGATGCTAAGTCGCTGTATAGGAAAACAAGACCGCCTGAAGCTAAATGGATGCTCACTGCTGTGTGGGCAGCTCCAGTCCCACAGTGTCTGCCTTGAGCTACCAGCCCTCCAGCCGCCAAACGAAGGGCATGGCGTGTGTCTCTGTAGCTTTGGAGACCCACTCTCTTAAGCAGAGATAATTGCTGAATTGCCCAGGACCTCTTTAAAAAAAATTATCCAAGTGACTCCTCCTCCTCTACCCCGAGAGATCTTGATCCGGTGGAAGAGGGGGCACATTTGTGTTTTCAGCTGGCACCTCTGGCCGTCTTATTTAAAAGCGGGTTTCTTTATTTGGCCGCCCTGCGTCTTAGTGGCAGCATGCAGGGTTTTCAATCTTCATTACAGCATGTGGGATCTTTAGTGGTGGCGTAGGATCTCTTAGCTGTGGCATGTTAGGATCTAGTTCTCTGACCAGGGATCGAACCTGGGACCCCTGTGTGCGGACCGCAGAGTCTTAGCCACTGGACCACCACGGCAGTGTTTGATCAGTGTTATCAATTGTACCAATATTATCTCTGAGGCCAAAGTAGACATTTAGGTTTTTAAAAAGTGATCTATTCTAAGAAACTAAGAAATAGTAGTATAATAGCAATTAAGAAACCAATAGTGATTATGAAAAAAAAGAAATAATAGTAATACTTACAACAAAAATTGTGTAAATGTTAAGGTTTGGAGAGTACTTCTTTCTTGAAAAGTACTGTTTTATTTAGGTGATATAGTCTTTAACGGTATTTAGATTGACAAATTCCCCATTATTTACGGAGGAAAATTCAGACTTCTCAATGTTGTTTTGTAGTGTGTGTGTGTGTGTGTGTGTGTGTGTGTGTGTGTATGTTATAAGGAGCTGGCCATGATTAGGAAATGGCCATGATTCATTACAACTCTTTTTTATACAAAGATTTCAATGAAAACAGTAAGTTTTTTTTTTTTTTTTTAAGCAAAGAGGCTTCTTTTTATAATCAAGACAATATATTCTTTGAAAGTGTTATTTCTTGACATTTACAGCATTGGTGACAAGGTCATAATTTCCATTGTAATGAGATGCCTTTTAATAATGCATAACCCCTAATGCAGAGAGCTGCACAGCTTCTCAAAAGCCGTATCATGGTGACTACTTCCTAGCAAGGTCTAGGAGACTCTGAACAGGTCACATTTTGACTTGGCAGTCCCAGTGACCTTTAGTCCATGGGTATGCCTCTTCAAACAGGATGTTTGGGGCCAAAATTCTATATTTTTTTCTTTTTGCTTTCATTTCAGGGAATGGTTAACTACGAATAAAGGTTCTTGGCACATTCTCATGAGTTTTTAATGGTCAGACTTGAGAATGAGCAGGTGGTGATCAGACTGGATTTTGATTTTGGCAACACTTTGGGATTTTTTTTTTCTAGTTTTTTGAGTAACATCACATGCAGAAGTATTGCTTTTGTTATGAGCAGAGAAAGATTTCATCCTTTGTGTGTGTGTGTGTGAGTGTGTGTGTGTGTGTGTGTGTGTATTCTGATTAGAAAATAACACATACCAAAAAAAAAAAAGTCTGATACAAGGAAAGTTTAAGAAGAACTGCCAAGGAATTACCCATTCTTCCACGACTGTGTGTGGGTCTCTGTTTTATCAAAGCTTCCCCAGTGGTTCATCAGGTAAAGAATCCGCTGGCAAAGCAGGAAACACAGGAGACGCTGGTTAGATCTCTGGGTCGGGAAGATTCCCTGGAGGAGAAAAATGGCAACCCATTCCAATATTCTTGCCTGAAAAATTCCATGGACAGGTTTGCCTGGCGGGCTATAATCCTTGGGATCGAGAAAGTTGGACGTGACGGGGCGACTGTGGACCTCTGTTATCACATCAGCAGCTCAGCCTGTAGATGGCACCGCCTGATGTCCCCCCCAGCAGTGTAGCCCAAGTATTGTTACACCGCTCAACTATTCTTTAAGAACAGGCTTTTAATATTCTGCAAGTAGGAAAAATGAAGCTTTTGCATGGACTTTTAAAAAACCATTTAAACTTATCACTGCATTTGCATGGATAAAGCCACTAAGATATTAACCTGTGTGAAACAGATGTGTGAAGTATAGAAAACGTGGTCCAGAAGTGCCCAGCATGAAGCTGGACCCATCATAGAGTTCGTGCCTGCTTGCGTGCTAAATCGCTTCAGTTGTGTCCGACTCTTTGAGACCCCATGGACTGTAGCCCACCAGGCTCCTCTGTCCCTGGAATTCTCCAGGCAAGAGTACTGCAGTGGGTTCCCATGCCCTTCTCCAGGGGATCTTCCCGACTCAGGGATTGAACCCTCCTCTCCTGTGTCATTATAGAGTTCAACCCATATTTATTCAATAACCAAGAAAGATATCAGTGTAACAGAATAATCGACACATATTATTTGCAAAACTTGTGACATACTAGACATATTGTATAAGCACCTCCCATGACCTTAAAGGGATGTACATATTAGTCTTAAAATGATGGGAGCGAGGGGTCACAGGTTACATGTTCCTGTGCTGTAGTAACGCAAGTGATTATGGTCCTATTTGATCTTTATTACTGATCACTCCTCTCTTGCGCCTCTGGCAGATTCGGATTGTACCATAAATTTTGCAAAACTGCTCTTGCCTCTCCCACCCATCATTTGACTTTCATGTTTGTTGGCTTTAAAAATGAATCATGGGAAGAAAGCTGTGGTGCCAAGTGTCTGCCTCAATGCGTCAGAGTCTGCATTCTCAGTTAATTGCTGATGTAGTACGGTCAGTAAGACATAGTACCCGTAAGAACACACGTCAGGATAAAGATACCTTTGTGTGTGTGTGTGTGTGTTTCCTTATGGATTTGTTTAATACTTCCAATCCATCCTGCTGATTATGATTTGGTGTGGTCCTTTAGACTGTAGAACAGGCTAACTTTTCCCAGTCATCACATTCTGCTTTTTTCATTGGATACCTAGCTTTGCCCCTGCAGCAATTTCGTTGTTTCTTGTTGACTTGGTTTTGTTCCTAAACGGCTCACCAGTTCCTTACCAAGGACGGTGGACTAGGTCTGTCTTGCAGCTGCTGTGCCTTCGCGTGCCCTCTTGGATGAGTTTGGCTTGGCACGGCTGCCCTGGGGCTTTTCTGATGCAACGATGGTTGACTTGAAGGCACACAGCTGCCGACTCTCCTTTGATGTTTCCTGCTTCCCAGGGGGAATAACCTTCTTATTTCTGTTTTGAGAAATGAAGCAAGACCTGCGATGAAAGCAGCATTGTCTAACGTGATTTATATTTGGGGGTATGCTATATTTGGGGTATTCCTATCTGGAAATAGCCTCAAGTCTTCTTAATTAGATCAATCCAAACTCCTAGGGGATAACCCAAAGGTTATGATGGTCACCGCAGTCCTTAAAAAACTACATGTAAGAAAAAGCAAGTTGATTACCTTATTTGGGGATTAAATTTGTTAAATCTGATTTTTAAAATAATCTAACTATTTATTATTTTGCCTGTGCCGGCTTCTCTTATCATGGAACACAGGCTCCAGGGCTCCAGGGCTCCAGGGCTCCAGGGCTTCGGTAGGTACCGCTCCTGGTCTCCAGAGCACAGGCTCAATCGTTGTGGCACATGGACCAAGCTCCCTGCAGTTTGTGGGATCTTCCCTGGCCAGGGATCCACCCTGTGTCTCCTGCACTGACAGGTGGAGTCTTTCCTACTGAGCCACCAGGGAAGCTCCAAGTTTGTCTAGTTTAAACATTGCTCTGAATAGTGGTATTAAAAAAGTAGTATTTGTTCTTCATATTCTGTGAATCTGTATTTTTGTGTTTTGGATGGAATGTCCTAAGTGCTGTTCTAAATGAAAATTGGTCTGCGGACTGAAAGCAATCAGTCACTGCAGAGCTAATCTTGACATTGGCTTTGACCTTAGACTGACTCTATTTACTCAGTTACTCAGTTAAACAGCATTACGCATAAGTCTCTTACAGGAATATTACACTTTTCTGGAAGAATTCATTTTTAAGCTCCTTCAGAAACTTAGAAAATTCGGTTATGCAAATGTTTGCATTTATCACGACCATGGTTTTAGCACTTGCACGAGGGAAAAAAACGCAAGTATAAATTTAAGCATTCCTTCTAGATATTCTCAAACAAAAGTCCCTACTTTAAAAGCACTCCAAATTTCCAAGAGTTTGCAGTTGGAAACTGACATGGAGTTTGAATTTCCAATTGCAAGCTGAGTTTGAGTTGGAAAATCCACTCTGAAATCCGTCTAGGCAGAGCCGTGCACATCTGGGGATTCTTCTGCTGGAGCAGACGTGTCCTCTCTCTCATCCTCATCACACACTGTCTCTGCTGATTGCTTTTTCAAGTCAGTCTCTCTGGTACAGATGTTCCTTCAAGGGTCAGGCAGGAACAGTCATGAATGGAGGTGAGCTAGTCAAGGTCCGGACAAGAGACGAACAAGGAAGAGATCTTTGCTATCTCATCTGGTCTCCACACTTCACACTTTCTTAGGCTCCTTCACCCCATTCTACAAGCCATCTCTGTCTACAGTTGGGACTCTAAGTTCACAGAGCTGGACACGGTCACCTGAACAAGAAGCTTATTCTCAGGCAAAACTTCAACTTGTTCACATCTATCTGTCTGTGTTATAAAACACAGAGGGCCTCGAACATGTTTCTGTAGTTTGATTCTATTATTTCGATCTGTCCTATCATCAAATTAAAGATCTGCTAGGGAGTTCTTGCAAATAATTCCAAGATGTCAAGTCTTGTGACTACCACTGAACTGTTTCTGTGGTGTTCTTGGTCTATGGGTAATACTTTCCTGGTGCTCTGGAGGAAAACTGGTCTCTATGGAGCTCAGATATAGGAATGCTTTACCTTAGCACGATGTATTTGTAGAACCAGTTTTTTTTTTTTTTTTTCTGGCTAAATGCATGGTTATTTCATAAATCCAGCCATGAAAAATGTTCCATGTGGCTGAAATAGTATTTCCAGCTAGGTACAAATATAATTATTGGGGAGATTAATCTTTTATCCGTCAATATTTCTGCCACACAGAAGCATCAAAAAACTGTCAATTCAGTTGGAAAAATCTCATTAGCAAGTTAGGCTGGGATAGGAGGAAAAGTAATATCCTCGGCTCACTCAGGGAAAACAAGTATTCTGTGGACTGAACTTCATCCCACAAGAATTACTCCAACACGTGCATATGTGTTCAGTCACTTCAGTCGTGTCTGACTCTTTGTAATCCCATGGACTATAGCGCACAAGGCTCCTCTGTCCATGGGATTCTCCAACTAAGAGTACTGGATAGGTTGCCGAACCCTCCTCCAGGGGATCTTCCCGACCTAAGGATCAAACCTGCATCTTCTGTGTCTCCTGCATTGGCAGGCAGGTTCTTTATCACTGGTACCACCTGGGAAGCACTATTCCAACACATCTTTCCATAAAGATTCCAGTTTCCTTCTTAAATATCCCACCGAAACCATTGAGTATGAATATATGTATTTTATAGAAAAAATAAGAATACATTTCTCAGATGGCTCAACTCACATGGACAGCCAATTTCTGGTCTTGAGTCCAAGAATTACATTTGTTAGTATTAAGGAAAGAACGGGGATTATAGAAAGCTCATTGACTTACATCTCCAAGGGACTCTGAAAAAATGAAAGAGGAGTGATCTTTATGATTCAAAGTATAGAGAAAAGACACAGCAATGCAAGGAGAGTGGAAAACTTAGAGTTTGTAATGGGACTTAGGAAAAAAAAAAGAAAATGATAGATTTTTTTTAAGCCACTTTTTTCAACGTATTGATTACATCTTTGTGTGGTTGTTATTCTGGCAGAAATGACAGTTTTCATTTCTTTTCTGTACCTGTCCCCAATTGATTGTCACTCTTACTTCCAGGGGTTTTGCAAGAATCTCTCTGTCATATGAGGAAGAGCTGGGACAGAGCCTCTTGTGTTGAAATTGCATTCACTCTGCTCTAGGAAATAATAAAAAGAGCCATCTAATTGCTACGATGCAATTACAGGACTGTCCATCTGACCTGAAATATAGAGTAAGTTTTCATTTTGCCTTGAGGGGAACTCCTGAGGGGAATTCGTTTCCTGATGAAATTGTGTTCCCAGCTCTTGTGGGTTTAGAGAAACACTGAAGTAAATCTAAGGCGTCGCCCATGAAACAGAGCCTTGGAGATCACCGGAATGAGGCTGGATTTCCCAGGTTAATTTTGAGTGATCAGTTACACAATTGAGATGTGTGGGCCTGGAAAAGTCCATTTTGTTCATTTCCACGATTTTAGGAAAATCCATTTGGTTCGTTGTCCTGAACAGAAGCCCGCTTTACCCGTGGGCTTGGTAAAGAAGAACACAGACTCTACCTGGCTAGTTTTCTTGTCATGGATTGTATGTTGATTTATATGTTAATGAAATTTTGGCTGGTCTACTAAATGTGAGTTTCTCAGAGACAAGATGTTAATCTGTATTTAATGCATGTATCGTAAGGTTAAATCTGGCGTGAAAGGCAATTGAGATTTCCACAGTGCTTGGTTCAGGGGTTTGCGGGGGAGAGCAGTAGCACAAATCTAATTTTACAAGGAAATTGCTGAAAGAATTGATGTAATAGAATGGATATAATAGAGCAAGGTATTTAAAATTTGCATGCTCAGGTGGGTAATAAGCAATTTGAAATGATCTCTGGTCACTGAAAAAGGCCCATTTGCTCAAAAGACACGACTGTTTTTTGATAGCCCTGAGCCAGCCTATTAACTTGGCCTTTTCCTCAATTTGAGTTTTTACTATTAAGGTGACTTTACTTCAAGCGTTCCTTATTTTGAAGGAATCAAGGGAAGTCTATGTGTGCGTGCATGCCTCTGTGCGTATGTGTTTTCTCTCTCACTCTGTATCCATGTGCCGTCTACGTACACAGGCAATGCTGGTGTTGGGGGAGATGGTGCTCCAACTATAGTCTGTGAATGTTTGGACGAGCAGGATGTTCCATAGTACTGGCAGTGAGAATGTGAGCAGACACGCATTTTCATCATGTGTGCGTACGTATTGAAGGAAAATAAATGTAAAGGCATCATTTTATTATAAAATTAGAAAGGGAGTATACTGCCATTCTTGGAATTTCCTATGCATTTTAAAGTAAGTTTTGAAAGATGGGGAAGAGATGCTGATAATAATTTCCTTACTAAAAAGGAAATGCTGTGGCATTTTGATTTCTGTTGCTAGAACAGTTCTGCAAACTTGGTGTGTAGCTAAGCAGAGTGGGCAAGGAGTTAGGCAGAATTGGCAAGGCAGTACCACGCTGCCAAGGAAGAGGGACGAATCTGCAGCCTACGCTCAGTCTTAGGTGAGGAGGTGACAGCCCTTCTCCGATTGTTCTGACCCGTGTTTGAAACGCTTTCAAGTTTGATATAGTTTGAACAAGCAAGCTTTGAATTGCACAGGGTTAAGATGTGTTACCGGAGAAGGCAATGGCACCCCAATCCAGTACTCTTGCCTGGAAAATCCCATGGACAGAGGAGCCTGACGGGCTGCAGTCCATGGGGTCACTAAGAGTCGGACACGACTGAGAGACTTCCCTTTCACTTTTCACTTTCATGTATTGGAGAAGGAAATGGCAACCCATTCCAGTGTTCTTGCCTGGAGAATCCCAGGGACAGGGGAGCCTGGTGGGCTGCTGTCTATGGGGTTGCACAGAGTCGGACACGACTGAAGCGGCTTAGCAGCAGTAGCAGCAAGATGTGTTACAGAGAAGAGTGTGTGGTCAGTGGCTGAGTTGAAACCTGAGTTTGTAAGTCAGTTATTTAATAGTGGTAAATCCACTGTGTTTGCATAGTTAACTGTAGTTTGTCTATATTTCCGTATCAAGCTTTTCTTCCTGAGGCTCTTACCCGTGATACAGCACAATCACCATCCTTCATGTTTTGAGACACTTACTTGTAGGATTTAATTATGAAGTAGGATCTACTGAAGTAGAGCATCATTTGTTGTCTGTCGCTGGAAGAAACCCCACAAATGGATCTCCAGGAAGAGAGAACTCAGATTTCTTCACTGACCTTCCCACTGGGGCCAGAAAGCTGAGCATTTCAATGTCCCCATTACCTCTTCAGACCAGTTAACACAGGAGCGCTTTCTGTTGAGACACTGTTATATGACACTATGAGCTCATTAATAGTCATGTGAATCTATAAAAATCGCAGTTGCTCTTTTGTCCATTAAATAATCTAACGAGAGAGGAGGGAGGAAGGGAAGGAGGAGGAAATTTGACCTTTTTTTTTTTTTTAGCTTCAAAATGAGAGGACAGGCAAGAATGAGAGTCCGGGGTACTCCAGTCCTCTCTCTGTGAGGTTTGAAAGAAATTGACATGAAAGGAGATGTGGTCACAACTTGTCTCTGTGTCCATTCGGATAAAGCCAAAGCTTGTCTCCCACTTGCAGAGGCCTTGCTGAAATATCCTGCAGGTCAGTAGAGACAAATCGGGAGACCTGTCAGGGCAGCTGACTAGTTACCTGCGTAGACTGTGATTCTGACCTGAGAAGAGATGAAGGTTAGAGAGGGCAAGAGATTGAAATCGCTCTGGTTACTTAAGAGTCCCTTCAATCTAGAGGGAGATAAAGATGTACTGAAGTATGAAAAATGAACCTTCTCTCCTCTAATTCTGCACAACAGAAGATGACAGAGATCTTAACAGTGATGTCTGCAGAAAGGAAAGTACCAGCTGTTTTTTGCTGAAAGTGCATTTGTATTAATAGTAACCTAGCTGTTACAGTTACCAGGTTTGCCTTAAAGCATCAGTGCGAAAATGTCTGGAGTAAGTGTAGCCATCACTAGGGTGCCTTTCAGCACATAAAGGAACAAAATTGTTATAAGGTAGTTTGTCTTAATCCAATCAGGCTGCAATAACAAAATACCATAGATTTGGTGGCTTAGGAGCAACAGAAATTTATTGCTCACAGTTATGGAGGCTGGCAGTCTCCTCTTAAGCTGCTGGCATAGTTAGTGTTAAGAGGGATTCGGATTCCAACTTCTTGCTGTGTTCTTGCTTGGAGGGAGGGGCAAGGGAGCTCTCCGGGGTCTCTTTTATAAGGGTACTAATCCCACCGCAAGGGTTGTATCCTCATGACCTCATCACCCCCAAGGACCGCACCTCCTAATAAAAATCACACATGAATTTGGTAATGAGTATGTTTTTCGGGGGGAGAACAGTCTCTTGCATAGTTAAAAGTGAAAGTGAAGTCGCTCAGTCATGTCCGACTCTTTGCGACCCCATGGACTGTAGCCCACCAGGCTCCTCCGTCCATGGGGTTTTCTTCAGGCCAGAATACTGGAGTGGGTTGCCATTCCCTTCTCCAGGGGATCTTCCTGACCCAGGGATCAAAGCCAGGTCTCTCGCATTGCAGGTAGACTCTTTACCGTCTGAGCCACCAGGAGACAAATATTCAAATACGTTGATGGTATCTTTATTTCCCATTTGACTTTGGAGAAGATCGTAGAAAAGGAAATTTGCAAAGTAGAACCTAAAGGAACATAACTCTGGAAACAAAATGACCTTTGAACTAAGGAAAAGGGGAGTCTGTGTACATTCAGCAAATGGATTTTGGACAGTTATCCCTCCTCGGCCCCCACCCCAAGGTTGAGAAATAAAACATTGAAAAATAGCTCTTATTTAGTGAAAATAGTTGGGCAAAAATCCTCAAGACTTCCTTTGCTTATGGAAATACAGGGGAACAAGTGGCAAAGTCTCTTTATTGCTCTCCATTTTAATATCTCTTCTTGATTTGTCCAGGAATTCATTCAAATCCCAAGTGAAAACATTTGGCAGTTTGTCAAAGTTTATTTATTTTTTCTTTTCTTTGTGATTCAAATCATTTTCTTCAGGAAATTGCTTTGTATAAGCTTTCAACTGTTTCTTTATGAGTTCACTTCATCCTTGCCTAGAATGGAGTTGTTTTCCCCAAACCTGAAATTTCTGCTTTCTATCCCCCTGAGAAACTACTTCATCAGAGCTCCATGCCCAGATGTGCCTGACTCACCTCAACTCAAGCTGGGAGTAACTCCTGAGCCTGGTTTTCCAGATCCTTCTTCCTTCACAGAAAGCTGTTGCCTGAGTGTCTGCAATGAATGGCATCCCTTGGATTGTCATTCTTACTGGTCCAAGAGTGGGTTGAGCTGGGGGAAGTGGCAGGTCACAGAATCCTGGGAGACATGCTTCTTAGTTTTTTGGGGACCTCTGTCCTGCAGTTCTTCCCACCACCCAGAGGTCATGATGATAATAATACAAAACAAAGTAAAGAAGGCTGAGCGCCGGACAACTGATGCTTCCAAACGGTGATGCTGGAGAAGACTCTCGAGGGTCCCTTGGACTGTAAGGAGATCCAACCAGTCCATCCTAAAGGAAATCAACCCTGAATATTTATTGGAAGGAATGATGCTGAAGCTCCAATATTTTGGCCACGTGATGCGAAGAGCCAACTCATTTGAGAAGACCCTAATGTTGGGAAAGACTGAGGGCAGGAGGAGAAGGTTGATAGAAGACAAGAGGGTTGAATGGCACCACTGACTCAGTGGACATGAATTTTAGCAAACTCCAGGAAACAGTGAAGGACAGGGAAGCCTGGCGTGCTGCCATCCATGGGGTCACACAGACTCAAACACGACTGAGCGAATGAACAATAGGAACTCAGGGATCACCAGAGTCCTAAGTCATAGAAATAAAAGCATTGAGGCGGGTCAGATCACAGGCCTGCATGAATAGTGGTACAGAGACCCAGAGCAGACACACAGCAACATCTATAATTGCATTGGGCTGTTACTTGTGTGCAGGCTAGAATGTTAAGAAAAAAACAAAAAAGCCCCCGGAGACTCTTTCTTAGCTCTTTAATTATTAGTGTCCTTGTAAGATTGTGGAAGTATGCCTTCTCTGACAACATTAGATTTATATATTTCGGTGCTGGGAAAACTTTTCTTTAAGATTTTTTCTCAGCTTTTTAGAAAGATAGCAGTTGGGCTCATGCTGTGTTAGCGCTTGCCTTTAAAGTAAAATTAGGCATGTGGGTGTTAGAATCAAGATGCTGTTGGACATGCAAGATTTAATAAATATTTTTCATGAAATAAAGGGAGAAGGATTGGAGGGGCCAGATAAAGTGAAGTTCAATTTTTTTACCAGGGTATTAGTTTCCAAACTTGTTCGTCTTTTGCTATTGCTGTCATGTCTGACTCTTCTGCAACCCCATGGACTGCCGCCCGCCAGGCTCCTCTGTCCACGGGATTTCCCAGTCAAGCATGCTGGAGTGGGTTTCCATTTCCTTCTTCAGGGGGCCTTCCAGACTGAGGGACTGAACTCACGTCTCCTTCATTGACTCTTGCCGGCTCTTTGTCACTGAGTCTCACCGGGGAAGCCCTTGTTCATCTTTTAATTGTGTTAAGATAATTTCAAGCACATACAAAATTTACCAAAAAGAAAAAGCTGTAAGGAGCTCTTGTATTCCCTGTACTCGGAGGGTTAGGATGAATGATCGACAACCCCCACCCCCTACCCCACTGTGGCACACCCCCAACGGATCCAGGCTTTAGCCCCTGGAACCTCTGTCATCTCATATGGCGAAAAGGAACCTTGCTGATGCGATTACTAGGCAGCACCCAGGAGGCCCTAACTGTCCTAAACGTGTCCTTCTCAGAGGGAGGCAGGGGCTGATGTGACCACAGAGGTGGAGGTGATGGGACTACCCAGACAGAGGCTGGAGTGACGCCCTTTGCAGACAGGGGAAGGGGCCACAAGCCAAGGGAAGCGGCAGCTGCCAGAAGCTGGACTGACCAGAGGGAGGCTTAGCCCTCAGAGTCCCCGGAAGACCCAGGTCCCTCAACCCCAGCCTGACCTCAGACATATCTCCTAAACATCTGGCCAAGGGCAGGAGGTCACAGCGAAGCCGATGGTCCTAAGTGTGGGAGAAAGAGTCCAACTTCCTCCCCTGGGCCACGTGGAGGTGATGCAAGTGCCCCCCAGATTAGGTAAGTGAGGGGGAGGCGAATCGGTGAATCATCCTTTCGTAGTGTTTCTTCTGTCTTAAGCAGATGCTGTTCTTCCTCTGGGAGTTTTTAATGCCAGGGGAAAGAGGCAGGGATTTTCATAAAGAGCACAGAGGCCTTTGGGAGGGAAGGGAGGAGCTTCCTGCAAAAGCCCCATCTTTCAAAGTGGGAAACACAGTGGAGTGAGCAGCACGGCCCAGACACGGTCCACTGGCATCGCCCCCGGTGAGGACGGGAGACACGGAGTGGGTGTGCTTTGGAAAAAATTCTCAGCAACCGTCTTGCCAGAAGCTGGAGCCGTGTACGCACCCAGTCATCTGAGCTAGGCTGATGCTTTGGGGAGCAAGCGCTGGGGTCCAGAGTGGGACATGAGAGACAGTGATGCCCACAGCCCTGGAGTCCAGGCTGGGGAGGGAAATGCGGCTGGATCTGGCATTTGGGAGCACATGGGGAGGCTCATGTGCTTCATTGTGAAGTGTAAACATCACTAGATTTGTCCCCCAGTCTAGTGAGAGGGGATCACACCAGGTAGATAGAATTACTGCTTCCAATGCCTGTTTCCCCCATTAGACTGAAAACGTCTTAAAGGCTGTGGTCACACTTGTTAATTGGAGCCCCTTCTGGTCCCACAACTGCCTGGATGATGCTTGTGTTGAATGAATGAATGAAATGATACCTAATTAAAAAAGTGAAAGTCGCTCAGCGGTGTCTGATTTTTTGCAAGGAGAATGCGATGGCAACCCACTCCAACGTTCTTGCCTGGAGAACCCCAGGGACGGGGGAGCCTGGTGGGCTCCCGTCCATCGGGTCGCTGGGAGTCGGACACGACTGAGCGACTTCCGTTTCACTTTTCACTTTCATGCATTGGAGAAGGAAATGGCAACCCACTCCAGTGTTCTTGCCTGGAGAATCCCAGGGACGGGGGAGCCTGGTGGGCTGCCGTCTATGGGGTCACACAGAGTTGGACATGACTGAAGCGCCTTAGCAGCAGCAGCCATGGGCTACACAGTCCATGGAATTCTCCAGGCCAGAATACTGGAGTGGGTAGCCGCTCCCTTCTCCAGGGGATCTTCCCCATTCAGGGATTGAACCCAGGTCTCCCGCATTTCAGACAAATTCTTTACCAGCTGAGCCACCCTAATTTAAAATAACCACGGAAATATCAACTTCTCCACAGAACTTTACTACTAACCTCACCCTCTCTGGTCAGTCTAGTAAATATGCGGGAGCTCTATGTAACATCCCTCCCTCCCTCCCTCCCTCCCTCCTTCCTTCCTTCCATCCATCTACATACAGGGTGAGAATATGTGTGCAGGTAAATGGCACACACAGGTACAATATCCATCTCCAGCGCTATTTTGAAATCCCACATATTATATTGAACCACCTGTCTTCTGTCTCATTGACCATCCTCTCCATCAGACCACGGGTTCTTCGGAGCGGGAACCTGTTCTTTTTTTTAATATGTCAGAAATGGTTGTATTCATTTTATGTTTGGCTGTCCCGGGTCTTTGTTGCCGTGCGGGCTCTTCTCTAGCTGCGGTGCCCCGGCTTCCCACCGCCGGCTTCTCTCGCTGTGGGGTGAGGACGCCGGGCTTCAGCAGCTGCGACTGCCAGGCTCTCAAGCACAGGCTCAATAGCTGCGGCACACAAGCTTCAGCTGTTCCCCGGCACGTGGACTCTTTCTGGACCAGGGATCGACCTGTGCCTCTTGCATTGCAGGTGGATTCTTTACCACTGAGCCCCCAGGGAAGCCCGCCTGTTCTTTTCTCTTTTTCTCTCTCTCTTTTTTTTTTTTTTTTACAAAATTGCACTGCTTCACAAGTTTTCAAGTCAAACGCCTCATTTACTGTAAAATGCAAAATCCCCCTTCTCCCTTGCTCACAACAGGAGGGGTTTTCTTAGGTCCTTTAAGAAAATAGATGGAAGCTCTGACTCTCCACGGGGTTCCTGGTTCATGGTTTGGGAACCACTGCTTTACTGTGTGCTGGGAATGTGAAAGTCTCTGCCCTCAGACTGGGGTCCACGCGGGAACCGTTGGCATCCTTCTGTGATGTGATGTCGGGAAAGCCTTCCCTTTAATTGGATGAAAATCTCTCATTCCATAATCAGAGGGGAAAAAAAAAACAAAACACAAAACACCCTCAGCTTGTACTCACGCTCTGTGGTAGGTGTCTGCTCTGCCCTCTGGGTCAGATGAAGTTGTGGGTGGGATGACCCCATCCTGAACGAGATAGTGAACTCCCCTGGGGAGGGGAGAAGCGGGCTGAGAAGGCAGCTTGGCGGTGCCAGAGGTGGGGTTCTCCAAGTTCACGGTGTTGACCAGGGTGCGGTCTGCTCCCCCCTCTCCGAATGCTTTGTAACTGTTTTTGGCTGATGGACATGGAAGTTTGCATAAAATAGTCTTATTTAATGAGGACTGCCCTTGATCTTTTTCCAGGCCCACGATGGAAATTTTCAATAAGAAAAAGTCTGCTTAATAAATGCATTTGGTAAACATTAAATTGACTTCACCCCAAGTACTTTTTTTTTTTTTTACTTTTATGTAGCTTTCCACAATAAGTTCCATCTGGGAAAAGCCACATTTTCCGGGGGGTGGGAGTGAATTTCTTTTCTTTTATTCCACGGGGAAGTCTGAAATCCCCAGTCTCTGGTTCCTTTGACCTTCCATAAGATGATGGGGCTACGTGCCTACTGGAAAGGGCAGACCTGTAGTGGATTAATGACCTAAAATCAGCGTTCAGTTTTCCTCTCTCTCTCTTTCTTTTTTATTTTAGGTTATCTCTTGAGGAAACTTGGTGTGTTAGTTGCTCAGTCGTGTCCCTCTTTTCACGACCCCAAGGACAATGGCCCACCAGGTTCCTCTGTCCATGGAATTCTCCAGGCAACAATACTGGAGTGGGTTGTCATTCCCTTCTCCAGGGGATCTTCCTGACCCAGGGATCAAACCTGCATTTCCTGTGTCTCCTGCACCGCAGGTGAATTCTTTACCACTGCACCACGTGGGAAGCTCCTTACTGGTGGCTGAAAGTCAAATCGAAAGTGTTAGTTGCCCAGTCATATCTGACTCTTTGCATCCCTATGGATTGTAGCCTGCCAGGCTCCTCTGTCCATGAAATTTTCCAGGTAATTATACTGGAGTGGGTAGCCATTCCCTTCTCTAGGGCATCTTCCCCACCCAGGTCTCTTACCATCTGAGCCACCAGGGAAGCCCATACCGGTGGCTGGGGGATCGCTTTTCTTCCAAAACATTTTAAAACCTTTTTCTGTGTTTCAGTGATCTACTGTTGTATATGAATCTGTCTCAAAGCTTTAGTGGTTTAAAGCAGCATGAGTTCTCAGAATTAAGGAACTCAGAGGTCCTGCTCCCTGTGAGGCTGGCTGGGCTCAAGATCCCCGTGTCTATACTGGGAGTGAGCTGGTTGGGCCAGGCGGGCTTGTTCACAAGTCTGCCTCACCCCTGAATTGCCCTCTTGCTTCCACGTGGCCAGGTCAGGCCTTCTCACCACGTTGGCTTGAAGGTGGTCAGAACTCTCGCGAGGTGATGGGCTTCTAAGGAGGAGGACAAAGAAGGCTCAAGGGTTGGGAGAGGCACAGCATTGCTCCTCCCATGTGTCGTCACTCAGAGCAAGAGACAGGGCCAGTGGAAATACAAGGAGAGAGGGAAGAGGTCCCACCTGTGGACTAGAGGGGCCGCGTGCGCTCGGAGAGCGGTAGGGAATTGACGGGGGCCATCCTGGGGGACCGTCAGTCCACTCTGAATGGCAAGCTCATGTTCCCGAAGAATTCGTCTGTTGAGGCCCTAATTCTCTCTGCAATGCTGGGAGGTGGGGCCTTTGGGAGGTAGTTGGGGTGGAACTGGTTTGTGAGTGTGGGGCCTTTGTATTGGAATTAGTGGCCTCAAGGAAAGAAGCGACGCAGCATCTTTCTCTCTGGCACGTGAGGGCACAGCAGGAAGAGGGGGGTCTGCAAGCTAGGGAGTGAATTCACAGACACTGAACCTTCTGGGGCCTTCATCTTGCACTTCCAGCCTCCAGAAGTGTGGGAAATAAAGGTCTGTTGTTTAACCTGTCGCATTATCCATGTATGTTATCCAGTTACAGCAGCCCGGGCTGAAGAGCACCACGGCAGCGTATGTTTTCAGCCATACCCCTCACCAACCCAGGGTATCCTGAGTACACCACTTTCTCTTGCAAACAGACAGAGGCCCTGAGCCCATCGGCTTTCTTAGCCAGTAAATCCTTCCCCATGACCTAACCCTATTTACTGGAGACCTGATGCATGCCAGGCTTGGGCGGTGGTGGCGTCTACACACATCACTGCTCAGAGGGAGGCCATGCTGCGGTCGGGGGTGCACGCACCAAGAGCTAAATAATAACGTGAGCTGGCGTTCGAAACAAGGAAGCCTAGAAGCCAGGAGAAGACTCTTCAGAGTCCCTCGGACATCAAGGAGATCCAACCAGTCCCTCCTAAAGGAAATCAACTCTGAATATTCACTGAAAGGAGTGATGCTAAAGTTGAAGCTCCAGTACTTTGGCCAATCTGATGGGAAGAGCCAACTCATTGGAAAAGACCCTGATGCTGGGAAAAATTGACGGTGGGAGGAGAAGGGGGCATCAGAGGATGAGATGGTAGGATGGCCTCATCGACTCAATGGCCATGAGTCTGAGCAAAGTCTGGGAGACAGTGAAGGACAAGGAAGCCTGACGTGCCGCAGTTCATGGGGTAGCAAAGAGATGGGCATGACTGAGCAACTGAACAACACAACAAAAAGCAGAGAAGGAAGGAACAAAAGATGAGGCTACTTGAGAAGCAATGAAATAGGGCGCCCACGAAAGGCTTGCAGCAGAAAGCTGGGAGGGCGCGCCAGTATGCTTCTCTCATATGTATTAGGGAAAGCTCTTTTTTAAAAATAAAATTTCATTGAAGTATAGTTGATTTACAATGTTGTGTTTCATTTCTGCTGTAAAGTAAGATGACTCAGTCATATACTCATTCTTTTTCATCTTCTTTTCCATTACGGTTTATCATAGGATATTGGATATAGCTCCCTATGCTACACAGTAGGACCTTATGGTTTATCCAGTCTATGTATAATACTTCGCATCTGCTAATTCCAAACTCTTAATCCTTCCCTCCTTCACGTCCCTCCTAGGAAAAACTCTTTGGGGATGGCTTTTCAAGAGGCCAGGTTCTTTCATAAACTAGGGAGCTAGGATTCATTTCCTCTGAGGCTGAAAGTGCAAGTCTCCTAGGCTGAAGCAGGCACTTGCTCATCCTGGCGCGTGACACATGGCACGGAGAGTCCTCTGTGTTCGGGCCCTGTTCTTGGCAGCGGGGACGCAGGGTGACTGACACAAGGGGGAGGAGGCAGGAGGCAGCCTCTTCTCACGGAGACTGCGCGTGAAGTTCAGGAGGAAGTGAGCCGCTTTCTTCTGCTACGAATGCGCCTCAATCCATGAAAACCCCATTGGCTTCCTCTCTCTCCTTCCTGCCTGCAAGCTCCGCAGACACACAAACCCACAGCACACATGGGGCTCCGTGCCACCCCCCCGGGGGAGGAAAACACCCTGCAACACCCCCCAGCCCAGCCCTTCCCCTCTCACCCCTGGGCCCACTTGTCACCGGCTCCTTCCAGCTGAAAGGCACGGAGCCTCTCAGCAGGTAGGTTCTTCTGGTTTTCCTCGAGGGTGTGTTTTGTTTTTGTTTGGAAGACCAGCTCCCGTCTGGTGACCATATGTATTCTCCCTGGCTTCCCAGAAACCGCCGTAATGACAGGGCAGGGCTCATCAGATTATCTGAGTTTTCCATCGATGGGCTAATTTGAATTTGAGATGTCTTTTATTCATCATGTGGAGAAGAGCGGACCCTCAAGTCAAGTTAACCAACTGGTACGTGTTTCTGCCCTTCACAGACTCAAAGCGGTTTTCTGCTCTGCCTTTCAACACCTCCCTCTATCCCCGAGGCCCTGATGTGGGGGTAGGACTGGGTTCCTTCCACGCCATCTATCAATCATTTTTGCTCCTTCTGCAAACACAGACAGTTTTGTCATTATTCCAAAAATAGGTGCTTTCAAGAAGGCTGGTAACCAGTTTATCTTGCTCTTTTCTGTGGCTGTTTTTACTTGTAGAGCAATAACAGGACGGACCCACTATTTTTCAAGGCAGTAATTCGGTGCTCTTGCTGATATAAACAGCTCACCTTTTGGCCTTGTAGTGTACTCACTGGGGAGCATGATTATTTTTTTTATTGCCTTGTAAAATAGCTCGCTTGTCACATTACTGCTTAATTGGGAACACAAAATAATAAATAATTTAAAATAGGACTATTGCTGCATATACAGGGAGGCGAATAAAGCAAGGCCTGGATCAGGTCCCTTTGGTGTCACTCAAGGGTTCTGGAATATTAGAGCCTTAAATAATGATCTGGGGCCGAAGATGCCTTTGAAACTTTTTCTGAAGTCGTTTCTGCCTCTCATTCCTCCGTAGAAATGCATCAGAAGCGTTTGTGTTTCTGGAAGAAGGTTGAAAATTTCCTGCCATCACGTGTCTTCAACAGAAAGGATCTTAAGAGCCCTTATGCCCCACCGTCCTGCCTCTAAGGTGGGCGCTGGTGAAAGCACCCACGTCACGGAGCGGGTGAGAGAGCTTCACAAGACTGTCCACCTGGAACGCTTGTCATGGGGCCGAACAGAGAGCAAAGTGTAGGTCAACGCCAAGGATTAAAGAAAGTCCAGTGCTTTCTTACAACCTCAGACCTTGTGGTTCAAACAGGACCAGTGTCTGTCCCTGAGAGAATGCGGTTGGCCGTTCAAAGGGCTGATCTCTGGGGAAAGAAAGGGCCTGGGTGGGTCATTGTCTCCTGTGTCGACTTGGCCAGACTGTGGTGCCCAGCTGGTTGGTCAACAATAATTGGA
The DNA here is from genome assembly GCF_032405125.1 of Capricornis sumatraensis. Lineage (NCBI taxonomy): Eukaryota > Metazoa > Chordata > Mammalia > Artiodactyla > Bovidae > Capricornis > Capricornis sumatraensis. The sequence continues at coordinate 90,260,679 of NC_091080.1, read as the reverse complement.
TACCACATACATACGTATATAGATTGATAGACAGATGTAGATAGAGGTTGCTGTGAAGGTATTTTTCAGATGTGATTAATGTTAACAATTCATTACAAATGAGCTTACTTATAAAACAGAATTAGATTCACAGACATAGGAAACAAATATATGGTTATCAGAGAGGCTCATGGGGGTGTGGTGGGGAGAGGTAAACTAAGAGTCTGGGATTACCGTGTGCACACTGCTATACATAAAGCAGGTAACCAGCAAGGGCCTATGGTAGTATAGGGAACCGTACTCAGTGTCCTGCAATTACCCATAATGGAAAACAGTCTAAAAAGGAATATACACACGTGCGTATTTATACGTGAAAGTGAAGTCTCTCAGTCGTGTCTGACTCTTTGCGACCCCATGGATGGCAGCCTACCAGGATCCTCCATCCATGGGATTTTCCAGGCAAGGATACTGGAGTGGGTTGCCATTTTCTTCTCCAGAGGATCTTCCCAACCCAGGGATCAAACTCGGGTCTCCCGCGTTGTAGGCAAAACCACCAGGGAAGTCACCGTATTTATACACGGATCATATATATGTGTGTATGTGTGTATGTGTGTGTGTGTGTGTGTGTATCACTTTGCTGTACACTTGACACAGCAAGGATGTGAGGCAGAGTCTGAGAAGCGTCTTCGTTCAGTCCCTGAGTGTGAACACTGTCAGCTGCAGACACACCTCAGGCATCCCAGGGGGTGTGCAGGCTGGTGTGTGCCTTCCTGCCAGGCAAGTGCTAAGTAGACTCTAATTCCTGACATTGCTCTTGGCTCCCAAACAGTGTCCGCTGTCAAGATGCAAAATGTGGCTTAGTGATAATCTGAGGCCTATTGCCCATCGTCAGGATACCCTGAAGTGGCTGTCATGGAATAGGTGATATTGTTTCTACAAAAACTTAACTTTCTGAGGCTTGGGGATGGTTCGGGGAAATCTAGCCATTTAACTAACTGCGGAACCCCAACTTTTCTGGACCCCATTCTTGCCTGAAAATGAGAAAGCTGGAAGGAAATGATCTTTTCAATTCCTTCTCAAGTTCCGCCGGGTGAGAAGTCCCCATGGACGCCACACTGCTTGGTCCAGCTGGGACATGTGGACTTTGCCACCCAGGGTGATTGCAGACCTGGGGGGCTGGGTGAGCTGAGGATGCAAGGATGCTCCTGCTCTGGCCGGCGCTTCCGCTTAGGGCGAGGAGTGAGGATGAGGTGGTTTGCCTGGAAATGGCTAACCAGGGACAAAGCCAGGGACAAAGTGGGAAACCAGAAACAGCCCTGCGGTTGGGGACCAAGGAAAAGGTCGGCAAGTTGGACGCAGTGAAGCGGAGATTAGGAGAGAGGTGCGTGAGAAAGGAACGCAGACATTACACATCAAATGTCAACATTATGCACAACTAACGGTCTGGACCTTTATCTGATGCAAACCGCTGACACGCGTTGCCTTGGAATTCTGGGTCAAAGCACTGGCTTCCCCTGAGTGGCCGTTTTGTGCTGGGTACTTTGCATGCCATACATTACTTAACCTTTACCAAAAACTTATGAGGTTGGTGTTCTTGTCCTAATCTTTACAAGTGATGATCCTGAAGCTCAGAGTTTTAAACAGCTCTCCCAGGATCAGAATACTAACCTGGGAAGTGATAGAGCTAAGATTCTAACTGTGGTCTTTCTGACTCCCAAATCCACAGACAATCCCTTGCATACCTGTGTTTTAATGATGAATGAATACATTGTTCCATTGATGAATAAGAGAAAGATGCATTCATCTTATCAAACAAATTGGCTTGTTTGATAAGTGACACCAATAAATTACCCTGTCCTTTGCAAAACACGTTTCCCTAGCGGCTCAGACAGTAAAGAATCTGCCTTCCAAGCAGGAGACCTGGGTTCGATCCCTGGGGCAGGAAGATCCCCTGGAGAAAGAAATGGAAATCCACTCCAGCATTCTTGCCTGGAGAATCCCATGGACAGAGGATCCGGGTGGACTATTGTCCATGGGGTTGCAAAGAGTTGGACACGACTGAGCGACTAACACCACACTTTGCATAACAGATTTAGAAATAATTTTCACAACTGCACTTAAGAGGATGGGGAGGGGCCTTTAATCAACATGGAGCTTTGATGCTGCAGACTGTCTGAGGGCAGGAAGAGTGGAGAGCCAGTTCTGTCTCTTTCAGTCTGAGGCTCTGGCCGAGCTGGGGAGCCAGTCAAGGGTGGAGAAGCGGTGGTTTCAGAGCCGCCCATACGGACCGCTGACTCCTGCGGGCGCTTTGTCTCCTCTTGCCCTGGGAATCACAGGCTGCCTCACCCCGTTAACACGGCGTCAGCTCCCACCAGTAGCTCCACCGCCTGGGCAGTCACGTGCGCCTACGCCTGCGAGGAGTTTCTGAAGGAAGAAGTCGAGACCACACAGCCTGACTCGGGAGTGAGGAGTGTAGACACACCCGGGCCCAGGCGCTGCTAGCACAGGGGCCTCGGACCCGGTTCCTGGGAACAAAAACAGCAGTTCCCTACACACACACACAGAGGCACATGCTCACCCATACACATATGTACACACGCACAGAGAAACACACACGCACATACACATTCTTACACATACATACACTCAGAAACATACAGAGACACATACACTCAGAAACACACACACCCTCAGAGTCACATGCTCACCCATACACACGTGTGCACACAGAGAAACATACAGACACACATACACATTCTTACACATACATATATACTCAGAAATATACATACACACATGTATGCACATATACATGCACACATGGTCACACATACATACATGTACAGACATACTCAGAAACACACACACGCTCACACATACACACTCAGGAACATACATACACACTGTTACACATACATAGACTCAAAAAACATACACATATACATACACTCAAACACACGCATTCACATGCATGTAGACATACATACACACTCAGAAGGGCTTCCCTGGGGGCTCAGCTGGTAAAGAATCTGCCTCAAATGCAGGAGACCCCAGTTCACTTCCTGGATTGGAAAGATCTGCTGAAGAAGGGATAGGCTACCCACTCCAGGATTCTTGGGCTTCCCTTGTGGCTCAGCTGGTAAAGAATTCACCTGCAATGTGGGAGACCTGGGTTCCGATCCCTGGGTTGGGAAGATCCCCTGGAGAAGAGAACGGCTATCCACACCAATATTCTGGCCTGGAGAATCCCACAGTCTGTGAGGTACACAACTGATCAACTTTCACTCACTCACTCACACACTCAGAGACATAGACACTCACATATATACTCAGACACTCACACATGTACACACATATGCATTCACATATGTATACAGACTCGGAAACAAACGTACATAGACACACTCACACGTATACTCATACAGACAAATGCACACTCACACACATGCTCTCACCCACACATACACACATTCCTCTTCGGTAGAGAAAGTGTGTCTCTGAGAGACAGAGGCGGGGTCTTGTCTCTACAGCATCATTGCTAAGCTACGCCTTTTTTCCCCAAACAGCAGAGAACTGTGGGGAGTGGGCTCCTTTCAGCCCAGCCCTGAGGCTCACACCATTGTCTTGGGGGTCACGTTCCTGAGTCACCCGGGAGAAGGGCCCTGTGACCTGAAGGGTGGGGGGCATTGAGCAGGGACCCGCGGGGTGCGGACCAGTCTCCTGGGTGTATCCAGTAGGCAACATGGTCCTGCCAGACTTTGCATGTTTTTTTAGGCGGCTTGCGAAATGGGAGCAACTAATTGAAAACTTGAGCTTGCTACTGATTGGAAGCGTAAACCGACTGGTGATCCCAGTTGTGAAGAATTTCAATGTGAAGAATCTGGGCCTCCGAAGGTTCTATGCACTTTATTTGCGTTGTTGCTGTTGGCTGCACCACGTGGCATCCAGGATCTTAGTTCCTCAGCCTGGGAGTGAACCAGTGCCCCCTGTATTGCAAGAGTGGAGTCTTAACCACCAGATCACCAGGGAAGTCCCTTCTTTTAATGTTACAGAACATTTTCAGAGGGAAACATGGGTGAGGGTTGAACATAATTCAGGAATGATGACCACCTCCTCTCTCTTGTCTGTTTGGTTTGTCCGCCTAGTGATGGGTGGAGGAGGCCTGGGAAGGGTATTCAGATCAATCTCCCCCGCTGGGATCCAGGTCGAAGCAGTATACCTGGCCTCCACCCAAGAGATGCCATGGGCACCCTCTCCCTCTGTGAAAACCAAAAGCATCGTCCCAGATACTGTCAAACATCCCCCTGGGGGTAAAAGTGGCCTTTGAAGACCCTGCTCTAGACCTCTTTCTTTCTCTCCAGGCAGCATGGACATTTCTTCTCGATGGATGTGCCCAAAGCATCTGTAACCAAGCAGACCACCATGGATGACACAGGAGAGATGCACTCCTCTCCAGCAAAAGCCATGTGGGACCCTGGCGATTCATGGTCCTTTGGGGGAGCTCCCCGGGGCGTCTGGAGCAGTCCCTCTTCCTTCACAGCACAACGGCCGCTGTGAACCTGTTAGGAAGGACTCTCGGAGGCGGAGGTGAGCGGAGGTAGGACTTCACATGTGTCCTAGAGAGGATGCTGATAGGGTGAGCAACAGTCCTGGTGTGCCAGGCCATTCCAGGGAATGAGCCCCCTGTTCTGGGAAGCCCCTTAGCCTGGGACAATCTGGACAGTTGGTACCACGCAGCTTCTCTGTTGGTCTGTCAATCAAAATGGCTTTGGCCGCTCGATGGTCATTTTAAGTTGGAGACACTGAAGTGAAAGTGAAAATGTTAGTCTCTTAGCTGTGTCTGACTCTGTGACTCCATGGACTGTAGCCCGCCAGCTCCTCTGTCCCGGGATTCTCCAGGCAAGGGTACTGGAGTGGGTTGCCACGCCCTCCACTGGAGGATCTTCCCAACTCAGGGATCGCACCCAGGTCTTGTGCACTACAGGCGGGGTCTTTACCTCTGAGCCACTAGGGCCCAGACACTGATGCTTCCCCAGTCGGCAGCAAGAGAGGAGGGGTCCACGGAGCTGGCTTCTTACTGGCTTTAGGGGGCAGTGGATATCCTGGGTTTGTTGCTGCAATTGTTTCTCTCCTTTGGGAAACTGGGGAGTTGCTAAGAGGTGAGGTTAGGTGAGTTTCCAAATAAGAGGGAGGTGAGTGGGAGGGGACTGAGACGAGCCTGTTCTTGAGTGCTTGCTGGAACCAGCATCTGTTCATGCTGAGACCCAGGTAGCTTCTGTGGGCACCCAGGTCTGAGTGCTGGAGCCAACTGCCTAGGTGTCAGTGTGCTCTGGAGAGTGCTCTGTCAGCTGCTACAGGTGAGGATACACAGGTGAGGGTGTCACAGGTGAGAGGGGTGTCACAGGTGAGGGGGGTGTCACAGGTGAGAGGGGTGTCACAGGTGAAGTTGCACAGGTGAAGTCTCACAGGTGAGGATGCACAGGTGAGGATGTACAGGTGAGGATGCTCAGGTGAGGGTGTCACAGGTGAGAGGGGTGTCACAGGTGAGAGGGGTGTCACAGGTGAAGTTGCACAGGTGAGGTCTCACAGGTGAGGATGCGCAAGTGAGGATGCACAAGTGAGGATGTACAGGTGAGGATGCTCAGGTGAGGGTGTCACAGGTGAGAGGGGTGTCACAGGTGAGGGGGGTGTCACAGGTGAAGTTGCACAGGTGAGGCCTCACAGGTGAGGATGCGCAAGTGAGGATGTACAGGTGAGGATGCTCAGGTGAGGGTGTCACAGGTGAGGTGGCACAGGTGAGGGGGTCATAGGTGAGAGCAATGTCACAAGTGACAGTGGTGTCATAGGTTGAGTTGCGCAGGTGAGGATGCACAGATGAGGTGTCACAGGTGAGAGGGGTGTCAGAGGTGAGGGGGGTGTCACAGGTGAAGTTGCACGGGTGAAGTCTCACAGGTGAGGATGCACAAGTGAGGATGTACAGGTGAGGATGCTCAGGTGAGGGTGTCACAGGTGAGAGGGGTGTCACAGGTGAGGGGGGTGTCACAGGTGAGGGGGTGTCAGAGGTGAGGGGGTGTCACAGGTGAGGGGGGTGTCACAGGTGAAGTTGCACGGGTGAGGTCTCACAGGTGAGGATGCACAGGTGAGGATGCTCAGGTGAGGATGCTCAGGTGAGGGTGTCACAGGTGAGAGGGGTGTCACAGGTGAGAGGGGTGTCACAGGTGAGGGGTGTCACAGGTGAGGGGGTGTCAGAGGTGAGGGGGGTGTCACAGGTGAAGTTGCACGGGTGAAGTCTCACAGGTGAGGATGCACAAGTGAGGATGTACAGGTGAGGATGCTCAGGTGAGGGTGGCACAGGTGAGGGGGCACAGGTAAGGGGGCACAGGTGAGGGTGTCATAGGTGAGAGCAATGTCACAAGTGACAGTGGTGTCATAGGTTGAGTTGCACAGGTGAGGATGCTCAGGTGAGGGTGTCACAGGTGAGAGGGGTGTCACAGGTGAGAGGGGTGTCACAGGTGAGGGGGGTGTCACAGGTGAAGTTGCACGGGTGAGGTCTCACAGGTGAGGGTGCACAGGTGAGGATGTACAGGTGAGGATGCTCAGGTGAGGATGCTCAGGTGAGGGTGTCACAGGTGAGAGGGGTGTCACAGGTGAGGGGGGTGTCACAGGTGAAGTTGCACGGGTGAGGTCTCACAGGTGAGGATGCACAAGTGAGGATGTACAGGTGAGGATGCTCAGGTGAGGGTGTCACAGGTGAGGTGGCACAGGTGAGGGGGCACAGGTGAGGGTGTCATAGGTGAGAGCAATGTCACAAGTGACAGTGGTGTCATAGGTTGAGTTTTGCAGGTGAGGATGCACAGATGAGGTGGCACAGGCGAGGTGGCATGAGTGAGGGTGGCACAGGCGAGGTCTCACAGGTGACCACACCAGTCTTGGTTGTGAGTGTAGTTGAGGAGGCTTCTCGGAGCTTGTGCGCTGCTGAAACCCTGTTGAAACCCTGCTGACCTGGGGACCTGCGCTGTCCTCCTGCTGCTGGTGACCCGGAAGACCATCTCTGGAGCGAGGGCTTTGCATCCGGTCCCGCTGGGAGCAGATTTGATGCTTGTGTCTCTCCTCCCCTGTTGGCGGTTTCTGTTTGCCTTAAATTAAAGCTTTTCTAGATTCCTTAAGTTTTAAGGGGAAAGAAACCTTCTCCATTCTGAGTGAGAGATGATTGACTCCCGTTTAAATTATGTAGATGGAGATCTGTCTGCACTTGGTTAATCTCATGTCTACCAAGATGTCATTACTTACAGAAGAGCCTGGGGTTTTCAGGAATAGCAACATGGTAATTTGTCTTTCAAATACTGTTTTACTTATAGCAGCAATAACAGGAAATGTGTACTATTTTTCAGTGTTATAATCTGATTCATCCTTTGATATAAACAGCTTTATCTCATCTCATTGTTTATATCACATTCCTATTCCTCTGGAAAGAACAATATTTTCCCCCTGAAAAGTAATATATTCTTGTCTAAGAAGGGCTTAAATAAGTAACAGATGGTCTTTCGTGTGTGTATGTGTCCCCTACTTCCACTCACTCTTAGAACCTGGTCAGATATTAAAATCACCATTTTTTTTGAAGCATTGAGCATTCCTGAACTTACAGGTTTGTTTCCAACTTGGCTTCTTTTATTTATGTCATGGTGGTATTGCTGGGAGAGTTTCAGAATACAGGCAATTGAATAAATTTATTTGCACTTGTCAGATGGATTATACTCGAACAAAATCCCTTTTCTGTTTCATCGTTGCCGAGGACCATCATGGGAAAGGCAGACTAGTCAGAGTGCCACATGACCTGGCGGTAAAACAGAGGCTGCTGTCCGGCCAGCCCTGACCACGCGGCTAATTCACAGCGTGGCTCTAATGTTGACACTTGTCTGGGACCAGGACTGAATTCTTCTTGTCAACAGAAAGTTTCATTCCTTAGCTTGATTCAAGGGAGAGACATGAGGTCAGAAGCCAGGAGGTTTCAGTTGTTGCCTTGCTGTTCTGTGAGTGAAGTCGTGGGATCACCCTTGTCCATTTTCATATCTACAGAATGCAGATACCTAACCTATCGCAAGGGTTGCTGTGAATGTAACATGGGTTGATAGTTAGAAAGATGCTTTAAAGAGTCAAAAGCACTGTCAGCCTAAGGTATCTATTTTTAGATATGCAATTAGCTCTAGATGTTGCTTAATGATAGACTCTTATCTATAAGACTATGGTTGGGAGATTAGCCCTGTCGTCAAATGTTCTTCTCTCAAAAGATATGGTTTCTTCCCAGTGACAGCACCCAGGACAGAAACGCAAGTATGTGTGGAGTTGCCACTGGAAGCGTCTGCAAACCATCCTCCAGATGGCTGGGGCTGAAATGATGGTTCTTTTCTGCACTTGGACCCCACAATCCTTGAGCTTAGTAGGTACTTGAACATACATTGAGCAGAAATATGGCTAAGCTACCCTATGTTCCTCTACAAAAATCTTTCTGTTGATACACTTTAATGCTCTCCATTTATCCATTTTTATCATGACTGAAATTCTCTTTTTTCCCTGCTGGACAGAAAGTTAAGATCATAACCCCTATGTGAAAATCTTCTCTTTGTCTGCTTGTTTTTGTAGTCTGAAGACAGCATTTTTCATACCTTGACAGAGTTTCTACATAATTGTAGAAAAATTGAAAAATAAAGGTGGAAAAAAGGAAAAAGCCATCCATCAGCCCACAGGTGTCAGGGACAGACCTCCAACCTGTGGTGGCTGAGTATTAAGAAAGCAAATCACAGACTTCCCTGGTGGTCCAATTGTGAAAACTCTGGGTTTCCACTGTGGGGAGCATGGGTTCAGTACCTGTTTGGGGAGGTAAGATCTTGCATGCTGTGCCCAGGGCCAAAAAGCAAACAAGTCACAAAATGGTATTTATATATGACAGCAGTTATGTTACCAAGTCCAAGCTCATCTGCTCGCTGCAGGACATGCCAACAAATTAGGAAATGAGATGCTGGGGCAAGGAATCATGGCTTTATTGGGAAGGTCAGAAGTTGGCAGACTAATGCCCTAGAGAACCATCTTACCCAAGTCAGAATTGAAGCTCCTTTCACACTGAAAGCAGGACGGGTGTGGCTGGTTGCCGCATGCCTCCAGGCATCAGAATCTTCTGTTCTTACCTCTGTCCGTGTGGATCAGGTCACCACATTCCTCTAAACTTTCAGCAGGACAGATGTTATCCTCTGCTCTGCAACTTTTCATCTCAGAGCCTTGAGAACTGTATTGTCCTGTCTATTCTAGGCTACGGTCAACATTCTCCATTCAAACTAACACGGTAGAATACAATGGTTAGGGACTTCTCTGGGGTTCAGTGGTCGAAAACTCAGCCTCGCAGCACAGGGGACGTGGGTTCGATCCCTGGCCGGGGAACTAAGATCCCACATGCTGTGGAGCTACTAAGCCTAGATTCCACAACCAGAGAGCCTGCCTGCCACGACGAGAGATCCCGATGACACAGCAACAGTCCAGTGTGCCACAGTGAAGACCCGCCCCAGCCAAAGAAGCAAGCAGATGTTTTTTCAAAAGAATACAAAGGTTAAGGTGAAAGGAACAGGTTCAATATGGAGTGAGATTTGTTCCTCTGTATTGCACTCACATAAGGAAAATGTATACTTTTACATATGCATACGGATGTATGTGTGTCCATAAGTGGATATCTGTGTATGCGAATGGATAATAAAGATAGGATGGCTACATTTTAAAGTACAGATTATGTTTGGAGAGACAGTGAGCTGGAGAAATTCTGAGAGAGGGAAATCCTTATGGACAGGAATGTGTGGGGATTTTATGGAGGAGGTTGCATCTGAGTTGAGCTGGAAGAACAGGTATGATTTTGATAAAGAGAGCAGGTCGAGGAGCACTTCTGGGTGGGCAGCAGCCTGTGAGTAAAGACGTGGAGTGAGGCATGAGGATTCTGGCCTCTGCACGCTGGAGAGAGAGGAGCGATGCTTGGAAAGCTGGACTGGGGGATCCTGGAGGGATGACAGTTCCAATCAGAGGCGCTGAAAGCTTTGAAGAAGGCGAGTGAAATGAAAGAAATTTCTTGCAGACCAGTCAGGCGATGTTTAAGTGGAATGAATTGCAGAGGGGAGAGACGAGGGGCAGAGAGGTGCATTAGGAGAGGATTGTGGCAATCCAGCTGTGAGATGAGGGGTCGCCAGAGGAGGAAAATGCCCCTGGAGATGGATAGAATACACGAAGGTGGAAGGCATTTGGAAGAAGTGATGGGACTTGCTGTCTGATGAGATACGGGCTCACAGGAGAGGGAGTCTAAGGGAGCAGCCACAGAGTCTGAAGCCCAAGGGACTGTTTGTAACGATGGTGCTGTTGACAGAAAGGCGGAAGCCGTGTTGTATACAAAAATACTTGATCATTATATTTTTTTTAGTGGAAAAGATCTAAATGTCAGGAGTCAGTATGTGGCTTAAATTATCAAGATTCTAGATCTCCGGCTCTTGGCAGTGTGCTATAATGTGGTATGTTGCTGCAAATTAGGTTTACTGGTTTGGTGTTGTCAAGAAATATGACACCTCCCAAATAGGCAGACTAGTGAAAAAGACACCCCACTGACAGATATGGGTGCAACCATATGATGTTCTAGCCCCGAAACACACAAAAACCTAGCAATGTTGATGCTGGGACAAATGAAATTAAAGCAGCCTTTTCTTTCTCCAAGCCCATTGGATAGGAAATCGATGTCCTCCTGGTTTCCCACCTCTTGGATATATGACGCATATGGTGGATCCTAATGGCATATGGGAAAGAGCAGATAACCCTCTCCATTTTTTGTCATTGAGATTTCACAACTATACAATAAAATCTTTATTTATTTTTGGCTTGGGAAGAGGAGGCTAATAACTAGAGGCTGCGATTTCAGGACAAAAGGGCAGAGTGAATCAGAGATGACCAAGAGGAAGAATCTGGAAATGCATTTACTGGCTTCCTGGAGTGCTCATGACTTTTATTGCTCATGGCCCAATACAGTCTTCAGATGAACACAGCTGTCTTTCACGGCAGGAGCTGTGTTTGAGAATCTGGGGGGAGCTTGTGGTTTTTCAGGATATTTATGTGGTTTGTAACCTCTTATATTTTTCTACTACTTACTTCTCTGGAATTGTATTCTCAAAGATTTTTTCTGATTAGATTACTATAAACTATGAAAAAATCACACATTTAAGATATTTAAGTACTAAGTTTAGCTGTAAAACATTTAAAAGCCATCTGTTAGCATAGTTATAATCACATTAAGAACGACAAAATTTTTGCGATAAGATGACCCAGATATTTGTTACTATTATCTTTGCCTGAATATAGTTACTTGCCCTTTAAGAATTACACTTTAAAATCATCTGGGTAAATCAGTTTCCTCTCTTTTGGTATCGATGAAAGAATATTCCTGGCATTGTGAGAAAAAGACAAGGAATGTATCAAGTTTTAAAGCAAAATCTGTTGGTTCTCTTGTGTTTGATATTATTTTATTAGCTACCAAAAAGTGGATCAAACTAGCCAATCCTAAAGGAAACCAACCCTGAATATTCACTGGAAGGACTGACGCGGAAGCTGAAGCTCCAGTACTTTGGCCACCTGATGGGAAGAGCCAACTCATTGGAAAAGACCTTGATGCTGGGAAAGACGGAGGACAGGAGGAGAAGGGGACGACAGAGGATGAGATGGTTGGATGGAATCACTGACTCAACGGACATGAGTTTGAGCAAACTCCAGGAGACAGTGAAGGACAGGGAAGCTTGGCGTGCTGAAGTCCACAGGGTTGCAAAGAGTCAGACATGACTTACCGAATGAACAGTAACAAAAAAGAGGGTGAATTTGTTATTAACCAATTCTGTTATTTCATTTACACACAATGGCAATTTGCTGAAAGTCTGCCTGAAACAAGTCTTACTTGACAGCCATAAGATCATATGGACATTGGATAATATTCTGAGCTCCGAGCTGCTAGGACATCTCGGGTGGATCTCCTTTGCTCCAAGCCTGAGGAAGGGTAGTTTCTGGGCTGTTCTAAAGAGGTCCCCTGCCCTCAAGCTGTCCCTCAAAAGCTCACTCTTTCCAAGGCATTTTTCATCCTGGGTTATTCTCCAATGAACTAGTCCGTCCTTTGCAGGTGTTTGCCTATTTACTTGGGCTTTCCTGGTGGCTCAGATGGTAGAAAATATGTCTGCAATACAAGAGACCAGAGTTTGATCCCTGGGTCAGGCAGACTTCCTGGAGAAGGGAATGGCAACCCACTCCAGTATTCTTGCCTGGAAAATCCCCTGGACAGAGGAGCCTGGCGGCCTACAGTCCAAGGGGTCGCAAAGAGTTGGACACGACTTATTTTGTATCTGATCAAGTTGGATCTCAGTTGATGGCTTGGGGAACTAGCCATTCTTCTGTTGAAATTGATGCCCCTTGTGGAGACAGCTGTGTGGGTCCTAGCCCCACTCACTGAGGGGGAGTCCCCGCCACACTGGCAGGAATGTGTACTCTGGGCATCTGATGGAGTTGCCCCCCGCCCCTTTGCAGAAATTGCTTCCTTGTCACTGGCTGGAGGGACCCCAGGCTCTTAGGTGTGGGGTGGCCCTTCAGCAGAGCGCAGGCTGATGGTTTGGCATAGCGTTAGGTAGGGGCCTCACACGTGCCTCCTCTGAGGCCACCGTGTCCTGGGCTTTAAGGCAAATGCCTTTGTCTTCTAGGGAAGCCAGAAGACAGTCATCAGCCTTGATTCTTTACCCCTGGTTTTTTACTGACCAGTCCATTTGCTGCTCTGGCCCGACATTCTCAGGATCACAGTCACCAAGCCCTCAGAACTCAGACAACCAGTAACATGCAAACAAACTTCTTAAATATAAACATCTCAAATATAACAAGCATCAACAGTTACAGAAGGTAGAGAGTATTTTTTCCCCCATGTTTCAAGGTTGTCATCTACCATTTGCTCAATTTTGAAAGATATTCAGATATCATGCTTCAAAAGCCTTTCAATCTGTTACCATTGTCTATTTCTGGAGAAATATTTTGCCTAAGAGGATTAATATACATTTGCTTTAATTACAGAGTAAGCTATTAAAAAAGTATACAGAATTAATATCCAGATTCTCCATAAATATTCTTAAGAGATAAACTCAAATGAATCCAATTAATCCAAGATTCTAACCCCGAGTTACCACAGCTAATGGAATATGTGTTTGGTATTCATAGTAATTTATCAGTAGATAGAACCTCCATTAAATTCACTAATAGCTTTAGTTTTAAGCTACAAATTAAATGTGTTCAACCTAATTAGGTACACAACCTTTTCTTCTATTCATATTTCTTTATTGTTGATTACAAATGTTTCATCCGAAGGATCAAGGTAATAACATTACTAGCTTGCAATACCTTCCTTCTTTTAAATAAACAATTTTCTAATATTACTTCAAAAAACTTTAATTTAATTTTATTTTATTTTTTGCTTTTCGTGCTCTTTTCCAAATAAATGTAGGAAAGTCTCCTGGTTTCCTGAGGGCTCAGAAGGGACGATGTAATCCCTTAGCATGCTCTTTTTGGCCATCACCCGCCCTGCATCTCACTGTTAATCTTTCCTAAGAAAAACAAGTCTTTCCTCTTGAAAGTTTGGGGCTTTAAAAATAACAACTACAAAGTGTTTTAGTGTGGTCAGTGCTCATCATAAATTATTTGTTTTCCTGAGCCCTGCAGTGTCTCTCCTGGAAGAATGGGGATGGGGGAAGTTTGTACTGCAATCCACCCATCCAGGGTACGATGGTTTGGACTAAATTAACACTTCCTGGGGAGATTTTAGTAATTCTCTACAAGGTGAGCCAGTTCCTATGACTATTCTTAAAAAAAAAAAAAAAAAAATCAATCCTCTCATGGGAAATACACCCCCGCTGGGCTGAAGCAGGAAGAAAAAGCTAAACTCTGTTTAAAATCTGGACGCTTTGACCCATGAACTTTCATCCTTTTCCCAAAGGCTTCTCTGAAAGCCGTTAAGGACCAAGAGGCAACTCCCACTGCCAGGCATGAACACAATCAGATGGAGGCTGATTTTCAAGACCCTGGACTGTGATGATGCTTCTGATTATTACCAAGGAACCAAGAGAAATTCTCCTATGTGGTGGCCAGTGGTATAACCATTCCCGTCCAAATGATTTGGTTCTTTGAAATAGGATGCCTTTAGTAAAGGTTTTCTTGCAATTAAAATCCCACTGAAAAGAAAAGGGCTAATATGCAAACACATAGAGATGTGGACAGACCCACTCAGACACATATACACACACCATGCAGGCAGAGGTCAACTGAGTGTCGGTTTTTCACTTGTTAGCTTTCACTGTTTCAGAGGCTAAAGGATGCTACATCAAGTGATGAAATGGTCTGCCACTGGTAAAACCTTGGTTATCTGGGCTTTTTAGAGCAGAGGTAAAGACCATACATGAGACAGGGTTGTAGGGCGAGGAGAGAGCATTCCCACGGGAACAAGTGTTTGTCCACTCGGTCTATTGATGTTTTCCATAGTCCAGGGGTGACCTCAGTCCATGGTGAAGCATCTGCTCCGGAGGCCTCACACCGAGCTGAGGCCCAGTCTGGTACTCCCTGGGAGAAGCTGGAAGCCTTTGCAGTACAAATAACATTCAAACGCCCTGAATCACAAACAACAAAAATATGAAGCTGATCAACTCGGTTTGCTGATGCTGTGCTCCGGGTCCAGGAGACAATGGTTCACGTGTCAGGGGACAGCCGTGTTCACACCAAGACGGCAGAAGCCACTGGAATGAGTGAAGAAGACATTTTAAACAAGATGGCAAATCTTGAAGCTGTAAAAATGTCGATCAGGTTGTCTCAATGGAAAATTCAAATTCTATGTCAAGAAGCTACCATAAAACCAAAACCCCAAAGAACTGCAAACAAAGGAAAATGGACAAATGATATGACCAGGGATTTCAAAGAATAAGAAATAAGAATATCCCATAAAAAATATGCTGCTGCTGCTGCTAAGTTGCTTCAGTCGTGTCCGACTCTGTGTGACCCCATAGACGGCAGCCCACTAGGCTCCTCTGTCCCTGGGACTCTCCAGACAAGAATACTGGAGTGGGTTGCCATTTCCTTCTCCAATGCATGAAAGTGAAAAGTGAAAGGGAAGTCACTCAGTCGTGCCTGACTCTTAGTGGCCCCATGGACTGCACCCCACCAGGCTCCTCTGTCCATGGGATTTTCCAGGCAAGAGTACTGGAGTGGGGTGCCATTGCCTTCTCCAAGCTGCCTACTAAGCAACCAAATCACAAAGAGCTGGATAGGACTGAGTGACTAATATTCAGTTCAGTTCAGTCCAGTCGCTCAGTAGTGTTCGACACTTTGCAATCCCATGAACTGCAGCACGCCAGGCCTCCCTGTCCATCACCAACTCCTGGAATTCACCCAAACTCATGCCCATTGAGTCAGTGATGCCATCCAACCATCTCACCCTTTGTTGTCCCCTTCTCCTCCTGCCCTTAGTCTTTCCCAGCATCAGGATCTTTTCCAATGAGTCAGCTCTTCGCATCAGGTGGCCAAAATATTGGAGTTTCACAAATCTGTGTTTCAAGATACTATGTAGTAATTGATAAAAAATATAGTGCTCCATATACTGACATGAAAAGGATTTAAGATGAAGCAATAAAGACCCCACTTTTATTAAGATTTTTAAATATAGTGAATGTGTTAAGCAATTTTGGAGAAAATGTCCCCAGACTTGTAGCGCTTAGCTTGAAAGTGAGAGGGAGGCATAGGGTGAAGATTAAGGGACACTTTAAAACTTATTTCTGTTAAACTTTATTTCTTTTTTACACCAAGAACACATGGCTTTTCTAACCAGAAAAAAAGCTGTGTATTGGGTTGGCCATAATGTATGGAAAAACTGGAATGAATTTTTTGGCTGATTCAATAAAATAAAGAGATGACACGGAGGGTGCTGATGGCCAAATCTGGATTATCTATGAGATATACTCCTCCTTTGGCAATATCTGAATAATGCTTAATAGCAATCTTCATCCATTTCTTACCGTTTTGCTATCCCATAAGAACAGTTGAACACAATGAGAACACTGGGAAACTTTTGGCTACTCCCCTCAGTCTTGGAAGAATTATCTAAGTTATTATTCTGACAGAGAGACACAGAATCTATAAAAAGGAAATGTGGCCTAGGCTGCTACGTAGCGTTTGGTAAAATGCCAGTCACTCATTGGTGATGCCAGCAGGTCCAGCCCCATCCGCAAGCCGCCGGTCATCTCCGCTGGTCTGGGGGAAGCTGCTGGAGTGAGCCCCGGAGTCCATTCTTTCTTTGGTTTTGGCTGTGCTGGGTCTACCTTACTGCACCCAGGCTTTCTTTAGCCACAGCGAGTGACGGCTGCTCTCCAGGTGTTGTGCTCAGCCTTCTCAGTGTGGCGGCTTCTCTTGCTGCGGAGCATGGCTCTTGAGTGTGTGGACTTCCCTATTGACCACTGGCTTGTGGGATCTTCCTGGACCAGGGATCAAACTCATGTCCCCTGCATTTGCAGGCAGATTTTTAACCACTGGACCCCCAGGGATGGCCCAGTTTCTGCCCTCTACTCAAGGGAATATATTATTACTTTGTATACAAGGGACAAGGCTAGCTAAAGTAATAATCATTTAAATCTCTCATATACATGAATATCAATACTTAAAATGTTCCTCATTTCTGGGACAATGTGCACAGGGCTAAATCAAATGAGTTGATTAATTAACAAAACAAAACGAAACACTTTGAGACAAATATATTCATTTTTATTGGTGAAAATGCTGGTCAGATGTATTTGTGGGTTGGAGAGAAGCAGCAGGACAGGTGAGGGAACTGCTTCTGAAATGAATATATTAAAATACTCAAATCTCATAATGGCACTTTTGCTTGGATTTTGTATTTTTCACTTTTCTCAGTACGTGCTATGCACATACAGCTGATTAAAAAAAAATTTTTTTTAATATTAATATGGGATTCCCTGGTGGCTCAGATGCGAAAGAATGTGCCAGCAATGCAGGAGACCTGGGCTCAATCCCTCGGTCGGGAAGGTCCCCTGGAGAAGGGAATGACTACTCACTCCAGTATTCTTGCTGAGAGAGTCCCATCGACAGAGGAGCCTGGAGGGCTACAGTCCATTAGGACTGCAAAGAGTCGGACACGACTGAGCAACTAACAATTTCATAGTAAAATAGACCTTTCATTATTTTGATCTACAAATTTTGGCATGTGTGGAGATTTGTGTGACCGTCACCATCGTCAGGAACCAGTAGGATTCCCCTGCTCCCCAAAGCTGCCTATTTGTGGTCATAGCCACTGGGTTGGCTTTTGTTCCACTTGGAGTTCTCCATTTTCTTTAAGTTTCTTTATGGTCTTTTGAAACATAGGTTTCATTTGAAACTCTGATGTTTCTTCTGCTTGCTGAAAATTAGTCTTTTTTCCCTTTTGAAGGACTAGAATTGATATGTACATGATCAGAGGTGATGGGATTAAAGAATTTAATGAATTACAGAAGTATTCTATTAAGGTCTAGAGATTATTCTTATACACCATGAATTAATTTTTATGAATTAGGTCCAAAGAGCTTAAGTAAAACACAGCTAATATTTCATGAGTAATTTCAACCCTCTTTAATAGTACAAGTCTCTGGTGTGTAATATTTAGGTAATGATTATCATAAAATAGACATCTTTTGAGGGCAATTACGTGTTCTCAATACTTCTTTATGAGGGCGCTGGGAGGAGGGTGTCATTACACTTGACAGTATATTTATCTCACCTAATATTCATGATATGCTGATGGAAAAGCAGTTATCTTACTCTATAGGAGTGTATTTCTGGAAGTCTGAATACTGATGCTGCGTCACTTGACTTGTTCAGACGTGAGAGGCAGTGCAAATCAACCTCCAGAGTATTGGCTGTTTCCAGGCATGCAGAGCTGGTGGTTTTGTTTACGAAAATAACAGTGCGTCTGCAGAGTAAATTCTCCTGAGAATAGACGGCCGGCTGGGGAGAGGAAAGAATGAAGATGCTGCGCAAGAAGGAAGCAGGGTATCTGGGCCGTGTCTGGGAAGTGACGCGTGCATTGAAGATGAAGGTGAGGATGTGAGGGTCTGGACAGTAAAGGAAATTGGAGTGGACTGGGAAAGGCCCCCAGGAGAGGCAGTGAGCTAAACATGCCCACACTTCTTTATTTTTTCTTACTCTTGTTTTAGGACTAATTTTAACATAGAGAGTCTGACAGTACCTAGCATTGCTGTAATGATTTTAGGTTTTCATAACCGTTTGGGAATATTGTATTTGAAACTCTCAGTATTCCAATGGGAAAAGGAGGGGCTATTGTTCCTCATTTATAGGACTGAAAACCGAGACTCAGAGTTGTAATCCGGTTAGCGCGTCATGAAGTTGGAACCGAGAACCCCCAGACAGGCTTCCAGCATCCCGAATCTGCCATCAGATGTCAGGACGCTGTCTGGCACATCCTACAGGCTTCAGGGATCACCACCATACACACCCCAAACCTGGGCCTTGGGCTCTGATACTGCCAACGCAGCCAAGCCTCAAGAGTCTGCACATCGCGTTAATTGGGTCATCTCATGGCTCAGGAAGATTCTGTTCTTTTGCCAATGAACCTATTAAGTGTGTTATCCAAGTGTGATTTAAAAAAAGGGGGGAGGAATGGAAGAAGAGAAATTAGTGAATTCATTTTTTGCTTTTTAATTCTTACAACGTTGTGTTGGTTTCTGCTACAACAACTCAAATCAGCCGTAATTATAGATATATCCCCTACTTCTGAGCCCCTCTTCCTTCCCCTTGTCCTGCCCCTCTAGGTCATCACAGAGTGCCAGAGTGGGCTCCCCTCCATTTCAGGAAAGAAGGCATATAGAATCTGGAAACCCCAATAATTGATTTTCTAGTTTCATAGTTTGGGATAGCCTTGGGATGTAGTTCTGGGCCAATCACTTAGGAGTATGTCTCTGGGGAGAACCATCATTCCCTGATAATCAGTAGAAGCACTGAGAAGGGAAAGCCTTGCGTCCCTTATTTTTCATCTTATTATGCATTTGGACTTGATTGCTGGAGGTGCAGCAGCCATCTTGTGATTCTGAAGCATGAGTTATTAGGAAAAGTCAAGGAAGTTGGAGAGACACTAACCAAGCTGCTGAACCAAGACCACTGACTTCTGCATGTCGGAATCTGTTCACAGAGGTTACTGCTAATCCGGTAACCTGTTCTTAGCTGATACACATGTACAAAATTGTTTTTGAAGCATCTATCTTTTTGATGGTAAAGTGATGTGCCAGATAAGAAGGAAGAAATATGAAATAAACTGCCTGCCTTTCAAAAAGGCACTTGGTAAAAGTACTTTCCTTAACTCTAAAACTTGCCCAAAGTTCAGCTTTTTTTTTTCTGTTTGAGATTCAAACAGATGTAATCATTTGGTAGCTGTGACTATACTGCTGTCCGTTGGTTGGCACTGTGCCTTTCCGGGGTTTGAACAGAAAAGCACATCTGCTCCCGAAGATAAAAGATAGAGGCTTTCCGTCCGTCCTGGGGTCACCCAGGTTAAATCGTACGGTTCCCATTCTTTATGTATATTAAAAGCATCTATTACTTTACTCTGTGATGTGAGTTCACCACAGGTCTCGCGAGTCTGGGGATATGAATGCGATCCCACCAACAGGAGAGGTTCAGTTTCGTGAACGTGTGTCCCTGGAGGTGGTGGCCAGAGCCTGCGACTTCTCCCTCCTGAAGTCCCAGCTCCCAGTTTCTGGAGTTTCCTGGGGGTGCTTCACAGGGGATGTACCGGTGCCCTCTGGCGCCCCCCACCCGACTAATAATGCAGATGCCTGTGATGAAACAGCGTGCAGCTCCGGAGCCCCGACCTTGCCTGAACGGAGAGCGGCCTCGGCTATCTTCCAGCTGTCCGACCTGCACCATGTCCCCTGGGGGCCACGGGTCCACAGATGAGCTGAGTGCCAGGACCAAGTGGGCAGATAGCCTTTGCCACCTGTATTCCTGCACCAGGCCTGCACCCAGGTGGGCACCAGGGTGTCACTTAGTTTTATTTACTTATGTATTCACTTTTGGCTGTGCTGCGTCCTCTCCTTGCACGGGCTCTTCTGCAGTCGCGGTCAGCGGGGGCTGCTCTCTGGCTGTGACCTGCCGGCTTCTCACCGCGGTGGCTTTCCTTGTGGAGTCCCGGCTCTAGGGCCTGCGAGCTTCCGTAATTACACTGAAGGGCTTAGCTGCTCCCGGGCAAGTGGGATCTTTCCCGTCAGGGATGGAACCCCTGTCTCCTGCATTGGCAGTGGGATTCTTAAGCCCTGGACCACCCGAGAAGTCCCAATGTGTTATTTAAAACAAGAAAGGCCTGCAAATTATAAACGGGAAATGAGACTGAGCATGATTTTTTTTAAAGTATAGTTAATTAATGACGTTATGTTAGTTTCAAATGTTGAAAATGATTTTTTTCTGTCCGTATCGATGTTGTTACAGTACTGCTTCTGTTTCACATTTTGGTTTTGTGGCCACGTGGTACGCGAGATCTTAGCCCCCTGACCAGGGATTGAACCTGCAACCCCTGCATTGGAAGGTGAAATTGTAAGCACTGGGCCGCAGGGAAGTCACAGAGCCTGATTCTTAAAGAGATAGCATAACATGACGACTGTGAGTATGGCGGTTCTGCCCTGGAGCTCAGCGCCCCCTCCTCCCGCCTCGAGCACCTTCCGTGGCCATGGGACTGGCAGGCGGGGCCTGTCCCATGCTGGGCGGGTCCCAGGCAGCCTCGGTCCAGCACATGGACCACAGTCCTTGCCCGTGATGGATGAGAGCATCCTGCTGAGAGGAAGTTCAGCAAAGGAGACCCCGGGGAAGTCAGGTAGAATCTCGGTAAGATTTCTTTCTTGCAGATAAACGTTTCCCCAGAAGAGATGTCGCCTTCTCTTGCATCTCCACTGTTGGGTGTAGACTTTCCACCTGGAATCAAGGAGCAGCCAAACCACATGTGCATTTGACACAAAAACCAAAATCCATTTTTAAGATCCCCCCTCCCCCCTACTGAGTGACTTCACTTTCCCTTTTCCCTTTCATGCATTAGAGAAGGAAATGGCAAGCACTCCAATATCCTTGCCTGGAGGATCCCAGGAGTGGGGGAGCACAGAGTCGGACACAACTGAAGCGACTTAGCAGCTCCCCATTGGAAAAAAAATATTTCCTGCTATAATCACTTGATACTCATTGTAATTATCTTCTTGATCTGTTCTTTAGGTGTGAAATGAGCACATAACACTGTAAAAAAAATAAAAGCTTGCCTTTCGAAGGATAGCCAGCTTCCGTGAACTAGTTCAGGTGTGAAGTGAAGGTGTTCCACTTATGGAACAAAAATATTACATCTTGGATTAGAGAACAAACTTATCGTTGCTGGGGGAGGGGAGACTGGGGTGGAAAGGATAGTTAGGGATGGACATGTACACACGGCTGTATTTGAAATACAACAAGGACTTACTGTATAGCACAGGGAACTCTGCTCAGTATTATGTGGAACCCTGGATGGGAAGGGAGTTTGGGAAAGAATGAGCGGATGCGTACATATGCAAGGCTGAGTCCCTTCGCTGTTCACCTGAAACTACCATAACATTGTTAATCGGCTATAAAGTGAAGTCGCTCAGTTGTGTCCGACTCTTTGGGACCCCATGGACTATAGCCCACCAGGCTCCTCCATCCACGGAATTTTCTAGGCAAGAGTACTGGAGTGGGTTGCCATTTCCTTCTCCAGGGGACCTTCCCGACCCAGGGATCGAACCCAGGTGTCCCCCACTGCAGGTAGATGCTTTACCGTCTGAGCCATTTACCCCAATACAAACGAAAATCTTAAAGAAAATATTACATCTTGGGTCTCTACTGTTTCACTGTTAGATATTTTAATCTCTCAAGGTTTTCACGTAGGTTGATAGAAGTGAGGTATCTCAGACTCTGGTGTGTTCCCTGGCATTTCAGACAGTAAAGAATCTGCCTGCAATGCAGGAGACCCAGGTCGCATCCTGGGTGAGGAAGATCCCCTGGAGAAGGGAATGGCAACCTGCTCCAGTGTTCTTGTCTAGAGAATCCTATGGACAGAGGAGCCTGGTGGGGTATAGTCCATGGGGTTGCAAAGAGTCAGATACCGCTGAGCATGCACATATCTCAGACTCTGGTACGTATACAGTCTCTGCGGTCTCAGGGATTACTTCCAGCCCCTGTTTAAATGCTGGAATATTTAGCGTCTGAGGGTCTGGGGACCTGGGCTGTGTCTGACTGAGCTCAAACTATTCCAAATTTTTAGGAATCTCCTCTTGAAACTTCTGTGTGGTACAGGTTCCAGCTGTCTCAGGGGCCAATCCAATATATCACCAGGGATTTTCTGATACTTTATTAAGGGATAATTAATAAAATGTGCTACTTTAAAAAATATGTGTTAGAGGCTTTTTCCTCTGAATGAATTCATCCATTAATACATTTATCAATACCAATTATGTAGAAATCACTGCGGTAGGCAGAAAAGAAAACCCACAAAAATAAATGGGACATTAACTGTCCTTACAGAGCTGTTAATAATAGTTCATTTTGGGAAAAAAGTTCATGCAACATACTTGTCGTTTTTCTTTTCTTTGGAGGGGGAGATAAACTAAGAGTTTGGGATTACCAGATACACACTACTGTGTATAAAATGGGTAATAACAAGGACCTACTGGACAGCACCGGAAACTAATAACTCATAATACAACGTTAATGCCCCATAAAGGAAAAAAATCTGAAAACGAATATGCCCACAGGTATAACAGAATCACTTTCCTGCACCCCTAGAAGCTAACACAACATTGTAAATTCAGTATACCTCGGCTTTTAAAAGTGTACCAACGTGAAGCCCGCATGGATCACCAAAATTCAGCCTTTACCTCACAGTGGCTTAGTGCCTGTGGAACAGAAGCTTTGTTCTAGGAGGAACATTCTCGACAAGGACAGTGTTTAGCTTTGCAGCAACCAAAAGCTGGCTTTGAGTCGGTTTTACAACTGTTGTCACGTTCACTGTGGACAATGAGCTCCCTGCTAGGGGCGGGGGGCCCCCACCTTGCCCTTGGCTCCCCTGCAGGGGCCTCCTCGAAGCCCTGGGCTTCCAGCCGAGGTCAAAGTGGTGCAGAGGAGACAGAATGGGCAAGCTTTCTGGGGGTGGAGGGGGTGGGAATGGGGGTGGGGGGTGAGAGGGGGTGGGAGTGGGGTGAGGGTCGGGGGAAGAGATGGGAGGGAGGGAAGGGTTTGTCTGGGGCCTCCTCTGTGAGTGCGTGCTCTCCTTACTGGTTAAACCACATTTGGTGAAGGTACTTGGGTTCTTAAAGTGCAACCATTTAACGGAAGAGGCTGGGCACTTGGCTCTTCCTCCCCTCCCCACTCCCACCCCCACTCAGTCCACCCTGTGCCTGTCGGCCCTCCTGGGTGCACCTGGGTGCGCTGGTCAGGTCCAGGGACCAAAGCCCCACTCTCTTGCCCCCTGGCTTCTGGTGGGGTTGACCAGTAGGAGGACAGTGCAGTTTTGATGGGGGGTAGGAGAAGGCAGTCGCACCCCACTCCAGTACTCTTGCCTGGAAAATCCCATGGATGGAGGAGCCTGGTAGGCTGCAGTCCATGGGGTTGCAGAGAGGTGGACAGGACTCAGTGACTTCACTTTCACGCATTGGAGAAGGAAATGGCAACCCACTCCAGTGTTCTTGCCTGGAGAATCCCAGGGACGGTGGAGCCTGGTGGGCTGCCGTCTATGGGGTCGCACAGAGTTGGATGTGACTGAAGCGACTTAGCAGCAGCAGTAGCAGCAGCAGGAGCTTGGATCATCCTGCTTATTTAACTTCTATGCAGAGTACATCATGAGAAACGCTGGGCTGGAAGAAGCACAAGCTGGAATCAAGATTGCCAGGAGAAATATCAATAACCTCAGATATGCAGATGACACCACCCTTATGGCAGAAAGTGAAGAGGAACTAAAAAGCCTCTTGATGAAAGTGAAAGAAGAGAGTGAAAAAATTGGCTTAAAGCTCAACATTCAGAAAACATTCAGATGGCATCTGGTCCCATCACTTCATGGGAAATAGATGGGGAAACATTGTCAGACTTTATTTTTTTGGGCTCCAAAATCACTGCAGATTGTGCTTGCAGCCATGAAATTAAAAGAAGCTTACTCCTTGAAAGGAAAGTTATGACCAACCTAGATAGTATATTGAAAAGCAGCAATATTACTTTGCTGACAAAGGTCCATCTAGTCAAGGCTATGGTTTTTCCAGTAGTCATGTATGGATGTGAGAGTTGGACTGTGAAGAAAGCTGAGCACCAAAGAATTGATGTTTTTGAACTGTGGTGTTGGAGAAGACTCTTGAGAGTCCCTTGGACTGCAAGGAGATCCAACCAGTCCATCCTAAAGGAGATCAGTCCTGGGTGTTCATTGGAAGAACTGATGTTGAAGCTGAAACTCCAATACTTTGGCCACCTCATGCAAAGAGTTGACTCATTGGAAAAGAGTCTGATTCTGGGAGGGATTGGGGGCAGGAGGAGAAGGGGAGAACAGAGGACGAGATGGCTGGATGGCATCACCGACTCGATGGACATGAGTTTGAGTGTGCTCTGGGAGTTGGTGATGGACAGGGAGGCCTGGCATGCTGTGATTCATGGGGTCACAAAGAGTCAGACACGACTGAGTGACTGAACTGAACAGAGGAGCTTGGAGGCAGTCACTAATTTACACCCTTTGTTTCCCGATAGCTGGCTCCTGGAGGTGTTCCGGCCGAGGCTGCAGCTCTGACTGCTGGGGAAGTCCCAGTCTCTACTTCTCAGGGCACTAATCCCATTTGAGAGGACCGCATCTTCAGCTCCCAAAGGCCCCACCTCCAAACAGCATCCCGCTGGGGACTAAGGGCACACTTGTATGAATTTTGAAGGGCCGCATGGTCCATAGCATGGAGGCTGAACAGCTGAGATCGAGGTGCCAGCAGAATTGGTTTCTCTGAGTCTCTCACCTCGACATGCAGATGGCTGCCCCCTACTGCAGCCTCTCTGAGCCTTTTCTCCGTGTGCGGGGACCAGTGCTTAGCTCTAGGTGTTGTCCGGGGCGTGGGCTTGAGCCATCATTTTGCTGCTGGAAGACTGGATGGTGTGAGAACAGCTGACAGCACACTCAGGTGTATCAGTGAGAAAACTGATGCAGGTTCTGCCCGGGGATCGGCTGCCCTTCCTTCCAGCAAGATCCTTCTGCTGAGACGGGTAAAAACTTATTACTATTAATACCTTCCCTCTTGTCACAGAGTTTCCCCTGCCACTTGCTAGTCTTAAATACTGTGGAAATCCTTCTCTTTTGCGAGTCTCCAGGTCCCCAGCTCCCAGACTTTTTCTGGGTCAATGTCCGCTGCCTTGAGCTGCTCCAGTTCAGGCTTTACGAGTCTGACTGAGCGGTAGCTACCAGCAGCAATTTCAATCATCGACGTATCTTATTTTTAAAGAGGCGATTGCCCTTGCTAGCACAGTGAACAGTTTCAAGCAAAATAAAGGGAAAGTCTATGAGTTTCTTTAAGATAAGGCAGATAAGATGGTCTATGGGAGTGGTTTTCAAAAAAGCATCTTGGCAGCAGAGTCTTTTTTTCTGGCAAAAGAAATTTTACTTGGAACTTCAGCATGGAAAAGAGAGAGTAGGAGGGGTCCCAAGCACCCTTCCTGTTTCCTTTCCAGCTCAGGGGTAAAGTCGGGGGAAAGGAGTGGCTCACACAAAGAGACTGACCCCCAGGCCCCACATGACAGCCACTGGAAGTCGCTGAAGTAAGGTGGTTATTAATGTCTTTGTGTTGGACTGGCCAGTGCAGATTAAGGGTAATGCGAGGTCAATCTTGGAGAGATGGATAATAATCCATCACTGAGTAGGATAATGGGGTTAAGAGCATCCTTGGTAAGGTTGTGTCTACAAAGTAATAAACTGTCAAAGTGGAACAGATTGAGAAGGGCTAACGGCAGCCACCTTGCGGTGCTGGGCCTGTTATTGGTCGAGGAAAGTGGTTACTGAAACGCTTTCCCCCTTTTCACAGGTGCTAAAAATAAAGAAGTTGGAGGTCTGAAATGGCAAGACTTCCATGCCAATAATTAATATATTAGCGAAGGAGAAGAGTTAGTGGTGACTCTCATCTCCAATCTGAACCATAGCTGTCGAAGGCCTATTGGGAGGCTGACATCCACAGACACTTTAAGTAACATTTTGCATTGTTACTTGAGGACTGTTTATTAAAATATGGATAGGCTTTATTTTTAGAGCAGTTTTCAGTTCAGAGAAAAACTGTATAGGAAGTACAGAGCTTTGCCAAATACCCCCGTCAGTCTCCTCTCCGACCTGGTTTCCTCTATTACTAACATCTTGTACTAGTGGGGTATGTTTATTACAATTGATGAGCCAATATTGATACATTATTACTAACTAAAATACATACAGGCATCTCTTGGTATTTGCTGGGTATTGGTTCCATGATCCTGGAGGATAACAAAATTCAAGATGTTCAAATCTAATATAAAACAATGTATTATGTGCATATAAGCACTGAAGAATTGATACTTTTGAACTGTGGTGTTGGAGAAGACTCTTGAGAGTCCCTTGAACTGCAAGGAGATCCAATCAGTCCATCCTAAAGGAAATCAGTCCTGAATATTCATTCGAAGGACTGATGCTGAAGCTGAAATGCACAACTTTGGCAACCTGATGCAAAGAGCTGAGTTATTTGAAAAGACCCTGATTCTGGGAAAGATTGAGGGCAGATGAAAAGGGGACGACAGAGGATGAGATGGTTGGATGGTATCACTGGCTCAATGGACGTGAGTTTGAGTAAACTCCGGGAGTTGGTGATGGACAGGGAGGCCTGGCAGGCTGCAGTCCATGGGATCGAAAAGAGCTGGACACGACTGAGTGACTGAACTGAACTGAACCTAATCACACCCCTTCATATACTTTTTTCTTTTTGAAAAGCCTTTTGTTTTATATTGGAGACTAGCCAGTTAACAATGTTGTGATAGTTTCAGGGGCACAGCAAAGGGACTCAGCTGTACACATACATGGACCCATTCTTCCCTGAACTCCCCTCCCATCCCGGCTGCCACATAACATTAAGCAGAGTTCTCCGGTCCTTGTTCGTTTTCCATTTTAAAATATAGCAGTGTGTACATATCTGTCCCAAACTCTTTAACTATCCGTTCCTCCCATCTTTTCCCCTCGGCACCCATAAATTCGTTCTCTAAGTCTGTGAGTCTGTTTCTGTTTTTTAATAACTTCACTAGCATCATTTCTTTGTAGATTCCTCTCCCTGTCTTACTTATGTCATTTCTTACTGTCTCACTTAAATGTCCTACTGTCATTTCTCCTTCTCTCCCTGACTTACTTCACTCAGTATGACAATCTCTAGGTCCAACCATGTTGCTGCAAATGGTATTATTTCATTCCTTTTAATGGCTGAGTAGTATTCCATTGTATATATGTACTACATCATATAATTTAAATCATCTCTAGATTACTTATAATACCTAATACACTGTAAATGCTACATAACTAGTTTGCCCAGATGTGTGGCAAATTCAAATTTTGCTCTTTGGAACTTTATGGAACTTTTAAAGAAAATATTTTGGGTCTGAGTTTTGTTGGATTGGTGAAGTTAGAACCTGCAGAGACACGGAGCTGACCATAGTTCCCATAAAGTTCGTCTGTGTGTTGGACATGTTATGACTGTTGAAAAACGCACAACAACATATAACCATCATTTCAGTCTCATCCGGAATACTTCACTGCCTGAACAGCCCCCGTATTTCACTTCTTCATCCTCTACTTCAACCCCAGAACCCAGGGAAATGCTAATTGTTTTGCTGTCCCCAAAGTTTTGCCATTCCCAGGATGTCATATAGTTAGATTCATACGTCCAGTATGTTGTTGTTCAGTTGCTCAGTCGTGTCCGACTCTTTGTGACCCCATGGACTGCAGCATGCCAGGCTTCCCCATCCTTCACCATCTCCTGGAGGTTGTTCAAACTCATGTCCATTGAGTTGGTGATGCCATCCAACCATCTCATCCTCCCAGAACGTCATGCAGTTAGAATCACACCCACGGTATGCAGCTTTCTCAGGCTGACAGTTTTCTGCAGTAAAATGGGTTTAAGATTCTGCCTCCTCTTCTTGCAGCTTGGTAGGTCATTTACTGTTACCCTCTGGATGGACCACAGCTTGTGAACCAGTCACCAGTTGAAGTCTATCTTGGTTGCTTCCACTCTTGGGCAATTAGGAATAAAACTACTATTCACGTTTACATCTTTGAAGGTGAAGTCGCTCAGTCGTGTCCGACTCTTTGCGACCCCATGGACTTCTCCATCCATGGGATTCTCCAGGTAAGAATACTGGAGTGGGTTGCCATTTCCTTCTCCAGGGGATCTTCCCGACCCAGGGACCGAACCTGGGTCTCCCGCATTGGAGGCAAACGCTTTAACCTCTGAGCCACCAGGGAAGCCCATGTTTACATCTTTATGTGGGCATAAGTTTTCAAGTCCTTTGGGAAAATACCAAGGAGCACAAGTGTTGAATTTTATAGTAACAGTGTGTTTAATTTTGTAAGAAAACACTGAAGTCGCTTCCAAAGTGGTTATTAAGTTTTTGACTTTTTTGTTTTCATTCTTAGAGCCCTGATTTCAATCTTTTTGTTAGTCAGATGCTTGCAACATTTATGACTCTTCTATTTCTTCTCTTCTCTATGTTTTGCTTTCTAGAACAGATGTATTTTCAAAATTTTAAAAATAAATAATTTAAGGTAAGGAAAAAGTCCAAATACAAGAATTAAAGTCCCCCCCCGCCACCCCACACATATATTACTTTCTTAGAGGTATCACTAAATTTTAAATTAATTTAAAATTTTAATTTTAATTTTTATTGTATTTTTAATATAATATTTCAAAAGTCCTCTCCAGTTTACTTGTAAATACTTCTTATTTGTAGTTTTCCCTTTTGCTTTACATCCTTAGCTTAGGAAAGACCAAGATAGTTAAGTTTTTCCAGTTGTTTGTATTTAATACCAAACTAAGCCACTGAGTTACAGTTCAGTGGCTGAAACTCAGTCTAGACTTCAGGACTCCAGCTCCATATTTTAGCGCTTTATCAGTTTAACTCACTGGTTTCCCAAAAAGGAAGATATGAAAGGTATGCATATGTTTTGTTGCAATGCCCGATTCCAGATCACCATGAAGTTCCATTGCAGACTGATAAAGTCTTATCAAGCAGGAAAAAACAGAACCACCAGGAAATTTGAATGATGAGATCAGCTGCATATCTGAGGCCATTCCTGACAATTAGCTGAAACTTTCAAAACTGTTTCCAAGATTGGGGATCACTTCTCCTTAATCAGTGAAAGCGATTTCTGCTTTGCTGCCTGGGGGTACCTATGTGCCCTGTGGGGCCCAGCAGACCCCACACCCCAGGAATTGATGGTCTGTGATCTGTCTAAGGCAAAAGGAAAATCTCTTTCGATTTCTGGTGAAACTCAACCTTTGGAGGGCTTCAGGGATTTATTTAAAGGTTGCTCTTTGCTGGAAACAGTTCACATACCTAAGGGAAAAAATGAGAAATTTAATTTATTTTTCATGGAAACTTTAGACCTGATGGTGATAACACACCAAAAGAATCCAGCTATATGTTCAATCTAGGAAAAATAATTTTAGAAAGTCAATTTTATAATATCAGATCTCGACGAGCTAATTTAGTGAAAAGCCAGACAGTATGCAACAATAGTGTCATAGAGTTGTGACTTCCAAGTGTCTGATTGCAAGAGACGAAGAGGTGCCACTCTGAGGTGCATGGTGAGCTTGAGAAAGCCGTCATAATGACTTTCCCATCTGGAAAATGGAGCTGGATAAAGTCCTCTGCTTTTTCATCTCTTTTTTTTAAAAGATTCGGATATTACTTGTATTTCATATTTCTTGGAATGTAGGTGGCAGTGAGGTTCGTAGGTGAGATGCCCTGAGTGAAACCTCGGGTCCACGAGGGGGAGGAGAACCAAGTCTTCACCCATTTATTTGCTGTCACTGAGCTAACTGGCCAGTGTCTCAGACCAGAGGATATGATGGGAACGTCTTGGTGGACAGCCTCCGAATTCTGTGTGAGACCCCAGCAACGCTTTCTAAAAAGTGTATTTTGAAGCACGTGGAGGGATGGAATTGCATGACTGTTTTCCCAGGAGGCTGAAGATGGAGTCCCCGGCACAGAGACAGATCTTTGGTGTCCCTCGCTTCTGTTTCAGGGAGGCAAATGCCTGTGCTTTGATCGAGGGTCAAGTGCACACGGCAAATCTCTTTCTGGAGAAGCCCCCTTTGGGTGATTTTCAGGCAGCCTGGGGGTGGAGAGCGGAGGGGACCAAGCACGGTTTGTTTCCAGTGGCACCTCCGGCTGGAGTTGGGTGAGGGGAGCTTGCAGGCACGTCACACAAAGGGAATGCCAGGCAGGGCCCATCTCCTTTGATACAGATTTTGCCACCATTGTTCCAGGTATCCAGAGCTTATTTCCATATGTATAGAGAGACAATCTGCTTTCTCCTGCCTGTTAAACTGTCACCTAAGGTATTTTTAGAAATATGTAATCTAAAGAAGACAGAATATGAGGCAGGAAATCTTACAGCGGCAACATCTGAACATTCCCACCGCCCCCCCCCCACTTGAAGAATGTTAATTAAAAGAGAACCTCATTCCGCTTCTTTTAATTGCCAAGCAGCGGCGGAATTTTTTTTTTTTTTTCCCTGACACAAAATTTAAACACCCGGCTTGGGTGTGTAAGCTGTTTGCTCCTTGGCTAGGTGTGTGTCTGATGAAGACTTAAGCCTCCGTCACGTGTGGACCGTTTAAGGGAGATCCGCGCCCCACCCCCCCGCAACTCTCCGTCCCCCACCTCGCTCTGCGCCGCGAGATGTCATGTCAGTATCTTTCTCCCAGATGCCTCCCAGATGCGGAACATGTGGTTGTCAGAGAAACACAAGAACGTATCATTAGATCTTTCATAATTAGGCAGAGCTGATATGTGCCAAAGGTTCAGAGCTTAATCAGAAAGTTCTTATCATAGAGGCTTCTGCTGGCGATGAATTGAAACCCAACAAAGGCAATTCTGATGTCTGCCGTGCAGGATAACAAAGGGAAGACAAAGGCAGACCGATTCCGCCTTAAGGTTTCTGTGCGGCTGTATGTGTGTGTGTGTGTGTGTTTAATTTTTTTTTTCTTTTTGTAATCATGTGACTCCAGCAGGAGGAGGGGAATTAAGAAGCCCAGCTCGCCCGTGGAAGCTGGGAGTCCCTCCGAGATCCTTCTCCTGTCTCCTTGTGTCTGAGTCACTTCGCGGCCAGGTGCTGACTCAGGCAGAGGGCTGTGGGAACCTGATTTCATGGGTCTGGCACGAGCCTCTCCAGGTAGAGCCAGCTTCCCCCGGGGAGGGCCCCGGTGCCCTGAAGCCACAGAGCCTCTCTCGGACTCGGAGATAAAAGCCAGCCCGTGTACCTCGGCAGCCTGGACCGGGGCTGCGGGAGGCGGGGGCGGGGAGGCGAGCGCGCAGCGGCCGCGGCTGTTTTGACAAAGTGCTGTGTGTGTTTTTCTGCCTGCGTATCTGGCAGCGCAGGTGAGACAACGTGCGGCTGGTATCTTGGCTCGCCGCTCGCTCTCAGGCTCCGCTGGGCCAGCCCGGCAAACGTTCCCAGCAAAGCTGTGAAAACAAACGGGACGATTAGTTGGACAGGCTCCCTGGCTCCGCGGTGCTAACTGCCCTGGCTGCCCTCGCCTCCCAGCCCTTCCCATTCTTTCATTCCGCCGGCCGTTTGCACTTATCAATTAGCACCGCGGGGACCGCGATCCTCTGCCCCTCCTTCTCATGGAATCCTGCTGCACCAAGCAGCATCGCTCAGCTTTGGCCCTGAAACGAATGCTGATTCAGAGGTTTTATCTCCAAACATAATATATAATTCATCATTCGTTTTTTTTTTTAAATAAGGGCAACTTTCATTATTATTGTTATTTTTAAAAGCAATCCGTGTTCACCCGTGTGTGTGTGTGTGTAGGTCACTCAGTTGTGTGCGACACCATGGACTATATAGCCCACCAGGCTCCTCTGTCAATGGAATTCTCCAGGCAAGAATTTTGGCTCTTCCCGACCAGGGATCGAACCCACGTCTCCCACATTGCAGGCAGATTCTTTACCCTCTGAGCCACCACATCCTGGCTGCTACTGCTATGTCGCTTCAGTCGTGTCCGACTCTGTGCGACCTCATAGACGGCAGCCCACCAGGCTCCCCCGTCCCTGGGATTCTCCAGGCAAGAACACTGGAGTGGGTTGCCATTTCCTTCTCCAATGCATGAAAGTGAAAAGTGAAAGGGAAGTCACTCAGTCGCATCCGACTCTTAGGGACCCCATGGACTGCAGCCCACCAGGCTCCTCCGTCCATGGGGTTTTCCAGGCAAGAGTGCTGGCGTGGGGTCCCATTGCCTTCTCCAACCACACCCTGGAGATATGAGCAAATGCAGATACACAGGGGGAGGGGTCTCTGAAGTATGCATATCTGCTGCTTGACTTAAGAGTTATTCCATATGACAGGAAGAGTTGTGTATGTTCCATGTTACACTATTTAAACTTATTTTTTTTTTTCTAAAAATTCTTCTGACTTATCCCATGGCTGATAAGGACCATCGCTTTCCGTTTTTGCTTTTTTTTTTTACAGTATAGTTGAGTACAGAAGTATATGTCAATTTCAAAAAGAGCTCTTCAAATTCACTTGACCTTTTTTTGCCTTCTTCTGGTTTAATGTGAGTTAACCAGGGATAAAGGGAAGCTGGGTGTCCCTTTGGAGGTGAAATCAGAGTGAATTAAAAAGAATGATTCCACCCTTCTTTAATTGAAAGCTCCAGAGATCCTGTTTCTTTTAAAAAAGAAACATCAAGAAATAGGCTTGGAAAATTACTCTCATATTTTCTTGAGCATTTCAGAGCTATAGCACATTTTCAGAGTTGTTATTTGTTCTTAAATATCAGGCCCTGATATCAGCCTTTTGTCTGCTCCTGTCCTTCAGTGTATCAGGAGGTATTGAGCTTGCCCTTGCTTTGTCGTGAACAAGCGCAAGCTGTCAAATGACTAATACTCTTGGAATCTCACTGAGGCATTTATTCTGCCGCTGGTGCCATGAGCCCTGTGTTCTCTTTTGTGGCATTTCACAGTATAGGTAATGTATCTAAAGTATGGCCTTGACCAAAAGGGACTAAGTTATAGCATCACAATTTTGCTTGAAATAATAATCATAAAATGATTATGCCTAGAATTAACAGGTTGGCCATGTACACTCGGGTAGGTTGTGCACTGCACAAGGCCAGGAGCTCATTTCTTTTTATGTGTGAGAACAAGCTTAAAAACAACAGCGTCTCTGTGTGTGTTTGTAATTAGTCATATGGACTAATTAACTTCAAACAGTGTTAAAACAGTAAAAGAAAAAGGCACATCACATAGACAGTGTTTATTCAAACATTTCACAGCAACTAGCAGGGGACACTAGTCCTTTATGCAACTTAAAAATTAGCAATTTATTTGAAATCACGTAATTGACATTAACAGTCTTACATGTTGAATTTCTTCTTTGCATTATTTTAAAAATAGATTATATATTTTAAAAGAAAGGCATCATCAGTTGTTAAAAAAATTAAATTGATAAACAGCTTTTAAAAATAAATGTTTCCTGTGATTTTCAGGAACTTCATTGATTAAAGTCTTCACATGCGCCAGGTCTGGTACTTTAATTTTTTAAATAATAGAGAAAGGAATAGAAGATTTGTTTTTGTCAGAAACTGTGGATATTGCCATAAGATGTTAATGGAAAAACCCGAATGAACGTTTTGGCCTACCCAACAAATGTGTGTTAGTTGATTAACCTGAGACATTTAAAAATTAGTAGAGGCCAGAATCAATTAGTAGTGTCAGATTTTGCCCTCCCTCTCTCTTTTTTTAAATTTTACTTACTCTTGTCCATTTTAATTAGAAAATAATACAATGACATTATTAATTTTACCTGGCAAACTCTATTACTGGCAAACGTTAGCATTGTAAGAAATGGGACTGGTCTTGCTTTTTTCATGGAGACGGTAAGAATTCTTACAGTCTAAAAGCTGTATTGCCCTTATGATCGTTTTCTAACCATAGATTGTTTTAAAAAGCCCTAAATAATTAATATTTTGAAGACTATTTGAAAGTAAGACTAAGACTGTCTTATGTCCAAGAAAACTACAGACTGAAATAAAAATAAAAAATCCTTTTATTTTTTTATTTTACATTACTCTGTTTATTGGCTGATTTTTTATTAACATTTAAAATATAAAGTTAATGTTCTCATTTTCTTAATATTTCTTCAGAAGTTGTGCAGATGACTGCAGATGACATTTTAATTCATTGCACCTATTGAAAGGTATTTGGTGTTTGACTGTCTAAGATGAAGATAAAAAATTAAAAAGAAAATATGTAAGTTAAGGGGATGTCCCTTGATGTCCAGTGATTACGACTCTGGGCTTCCGATGCAACTTAAAAAATAGCAATTTATTTGAAATCATGTAATTGACATTAACAGTCTTACATGTTGAATTTCTTCTTTGCATTATTTTAAAAATAGATTATAATATTTTAAAAGAAAGGCATCATCAGTTGTTAAATTAAATTGATAAACAGCTTTTAAAAATAAATATTTCCTGTGATTTTCAGGAACTTCGTTGATTAAAGTCTTCACATGTGCCAGGTCTGGTCCTTTAATTTGTTAAATAGTAGAGAAAGGAACAAAGATCCCACGTGTCATGTGGGGAACAAAGATCCCACGTGTCATGTGGACTAATCAAAAATAAATAAATAAACTACCACAACTAGAAAATATGTATATGTGTGTAAGTTAAAAAGAATTCACGTTAGACAAAATTTGAGTTAAATATTTCCATCAAGCTTGTTTCAATGAAACCAGTCTATTACTTTTTATTAAACTGTTTCTTTTTTTTTTTTTAATAATTTTGATTTCTTCTCAACTTAGGCTTTTATTCTTTCTTCTATCTAGATCAAACGTTGTATTAAAACAAAGAAGTTAAAAGCCTCTTTATTTCCTTCTTTTCCCATCATGGGTTCTGCTTGTTCACTAAATATGTTGATGGCGCTAAGTTCATATATAAATGAAAGGCAGTGAGTAACAGTAGAATGCACGCATCATGCATGTTAACAAAGTAACTTTAACACCTGGCGTTTAATTAAGTGCAGCTTATCACTGTGATTGTTATTAAAGCATCAATACTTACGTGCCTGATACATGCATAAGACACCTATTAAGTTTGTTCCAAGAGGTGGTGGGGAATGGTATGCCATTTGTTCAGACAAATTCGCACATTAACTGCTTCAGCATAATTTTCTTTTACAAGGCAGAGGTTGAATGTGAGGTTTAATTACCTTCCAACAAAAGGCACAAGACACCAACTTCTAAAATCTAGGTATGGACTTTCCTAAGCTAATAATTAATTATGCTCCTAAATGGAGGCAGAATTTGAATCTGAACATTTCTGATACCAGTTCTTTTAATTACTCTCTTATTTTTATGAGTCTTTAAAGCTAGAGTTTAGGTAGAACAGAAAATCTTTTCTTAATTTTTTAAGTCACATGCATGACATTTATAAAGAAGGGTCAG
Source organism: Capricornis sumatraensis (assembly GCF_032405125.1). Classification (NCBI taxonomy): domain Eukaryota; kingdom Metazoa; phylum Chordata; class Mammalia; order Artiodactyla; family Bovidae; genus Capricornis; species Capricornis sumatraensis. Next base: position 90,224,885 of record NC_091080.1, on the reverse strand, counting down.
GAATTAGGATTCCTGGGTAACTCAATATTTGTGTTGAACTGCTTCTTGGTCACCATTCCCAGTACTTAGCGCCAGCTTGGTTTTTATAGGCAAAGGCAAAGCTTGCCTAGGTTTAAGTGACTTTGATTGAAACAGATATCATACATATTTCTCAAGAATGCTCATAATTACCTATTTTTCTTGGCAAAAGTAATATGGCTTTTGAATGTGTTACATTTTCAAAGACTTGTTTTTTTTTGAGGGGTATAAAACATAATTCATTACTTTAAAATGTATTTACTAATTTTACAAAGTAACTTCTTAAATTGGGGCCAGGACAAAGTCTCTGGTTATCAATGAGGATTATTTTATGGAAGAGCCATCATTTTGTTGTATTTTCCCTATTTTAGTTTTAGAGCGATACCCGAGGGTCACTGAATGCAAATTTCATTGCCTTCACTTAAATAAAGTTTAGAGCATTTTCAAAATAATTGTTTTACTAAGAGGAATGACAGTTACGATATTTGAACAGCTCAGACCTAGTGGGTGATTAACCTTTTTGTGCTGTGAGTTGATTTTCACCATGAATTAAATTAAAATAGTAACGGGGTGGTGCAAACAATTAGATTGGTCCACTAAAAGAATTTCATTTAAGATGTTTTCTTCTTGTAGCTAGACATAGAGTATCAGGCGAATTGTATAGGAATTTTTGTTTGATTCGGCTGATTTATTTGATTTTACTTTTTTCCAAAAGTGGAGTTTGTAAATAAAGAGCAAAGCTTTTCTCAGATTTTTACCGGTAGTCGTGGCAGGTTTTAAAATATATTTGTTGCAAATGTAGACTCTGTAAATGTCTCTCAAATTTTAAGGTGTGTATTTTTGCCAGGAACACACATACACTTGTAGTGTCACTTCTGAGTCATCTGGTCATATTTTACAGGCTCAAAAAAGACATTTCCAAGGGGAATACACTATAAACTTATGAAAAAAAATCCTTCAGAAATTATCTCTTCCCCAAAAGTAAAATTCCAGATTTCAGGAAACAGCAAGCAATAGCAGCTGCAAAAAACATTCAGGTTGAAATTGTGATCACTTTTCTATGAAGACGAACTTAAAAGTAACGTGGAGGTCATGACCAGATCCACTTGGCTGTATTTGGAAAACTGCTTTTCCTGTTAACACGCCAGTAGTTCTTCACCAGGTGGATTAATCTGCCTCCTTGGCTCTTCTTCCATTACAATATTTAGAAGATTTTTTTCTCCTCCTCATAAAATTGGCAGTCTTAAAGAAGAAAACGCAGTCCTAAGAAATTTAATTTTCTTTTTAATTTACTTGGTTTAGATTTGCATGTTTCTTACTAACCTCCCAGTGTCTGTGAAGTTTCATCTCCTGAAGTCAGGCCTGGGATGGTGGCTCAGCAGGGACCCAACAGCCTGTGACTTCCCCAGGATATATTAGTACAGTCAGCCTTTGGAAAAATAAAAACAGTCTTATTTATAGTGAGGAAACCCTTGCTATTTCCTTGTCCTCTGGATGCCAAGTATTTTATAGGATTTCTCCCTTTACAAATCAAAAGCAGCGTTTTACCCTGAGAAATCCCATAAACGCACGCTGACTCCATGTCTTCTATGAGTCTGTTTTTCTTTATCCAGTGTTAAATTTTTATGGTCTTGGGTGATAACTTTAAAGGCCTATCTTGAAATCGAATTTTTGTGTTTCTGATTTGCTCTCTTAAGAGGAAATGCCATGTCTTTCCTTTTTCATGTGTGAAAAAGAAGAAGAAGAAGAACCAAAACAAACCAGCAGGGCCCAGTGCTGAGAGACATCTGCTGCTCTGGCTACACCGGAGTGCCCTCTCAGATTAGGAAACCCCCAGAGAGCTCAGTCTCACCGAGGCTGGAAATTCTAAAACGACAGTTGGATGTTTAGGTGTTGAGATTGCAAGGTGACTGATGCTAAAGGCTGATTCAGGAACAGCTACTGTGTTTTCACTTCCTGGGTTTGAAACATGAGTTTGAGCAAACTCTGGGAGATAGTCAAAGACAGAGGCGCCTGGCGTGCTGCACGCAATCCATGGGGTGGCAAAGAGTTGGACACAATTTAGCGACGGAACAGCAAGAACTGTGTTTCCACTTCCCCGGTTTGGAACAGCCAAGGTTTAGACACTGGATACTGAGAGACCACTGGGTAGAGTTCTGGAGGGAATTGGAGATGTGACTGCCACTAACCCTGGAAGCTTTTCTTATCTTGATTTCATGTCAGGAGAGCAGAATCTGGCTTACACAGCCAGGATCTGGGGGCTGCGGATTTACTTGCCCGGCTCTATCTTTATTTCTTGTACCTAGATATCAATTGCCTTTAAACTGGGGGAAAAAAAAAAAAAAAGGTTGCAATCCCCTTGATAAGGGGATTTTGGACCTCCAGCTCTAGTATATAGGCGCTAGATAGACGTCTGCTCGTGGGAGTTGCCTGGGGGAATAGATAATGGGAAAAATCTACATGGAAAGCGAAAGGCTATGTTTAAAGTCAATAGGATAAGTGGAATTTAATCAGGAAAGTCAGCATCTAAATCAATTTAATCTTCCTACCCTTTTTTATTTGCCAGTAGGGATGGTGAGCTGCTGTCTGCCTACGTGTACAGAGCAGAGTCCGGCTGTACGTCTGTCTCATCTCTTAGCGATCAAAGTGAACTCCAACACCAGCTTATGGTAGAAGCAGATTTTTGTTCCCAAGAGCTCTATATTCCTTCAGGCTCCTCCTAATTTTTCGACCTTCAAAGCCCATGTTAAGTCTGAAAATGTTAAACCACTTGTGTCTGGCCCTTGGTCTTCCCAGGTGGGAACCTGGGTAAAGAACTGCCTGCCAACACAGGAGACCAAGAAACTAGGGTTCAAGCCCTGGGTCGGGAAGATTCACAGGGGAAGGAAATGGCAACTCACTCCAGTATTCTTACCTGGAACATTCCATGGACAGAGGAGCCTGAAGGGCTACAGTCCATGGAGTCGCAAAGAGTCAGACTCGACTGAGCACGCATCCGGTGTCTACTGCAGTGCTCTAGCCACTTGAGAGCTGTGTGATCTTGGATAAGATCCTTAACCTCTCCATGCCATTCTCCTCCAGGAAAAATAGCACACACCTCACAGGGTTGTTGGAAGGCTTACACATGTCAATGTATACAAAGCACTTAAAACAATTCGTGGAATGTTGTCTGTCCTCTTTGTGCACAGACCATCTTGCTTTATCCTCACCTGCCCTGGGAGGTTAGAAGCATTCTTTCTTATCCTCTGCCTTAGCCTGGGGTCCTTTAAAAGCAAAAGTGAAGTCGCTCAGTCGTGTCTGAATCTTTCCAACCCCATGGACAGTAGCCTACCAGGCTCCTCTATCCATGGGATTTTCTAGGCAAGAGTACTGGAGTGGGCTGCCATTTCCTTCTCCAGGGGATCTTCCCAACCCAGGGATAGAACCCAGGTCTCCTGCATTGCAGACAGACACTTTGCCGTCTGAGCCACCAGGGAAGCCTTTGTTTAAAAGCAAACCCTATGGCCAATAAATAATCCCTGAGAGGAAAGGATTGGGGAGGGAAACAAGGAAGGAGCGAGAATCAGTATAAGGTCATCTGGGTGTGATTCCACGGAGCCTTTTGAAAAGGCTCAGGAAATGCACCCAAGATCTGTCTACTTGGGGAGCAAAAGAGAGGAAGGTTTATCCATCAACTTCCATCCTCCCATCAGTCAGGGCTGGTCACTGCCACACTCCTCCCATTTATACCTGCTTGAGTATGTCCTGTGGGTACCATCCACAGAGATGCCAAGGACACTCTGACCCAAGTCTGTCCTGAGTGGCTGCCCTTGTACCTCCTCAAAGCTGGTGGGCGCTGAGCCCAGATGTTCTCTCCAGCAGTGACAGAGTAAGGGGGTGGGGAAGACAGTATATGGAGTCATGCAAAAGTGTCTAACACATCCCCATTTTATAGATATGAAAACCGAGTATCTCAGAGTAACTGAGGCCACCTGGCTATTAACTCACAGAGCCGGGTTTCATGATTCCAAACCTTGGCTTTTTCCATTCTGTCATATAATCTCTGTCTGAGCCCTCAGGGAAGCCCATAAAAATATCCCTGTGTGTGTGAAGTCACTTCAGTTGTGTCTGACTCTTTGCCGCAGACTCCTCTGTCCATGGGGATTCTCCAGGAAAGAATCCTGTAGTGGGTAGCCATGCCCTTCTCCAGGGGATCTTCCCCACCCAGAGACTGAGTCTGAGTCTTATATCCCCTGCACTGGCAGGCAGGTTCTTCACACCTGGGACACCCATGTAATCTCTAATCCTTAGCAAATCTTCTCCACTATGTTATGCTTTCTTTCTTTTTCCCCCCTCCATTATGCTTAAGAATGTATTCATTTCTGCTTAAAAGTATAATTTTTGCACACTTTTAGATGATTGGGTTAAAAAGTAGTAACATGATTAAAACAGGAAACATTTTTATATTGGGGAGAAATTGAAATGCCAAATTGTAACACATCATGAATATCTCCAAATTTTCTTTAACTTCTTTTAATTTCTGTTGAGCTTTCATTTTCTAAAATGATACCCTGTTTAGTAGAGATGAAATGAAATTCAATGAAAAATGGGAATGTTGCCAGTGGTAAAATTTTAACCTGAAATTACAATTACTAAAAAAATTTCTTTCTTGTTCTTGCTCTCCATCTTTGCCCTAAATAAGGTATATGTGTTTTCCTGGGTACTAGGGACTGTGATATTTCTCAGGGAAGCGATCTAATTATGACACCATTTTCAAAAGACACATACCAGGGACCTCTCTGGTGGTCCATAGGTAAGGCTCTGAACTCCCAGTGTGAGGGGATCTGGGTTTGATCCCTGGTCAGGAAACTAGACCCCACAACCTACAACTAAGACCTGGTACAGTAAAAAAAAAAAAAAAAAAAAAAGACATGGCTTTGTTCTTGAGCCAGGCCAGTATAATCTGTCATTTTATTGTAGTTGAATATGCAATATATTTGATTATATATGTAATTTGAGTACTGTTTAAGACATGACTAGCATTAGATGGAGCATATTATTTCTCCTCAAAACTTACAAATAAGACGTCTCTAGAATTATAAATATTAGAGTCTCTGACTTAGACAAGTAAATAAAAATACAAGTCTTGATGAGACCCATTAATTTATCTGTTCTAAAAATCCGTGTGGCGAGCTCAGTGCTGGCGAGAGAAAGAGGAAAGACGTTCCTAGCCCTCTTGAGGTTCCCTGTGCCCTTGAGAAGTTAGATGACAACTGAGTAGGTATGGAGATCATCGTTTCTGGATTCTTATAATAGTTTATTTATTTATTTTTGCCTGATCTTTCTACCACTCGCCTGCCTTTATTGCCGTCCCTACCTGCCTTTCCGCTTTCCCCTGCTCCCAGCTGCTGCGAACACCTACCGGTTATTCTGTTCCCCTACTCTGTCCTACGAATCTGTTTGAATCTGCTGCCAGGAAGGCCTTTCCCCTTTCAAGTTTCCCCTGCCACGTCCCTGGGAGGAATTGTACGGCTCCTCCCCAGACTCAGGATGGAGGCTCTAGATTTCCTGTGCTGCTGGCGGTCTTCCTCGCGTGGGTTCCCGCCCTTCCCATTCAGGCCTCTCTGCCTTCACATTTCTGCTTCTGAGTGTATCCGGACAGGGGGTGTGTTTGCTGAGTTTGCTGTGAAACGAAGAATTCCTCTTTGCCACTGGTTACGGGCAGTTTGATTTTACTGAGCCCTTGTGTCGTTTTCTCATGCTTCTTTTTCTAAATTTCATTCATTCATTCATTCGCTTTATCTTTGGTTGTCTCGGGTCTTCCTTCCTGCAAGCACGCTTTCTCTAGCTGCTGGCGGGAGGGGCCTCCTCTTCGTCGCCATCGTGGGCTTTTCATGGCGGTGCTTTCTCTTGCTGCGGAGCTCGGGTTCCAGGCCCCCGGCTTCTGCGGTTGCAGCACGCAGGCTCAGGAGTGGTGGCGTGAGGGCTCTAGAGTGTGAGCCGCTGGAGTGTGAGCACAGTGGCTGTGATGCATAGCTTTTGGTTGCTCTGCGGCACGTGGAATCTTCCCTGACCAGGGATTGAACCCGCGTCCACTCCTCTGGCAAGCAGATTCTTATCCACTATAACACCAGGGAAGCCCCTCACCTTTCTTTTGTTTCGGGTTGTTGAACTTACGGGTATGTGTGTTGAACTTGGATATGTGAATTTATATAGTTTTCATCAAATATGAAATAATTTTTAAAAACTCATAATTTTCTGTTTGATATTACTGTAGTGTGTGTGTGTGCGTGCATGCGCGTGCTCAATCACCAAGTCCTTTCTGACTCTGTGCGACCCCATGGACTGTAGCCCTCCAGGCTCCTCTGTCCATGGGATTCTCCAGGCAAGCATACTGGAGTGGGTTGCCATGCCCTCCTCCAGGGGATCTTCTGGGAGCAGGGAAGGAACCCAGGTCTGCTGCGTTGGCAGGTGGATCTTTACCACTTAGCCACCTGGGAAGCCCAGTGTAGCCATGCTAGCTTTCTTTTGATAGAATCAGCACCGTACCTTTCTCATCCATTTACTTGTAACCTACTTATGTTTTATATTTAAGGCGAAGTTTGTGGAAGGCAGTGTATGGTGAGAACTTGCTTTATTTGCTCTATTTTGACAACTACGGCACGTAATTGCTGCATTTAGACCATGTATATTTAAAGTAGTTATGACTGTGTTTAAATCAGCTACCTTAACTTTGTTTTGTGTTTGTCTTATTTGTTCCTTGCTTACTTTTCTCTCATTTCCTGCCTTCTTTTGGGTCAATTTTGTGTTTTTGGTGATTCCGTATTATCTCCTTTTTGACTCATTAACAATAACTAATGTGCAGCTGTGATTTGTTGGGGTGGTTGATTTATGTCCTATAATGTAATTTAAACTTGTAACAATCCTCGTTAATAGTGTAAGAATCTTGTAACCATAAATTTCCACTATTGCATCTCGATTTGTGCTATTATTAAAAGATGTTTTATTTATGCATCCATTATAACTCCCTCAAACCATTTTATTATTTTTTGTTTTAAACAGTCTTTTATTTTTAAGAGATTTAAATAGTTTCTTCTTTCATTACTTTAGAGATACTGTTCCATTGTCTTCTGACATTGCTTTCAGTGAGTAATCTATTATCGTTCTCATCTCTATTTCTCCGGGCATAGTATGTCCCTTTTCTCTGCCTTTTGAGAATTTCTCTTTTTCCCTGGTTTTGGGCGATTTGATTTTGACATGTCTCTGTATAGTACTCTCCATGTTTGAATTGCTTGGGGCTTGTTAAACTTCTTGGATATGTGTGTATACAATTTTCATTACATTTGGAAAGCTTTTTGGCTATTACTTCAATTTTTAAAACTTCCCCTTCTTCTCCCGTGTCTTTATGAGGCCTGCAGTTACATTCGGACTGCTGGAACCACCCTGTAGCTGAGTAGACACTCTATCTTGAGCACCCTCAGCACCTTCAGACTTACCCAGCTTTGTCTCCTCAACTCACCGAGTTCTTCAGAGTCCGCCTGGGTTGATCCCCTGCACTGACTCAGCTCAGCAACTTTCTCCAGGCAGTAGGCTGCAGCAGCCACAGGACGCACCCCATTAGCGTCGTCTGCCACTGTTACTCGTCGCCTAATGTCTAAGGTCTTGAAAAATCATCACTTCATATATACCTTTCTGGTTGACTAGTCGTTTCAGTTGAGAGGATAAATGCAGTTTCTGTCCCTCTAGTTTGAACTTTTACTGTTCCTACCCCTACTATATACTTACACCTAAATTTTATAATCTTAAAACCAGTAAAAAATCAAATATTTATCATTTGGAATACTTACCCTGTGTGGAAGAGAATAAAGGGAGATTATGGCTGAAAAATAAAGCAGAAATAAGATCAAATTCCAGCTTTAAGTTCCCAACTGCAATTTTTTAGACATTTCAGTATTCAGTGACGAAATACCAAAAGATTTTGGCCAGAAAGTGATTGAAGTTTTGCTGAGAAGTATTAACCTAAGGCTGAGACATACCATAACATCATCATGGAGAAGCTCTAGACTTGGCCTGTCTAGGTATGAATCGTGGTTCTACCATATATAGCAGTGCAACGTGAAGAAAGTAACTTAACTTTTAGGCATCTCACTTCCCTCAGGAACTTCCCAGGTGACTCAGTGGGAAAGAATCCGCCTGCCAGTGCAGGAGACGTAGGAGATACAGGTTTGATCCCTGGGTCAGGAAGATCCCCTGGAGAAGGAAATGGAAGCATGCTGCAGTGTTCTTGCCTGGAGAATCCCATGGACAGGGGAGCCTGGCAGGTACAGTCCCTGCGGACACAAACAGTCGGACACGACTGATCAATTTGGCACAGCATAGCCCACATGGTTCCCTCAGGCTTAAAATTAAAATAGAGTTCAGTTCGGTTCAGTCACTCAGTCGTGTCCTACTATTTGTGACCCCAAGGACTGCAGCATGCCAGGCCTCCATGTCCATCACCAACTCCCAGAGCTTGTTCAAATTCATGTCCTTTGAGTCAGTGATGCCATCCAACCATTTCATCCTCTGTCGTCCCCTTCTCCTCCTGCCTTCAATCTTCCCCAGCATCAGGGCCCTTTCCTGTGAGTCGGCTGTTCACATCAGGTGGCCAAAGTACTGGAGTTTCAGCTTCAGCATCAGTCCTTCCAATGAGTATTCAGGACTGGTTTCCTTTAGGATGGACTGTTTTGATAAAATAGGGTAATTATAAGTATTGTATGAGCTTATGTTTGTGAAATATGCAGATAAGTGCCTGGCACACAGTTAACGGCTACGGCTGTGGATGTGGATTTTTCCATAAGAGGTCCAGGTGTGATGCTCAGAGGGGCAGGAGAAGCAGTTGTGTATCCCAGGGGAGAGAGCCCGGCCTGAGAAATACTTATCTGAGACGACCCTGTGAAAATGATAGCTGGAAAGGTGGGGTAGAGAGAAGATGGCCCAAGAATGACTTGTCAGGAATGAGATGGAAGCGTTCAGGAGACATAGAAAAGCACACGTGAATTAAATTATGTCACCACGCAAGGTGAAAGAATTCCTGGGAAACAGGAGTGTCAAGAAGCAAGGAGTCTACAGAACTAGGAAAGAGAAAAAGACACAGTGTGTGAAGGATCCTTGGTGACCTTCAAGGAAATCATTTCAGCCAAGTCTTAAGTATCAAAACTGATTGCAGTGGGCATGGAAGGATGGTGAAATCACAGAGCGTTTGCATAGCCTGTTTCTCAAAAGATTTTGTGCTGCTTAGATGACATCGGGAAAGTAGACTGAAGGTTGAGTTTGGTGAAGTCAAGAATTCCCTTTCCTCCCCGCCCTGGCATCACAATTTTACAAGGACAGATTGGAGACAGAATGTCTAACAAAAGAATTTCCGACCTCAGAGAAGGCTGGGGAGGGAGGTTCTCTCTGGCAGCGGTGGTTTTTCAGCATTCTTTGTATTACCTGACACCTAGGGCCTCTCAGTGCCTTGCCATCTGTGTTTATATTAGCAACACTTTGTTGCCTATTTACTTATGCGTCAGATTCACCTGGTGAGCTTGTTAAAATGAAGATTCCGGGGCCTGCCTTTAGAGATTCCATTTCAATAGGTCTGGGGTGAGGTCCAGGAATCTGCATATAAAAATGTTTATATGCAGGTTTGAAATCAGCAATACAGTCACATGGCCCCAAAGGTGCAAAATGATGAGAGTGAGACCCTGCTTTCCCACACGTGTTCCTTAGCCATTCTGTCCCTCTATTCCAAAGCATTTATGTATCAGGTTCCTTTGTAACCTTCAGGGAATTTCAAAACCTCACTTGCACTTTGTTGTTCTTGTCTTTAACAAATGGAGAGACTTGAGCTTAAATATAATCACAGGGTTGGAGCTGTTAGCTGAAGGAGAGAGTCTGAACAATGCATGTGAGAACAGCAATCGCTGAACTTATACACATGATCGGTGGTTGGTGTGAAGTGTAAGCAAACCTCCCCTCTTTGGACTTCTCATTTGCAAACTGCAAATTGCAAATCTGTCTGCCAATGCAGGAGACATGGGGTTCGATCTCTGGGTTGGGAAGATCCCCTGGAGAAGGAAATGGCAACCCACTCAAGTATTCTTGCTTGCAGAATGCCATAGACAGAGGAACCTGGTGGGCTACGGTTCATAGGGTCATTGAAAAGAGTTGGACATGACTGAGTGATTGAACAACAATAAAAGGAAGACCTGGAAAAACATGGTCTTCACTTACTGGCTTCCTGACTACATCAGCTTCAGTGGTAGAAATCTTTTTTTTTTTTTTTTTTTATGATAGCTGCTTATATATTTATTTATTTTCACTGAGGCATGTGAGGCTTCCAGGTGTCTCAGTGGTAAAGAATCTGCCTGCTGGTGCAAGAGACGCAAGAGATGTGGGTTCGATTCCTGGGTCAGGAAGATCCCCTGGAGTAGGAAATGGCAACCCACTCTAGTATTCTTGCTTGGAAAATTCCATGGACAGAGGAACCTGGCGAGTTACAGTTCGTGGGGTTACGAAGAATGAGACACGACTGAATGACAGAGCACATATGTGGGAACTTAAGTTGCTCCAGGTGATATCTAGTTCCCTGACCAGGGACTGAACTCAGGCCCCCTGCATTGGGAGTGCAGAGGCTTAACCACTGGGCCACCAGGGAAGCCCCTTATAATAAAAAAAAATTTTTTTTCTTTATGATGGGAATCACTTTTAAGGTCTTTATTGACTTTCCTGCCTGTTTCTGTTTTATGTTTTGGGTTTTTGGCCGAGTGGCATGTGGGGTCTTATCTCTCTGACAGGGACCGAACCTTCACCCCTTCCAATGGAAGGCCGAGTATTAACCATCAGATTGTCAGGGAAGTCCTCAGTGGTAGTAATCTTGAATGTGTGTGAGAGACCATAGTCAATTGCATGTATGATTCTTCTTCTTCTTTTTTAAAATTTTTTGATGAAGCGCCACTGATTTACAATGTTGTGTACATGTATGGTTTCTCCTTGCTTACTCATTTTCTATTTTTTAATATCAACATTACTAGACTGAAAAGTGATTAGACAGTGCCCCTCTGGTTCTCTGAAAACATGAACTCTATACATCTTTCGTGATTTCCTTTGGATGTCAGGCCATCTGCTCTCACTGAATTCAAAAGATATGACTTCACAACATGAAAAACATTTCAACAAATAAAGACCAGCACATGCTGCTGAATCCCCCTTGGTTCTGTCATGTTCTGTTTACCTACCCCACCTTCTGCATTTTAAATAATGCTTCTGTCAACATTGTGAGTATTCAAGCTTCAATATTATCTAAAAGTAAATGACCCTCTTACTAATAAGATGCTCCAGTTCTCAGCATATTTTTGGTGAAAGATGGCTGTAAATATCCAATGATGATAAAGAGTGAAGATTCTGGGGAGTTTTGTGGAGTTCTACTTTGGGCAAGAGAGTTGCATTTTTAAAAACATTTTTTGTTCTTTAAAATTATTTTAAAAACAGTAGTAATTTTGGAAAGTCCGACTCAAGTGGTTTAGAATGAACATTTCTTCTTGACTCATTTAAAGTCTCATGCAAAAGCTCAGAATGCAACCATCTCAATTAAAAAATATTCCCACTGAGCTAGTACTAAACTCAAGGTACATGGGGAATGGTGGTGCAGATTCACAGAAGGGATCTTTGAAATGAGCTGGATATGGATTCAGGCTGAAAACTGTCCTGTAAAATCTTAACAGTGACTGGATGTTTCAGGGGGAAAAAATGAAAGGAATGAGGTGAAAGATTATAATAACACTAAGAAGGAAAAAAATCCAGTTCTATTAAGTATTCTTTCAAAGGTTTATCTTTTTAAATTATATTGAAGATAATTAGTTTGTGAACACTGTGGTTATGGATGTGGGTTTTTTTCCCCCCACCAACAGGAAAGATTGAAAGCAGGAGGAGAAGGGAATGACAAAGGATGAGATGGTTGGATGGCGTCATTGACTCAGTGGACATGAGTTTGAGCAAGCTCTGGGAGTTGGTGATGGACAGGAAAGCCTGGCGTACTGCAGTCCGTGGGGTCGCAAAGAATTGGACACGACTGAGCCGCTGAACTGAACTGAATCAATATTAGGTTAATTTATATTTGAAAATCTGTTAATGTCCTTAAGGGATGGATGGTCTATTTAAGATGAAGGTAAGTAGAGGACATTAATTCACTTAATTGAAGAGATGCTTAAAGGTAGAGTGATTTTTCCTGGTGTTAAAAAGAGAAAGAAATTTTTGTTGGTGTGTTTTTGTATTCATCTTGCCTTTGAGATTTCTACTAAAAGCAGCTATATAAAATAATTCAAGGAGTAATAGGAAAATGGATATCTAAGACTTTTGGGGTGACATTCTTTGGCATTATTCATAAATACGAAAAATTGAAATAAACATTTGATAGTACTTCAAAGGAAGGATATTACAAATTTCTAACATTAGTTAAAATACAAATATAGCACAATAAGCAAAAAATATATAACACTCTTACATTTCCTACAGATAGCAAATGTATAAACATTGTAGATTATTAGAACTATGAAACAATGTTTTTTAAAGTTTGAGAAAGCAAATAGTAGTGACATTTTCTGCTTCTAAGGAATCATAAATGCGAATTTGGGACTGCAGCTTTGAAGTTGAGGGAACACTTTCAAAATAAGTGAGAGAAAAACCACTGTAGATACTTAGGAAGTACGGAGAGCAACGAACTTGATTGGAACCAGTAACACCTCTCAATTTGCCATTTCAAAAAAGTCCCAGGCTTCTAATATGAATAATATATAAATATGAACACAGGAATCTGGAGGTAGCTTACCGCATTTCACCGGGAGCAAAACAAAGTATAATCAATGTCCACAAATTGTTAATTGTTGAGGAAAATAATGAAAATAAAGCCCATGTTAGATTTTAATCCTAAAGTGAAACTGAAAGTCACTCAGTCATGTCCAGCTCTTTGCAACCTCCTGGATTATACATGAAATTCTCCAGGCCAGAATACTGGGGTGGGTAGTCCTTCCCTTCTCCAGGAGATCTTCCCAACCCAGGGATCAAATCCAGGTCTCCTGCACTGCAGGCAGATTCTTTACTACCTGAGTCACAAGGGAAGCCCTTTAGTCCTAAAGTAATCATTAAAGAATGAGAGTTTGGGATTGGCATGTACACTCTGCTATATTTAAAAGATAACCAACAAGGACCTACTGTGTAGTACAGGAAACTCTGCTCAATATTATGTGAAAAAAAATGGAAAGAAAAGAAAAATATGAGTAATCTAATATTAAACTATGATCAGTGATGGTTTCCAATATTATAAGCATCTCCATTTTGGAAGGTGGCAGTTACACCATTGCCCAAGCCATTGTGGTGGGGAAAAGTATCACAGGAATGCAAAATAGAAAACAATTTGTTAGGTAAAGTCATAATCTATCTTATGCATTTTAATATTGGTCCTTGAAATTTAATTTTGCTCTAGAAATTAACAGAAACCTAAAAATCAGAGTGCTTGTGGAAAATGTCTATTTTTTTCTTTAAAAAATATTTTTGCTGCAAGTCTTAAAACCCCATTGTATTTAAAAGGACAAAATCTTGCTACCTGAATGAGATGACATTTCAGATCACTCTAAGACCTCCCCTAGAATCATCTTTCCTGCCTTTGTGGCCCATTGATGGCAAAGATAGTCTTTTTGGACTGATGATAAGTCATTCAGGAGATTTATTTCATCAGTTAATAATCAAACAGAAAGGAAAGCAGGATTGAATTCTGAAGTTCAACACTAAAAAAAAATCCTGCTTAGATGGACCCATTTTAGCATTTCGCCAAAGTGGGCTACAATATCCCAAACCACTACAGTTTCAGTGTTCTTGATTTTTCTAACCACTGGAGTCTGCTTAGAGCTAAGTAAGTGGACAACAAAATTGTTATGAAAGAAATTCACATGGGAAATTGAGTATCTTCCACGTTGACTATTCTGAAACCATAAGGCAGAGTTCAAAACTTTATTGTTGGATCAAGTATGGGTTTGGATAACAAGATAATACTTAAAACAATTTAACCTCAATGCTTTCCTTTACAAGGAGGCAAAATTTTATTGTTATAAATATTGGTCCAAAGAATTAGTATTAATATTTTTAGGATTGTTTTATGGTGAATAAAAGTGAAACAAAGTATTTAGAAAAAAATTTACATCCATAAGTACTGGAAAAATTTTACCTTTTAAATAAATACACTGTCCTTTAAAACATCAATAAATGGGAAATTTTTTTTTAGTTTTTCCCTTATGAATTGTCACTGCTTTCTCAGTGAAGATTCTGGCTTATTTGATACAAGGAAACTTTGTTATTGTTCAGGCAGGTGTTAAGACAAAATCATCTTTGCTTTTCATTTAACAGAAAATAAAATAGATGCTTTAGAAACACTGTTTTAAAAGAAAAGCATTAATAAAAGCAATGGACTTTTTCGGATACAAGGATATTCTCCGTCTTTTATTTTTCTGTCCTCAGTGTGTAAGTTCTTAATTTATTCTTTGAGTAGATGAAAATGAATCTTGCTGAAAGATTAAGATTTTAAATAAGCGGGTTATGTAATGAGGCTTCTACTCAATGAGTTCTCTGCTTTGGGGCAGGGGGCAGGGGATTGATTTCCCATTTCCTTGACTCAAGGAAGCTCTATTTCCCCCACACTCAGTTCTCAGCTCTCAGCTTCCACTTGGACACATGCCTTCCAGTGTCTCCTAAAGTAAAATCGACACTGTTAAAGGTTCTGTGCTGTGCCACAAACTTCTCACTCCTTTTTCTTTCTCTGTTATTTTTTTGCTCTGATTAAAGTAAAAGAGACTGAAAAAAAAAAACAACTAAAAGGAACGAAACAGCGCTGTAACTTTTGCACTATTCAAGAAGTTTTCCACTGGTGAATGGCTTGCAAGGACCTATTTGCATTAGAATGACCCCTCTTTGGTTTCCTTGTGTAACATTAAAAATCACAGTATTTCCTTAACGGAAGCCCAGACAGTGTATGGTTTGTAAAATTACCACAGTTGTACAACTAGGTCTTTACTTCTATGTGAATCGGTCACTTCGCATAGCGTCTTAGAATAAGAAAAGAAGAGTCCCCGCTCCCTGTGTGTGTGTGTATGTGATTTTGTTCTGTTAACAAGAGAGTAAGAGTGGTATTCTTGCTACACAATAGCATTATTTGTGGAGCTCCAAATTTACAGTGTGAGCAATGGCTGCCTCGGCCTGGCACAAGCTTTGTTAGTAGGCGATTTAAGCAATTTAAGAAATGCTACTGAAAAAAAAAAATATGCATACCCAGGTGGCTCAGTGGTGAAGAATCAGCCTGGCAATGCAAGAGTCTCAGAAGATGCAGATTCAATCCCTGGGTCAGGGAGATCCCTTGGAGGAGGAAATGGCAACCCACTCTAAAATTCTTGCCTGGAGAATCTCATGGACAGAGGAGCCTGGAGGGCTACAGTCCACGGGGTGTCAAAGAGTCAGACACACCTGAGCACGCATGTGCTGGAAAAACAACAACAAGAACAACTCAAGGAAGATAAAACTGTTTTTGACTTGGTGCATACCTACAATGTTTTTTAAAATAAAGGCTACCTTACAATTTTTTGACAAAGTAGGCTCAGTGAATTTATTCATAAGGAAAAACATTTATAAATCTTTTCTGCACATTGTTAATGCTTGGTATACACAGCCACACACAATTCAATTAGACTTTGGGTTTTCTTTTGAGAAAAAAAAAGAAAAAAGGTGGGTAAAATCCTCAAACACAGAGGATCTTTCTTCTTCATACAAGTTACACCAAGAAGAACTATTGATGTAATGTTATATAAATATTGCTGGTAAGATTTGTTGCATGTATTTGTTGCACAAATAAATATTGATGCAAATATTTGTCATGTGGGTCAGTAGTTTACTTATTAAATTGGGTTGTTGTTGTTTATTTGCTCATTTGTGTCTGACTCTTTTGTGATCCCATGGACTTGGACCAGCCAGGCTTCTCTGTCCCTGGGAACTCCCAGGCAAGAATACTGAAATGGATTGCCATTTCCTTCTCCAGAGTATCTTCCTGACTCAGGGATTGAACCCAAGTCTCCTGCTTGGCAGGTGGATTCTTTACCACGGGCCACCTGGGAAATTCTTTTAAATTGTGGTAAAATATAAATAACAGTATTTGTCATTTTCACTATTTGTAAGTGTCAGTTCAGTGGCATAAAATACTTTCATAGTGTTGTATAACCATCAACACTGTCTATACCCTAAGCTTTTTCATTGTTCCCGATAGAGACCCTTTGTCATTAAACAATCTAAATCTCTTCCCTCACTTCTTATAACTTCTACTCTATGTTCTGTCTTTATGAATTTGCCAATTCAGGTGCCTCTGAAAAATAAAATTATAAAATATTGGTCCTTCTGTGTCTGATTTATTTCACCAAGTATAATGTTTTCAAGATCAATCCAAGCTGTAACATATATCAAAATTTCATTCCCTTTATGGCTGAATAATATTCCATTATATGTACAAGCCACATTTTGTTTATTTATTTAGCTATTGATGGACACTTGGATTGCTCCCCACTTTTGGTTATTGTAAATAATGCTGCTGTGAACATGAGATGCTGGTGACTAGTCCCTGCTTTCATTTCTTTTGGATTCTGTGTCTGGGAGTGAACTTGCTGTGTCTTGTGATTGTTCTGTGTATAACCTTTTAAATATTTGCTACACTGTTTTCCACAGCAGCTATGCCTTTTTTTTTTGTAGAGTGAAAATGTAGATTCAGAATCTGGTTAAGTTCTAAAGTGCCTTTTGCCATGAAAAGAAGGCAGTCATTTTATTTCCTTCAAATATTTCCTATTCATCGTGCTAATGGAAATGTACTGATTATAGTTGAATCTCTGATATTCTGGGAAATTCATTTAAATTGTTGCCTAGATGAAAATGATTTTAATTAGATTATTCTACAGAGAACATTAGAGAAATACAATGGTCCACATCTCAGCACTTTCCGAGGTAATTTTTCTCTGTTTCCACTGCCTCTAATCTGGAGCTTCTCTCTTTCTCTCTTTGCTTCACTGGCAGACTAGGGTTTTTCAATGACTTTTCATTTTCTGCAAAATCAAGCTGAAACCCTGAGCACAGTATTTATTGCTCTGTCCAAATCCTCTGAACTGTATTTCCTATTCTTCTTTCTGTATCTAACCCTACGGGTATTCAAAGTTGACGGCAAACCGTAATTCTTGTTTGCAGTTTTCAACATGTGGTCCTGCTATAATTCCTACGAAGAAGAGCACATCTACTCTCTATTTAGTCTTTTTTTTTTTTTTTTTTTGGTGAATTAAAAAAGGTTTATTGAAGTGTAATTAGTTTCCAGTATTGTGTTAATGTTTTCTGTACAGCTCAGTGACTCAGTTACTCACACGCATGTTCTTTTTCATATCATTCTCTACTATGCTTCGTCACGGAACACTGAATCTAGTTCTCTGTGCCATAAATAGGACCTTGTTGATTATCCATCCTGTGTATATTAATAGCTTGCCTTTGCTAATCCCAAACTCTCGTTCCTTTCCCTTATTCATTTTTAAATCTCAGGCCGCATGCCACCTGCTTCATGGAACCTTCTGTCAGCTCTTTCCAGTTCTCCCTCTCAGTCTACTGTCTCTGGCTCTCAGGATGCTGTCTGGTCTACATGGATGGTCCCCAGGCCTGTGGGGAACCCTGGCGGGAGGTCAGAGGAAAGAGGGGCAAGAGGTCAGGGAATTTCGTCCTTGGCTCCCACTGGGAGGTCGCTTCTGGCTGGTCATGGCCTTTGACTAAAGCTTGCGGCTTCTCTGCAGGAATGCATCCCCCCCCTTCAGCTCTGAGTGAACACTCATCCCTGCAAGCTCGGGTGGTAACAGCTCCTGCTGCTACCGGCCCTAGGGTACTGGGCTGTGGTTCCCCAACTCCCACACCTCTATTTACAGAGCTCCTTCTGTAAATAAACCCTCTCAAAATTCCCTAACTTGCAAGACCCGTTTGTTTTCTCCAGGGACACTTCCTGCCTCGCCCTCCTTTCTCACCCGGGGTGGAAATTGATCTCCACTCTGTCCAAATCCCTGGAGTGGCTGATCCCTCTTTTATGAAACTTAATACAGAATATATTTTAATGATTGATGCATCTATTAATATTTTAACTCTCATTTTCAGGTGATAAATTTCCTATGGGAAGATATAGTATTCTACTCGTTTTTTACATATCTTGTGCTCCATCTCTAAAAGGATGATTTTTTTAAAAAAAAATGACTATTATAAAAGCCACACTACAACGAATACCTTTGGTTGTAGGTAAAGTGTTTGACAGTCATCATAAACTCATCAAGCCCATGGAGGATATACCCTAAAAGGTCATCTAATTTCAAAGAAAGAAAAATGCTGAGATGCATTAAAAACAAATGACAACAACATTATTGAAATAGCTGTAATGACCTTTATTAAATAGGGACTTTGAAAATTAATAGCTGCTTCTGCACAGAATCATTTTGAAAGAGCATGAAGTTGTGCTGTTTTAGGCCATAACAAATAGATAATTAAACCCACAGCAGAGCATTTCTTTTAAGCAATATACTGGGCACACAGAACTTACAGATGGAAATTTATGAAGCAACATCTTGCAAATAACTCTGATCAAATTGGGAATTTCACTTGTTTGCAAACACTTATTCCTCCCCACTGTGTTATTTCTGCCAGTTCACACATGCGGGGTGACATCAATCAGACAAAAACTAACTCTTCCTTAACCTAATATCCCTTCGCAGAGTCGTCTCTGTAGTGTGCAGTCACTGTCATCAATCCCTACTTCTTATCTTCCCCGAAATAACTTCGTTCCAACCAAGTGCCGGCCCCAGTTCCTTCCCTAAGGCAGCTCTCGGCAGAATCACCAAAGAGCATCATGGGAAATTCAGCCGTCCATTCTGGTTCTTCTCTAGACCGACAGCTCAGCGGCATCTGATAGGTTGGACAAGACTTCCCTTCTGAAGACACAGTCTTCCCTTGACCCCTGGGTCAGCGCCTTCCCTGACATCACCAGCTGATCCTCCGTACGCGTGTTTCCTGTAGGACGGCCTCGGAACTCCGCTTCCTTCTCTGTGTCCTCTGTCTCTAAGGGTTCATCCTGTCCAGTGGCTCAGAACGCCAGCTATTGGCGGATGATACTCATCTCCAGCCTGGAGCTCGCTCTGCAGGTGAGATGAGCACAGATGCTAGCTTGTTCCCCTGATGCATCCGCAAGTCTAACAGTCTCAGTTAGTCGGGGCTCCCCGGAGGAAGAGAAGCAACAGGGTACGGAAGGTGGAGGTAAGATGAGATTTATTATAGGGATGGAACCACGTGATTGTGGAGGCTGGGAAGTCCTCAGAATCTACTGCCTGTAAACTGGAGACCTAGAAGAGCTGGTGGTGTAATTCGATCTGACGACCAGGAGCACCAGCACCAGAGGGCAGGAGAGACGGACGTCCCAGCCCAAGCAAAGAGTACATTCCCTATTTTCTGCTTTTCTGTTCTGTTCAAGCCCTCAGTGGATTGGATGACGCCCTCCTGTCTTGGGGAGGGTGGTCTTCACTCCGTTTACCAAATCAAATACTAATCTTCCCCAAAAACACCCTCACAGACACCCAGAAACAATGTCTTACCAGCCTTCTTGGTGTCCCTTAGCCCAGGCAAGTTGACGTTTAAAATGGACCATCACTTTGATGAAGAGCAACAAAAGATTCATCCTTCTTATCCACACTCACACCTTGCTCCTTTGAGGGCAACCCTGTCATGATTAATCTGATAACCATTACCCACCCAGTTGTTAGTTAAATCTTAGCTTTCTTCCTGGAGTTCTCTCTCTCCCTTTTCTTCACAAATACAAATTTAAAGAACTTTACTTACTTATTTTAAAGTTAGTTGATGTGTAGGTGAGGCTTCTCTGATGGCTCAGTTGGTAAAGAATCTGCCTGCAATGTTGGAGACCTGGGTTTGATTCCTGGGTCGGGAAGATCCGGAGGAGAAGGAAATGGCAACCCACTCCAGTATTCTTGCTTGGAAAATCCCATGGACAGAGGAGCCTGATGGGCTATAGTCCATGGGGTCACAAGAGTCGGACACGACTTAGCACTATCTTCCTTTTTTTTCTCTGATGTGTAGGTAAATAGCAGATAACTTCCCCTACCTTTCTTTTATTCATCCAGTTCCGGCTTCTAACAAATAGCCAATATTATTCACTTACCTATACTTCCAGACTTTTATATAGATGCATAAGAAAATGAAAACGTATATTCTTTATTTTCTCCTTTTTTTTTTTTTACCCCCAAGGTAACATATGGCATGTTCTTTTTCCTGAACCCTTTCAAAGTTGGGTTTTAGTTCAGTTCAATCGCTCAGTCGTGTCCGACTCTTTGCGACCCCATGAACCACAGCACGCCAGACCTCCCTGTCCATCACCAACTCCTGGAGTTTACCCAAACCCACGTCCATTGAGTCAGTGTTGCCATCCAACCATCTCATCCTCTATCGCCCTCTTCTCCTCCTGCCCTCAATCTTTCCCAGCATCAGGGTCTTTTCAGATGGGTCAGCTCTTCGCATCAGGTGGGCAAAGTATTGGAGCTTCAGCTTCAACATCAGTAAAGCTGGGTTTATTGAAGTGCAGTTTATATTCAGTGAAATGGACCATGACAATGTGTAGTTTTCTGTGAATTTTGACGAATGCACCCAGTTGTGAGCCATCCTGAGACACTGAGTGAGCCATCCCGCTTTATAACAATTCTTTCGTGTGTCTTTGAAGTCAGGCCTCCTCTCAACAACCAGTCATGTGAGTTCTGTCTCCATGGTTTTGCCCTGTTCAGGGGCGGGTGTAAGCGCAATCACGCGGGGTGTAGCCTCTTTAACTATGTGTACACATTAGTGCATCTAAGTAACTTGTAGTTAGAAGTTCTTCTTTAACTTAGTGTACACATTACCTCTTCCTCCAGACTGACCAGGTATCCCTATTATTCCTTTTTATTGATGGAGAGCATTTCATTGTATGAACGTCACACCTTGCTTTTCTTAGTAAGTCTTTCCTTGTCAACCTCTGGAAAATGTTTTTTTTCCACTGCTGTGAGGTTGTCTACGGATGCACCATCATTTCATGTCTCCTGGAATCCTACCCCAGGCTCTGTTTCTCCCACACCCTTCCCTGCCCGACACTGGCCCTGACCACTTCTGGTGGCCCTGAGTCCACTCCTGGTCTTCCTCTGTGACCCCATCACGACCTTTGGCCCCGATGCTCTTCTCTAAGCGGACTCCAGCTCTGCCTGACCTTGGACTTCTGCCAACAGTTCTCTGAACAGTCTGGTCCTTTTCTTCATTTGAGTTGCCCCTTGAATGTCCCCTCCTTGGGCAAGCATGTCTTGATCACCTCCTCAGCCCACCAGACAGGCTGTATTCTCCAATTATGGTTTAACTTCTTCATAAGTGATAATCTCTGGATCTACACCATTGAGAATTTGCTTGCCCACTCATGATCCTGACCCCCACCCACCCAGGAAGGCGGCTCCCTGTCCCGTACTATATTTCCATCACCTAGAACATTTGCAGATACTCAGTGGCTATTTGTGTAATGACCGAATGGATGTGTTTTAGGGGCTAATGAAAATGACAAACTTGATGTGTCTGGTGGTGAGCACGTTTTGGTGAGCATATGACCATTCTTTGTACTGGCCAGGGTCCAGGATGAGAGCCATGAGGCCACGAGGCAGCGTTTCTGTGTCCTGGAGGAGGCAATATTTCACAGGGCTGCTGGAGAGTGCTGAACAGGCACACTGGAACATGAGTGACTTGTGGAATGCATGTGAAATTTCATCCAGGGCCCAAAATGTTATCGTTGATTTAAGCACGATCCTTTGGTTTCATGGATTCAGTGACACATCCGTTAACCCCCAGGTAACTAAACACTTACAAATGGAGTATGTCCCAGCCTGGCTGGGACAGAGCCGTTACTGCTAGAATAAAACAGGAGGCCAGATGTGTTAAGCATAAAATATGCTTCTAGAACTTTCCATACTCATCAAAGTCAGAAGATAAAGAGAAATCTGTATTTTCTGTGCAATGTTGGTCTGATAGAATACCCTATGAAAATACATGCTTGTTAGATCAGTTTTTTCTTTTCTTTTTGGTAATGATCTTGATGATTAACATGTCTTTACAAGCGTCAGTCCACATCTGTTACAAAGCTGAGTGGGAACTCTTACTCCCACTGATGTAACCTTTAGGGGAATGAAATCACCCTCATCAGTTCCTCTTTCTTTCTTTTTTTTTGAGTCAGCAGAGTAAAAACCGGATAAACATTGATATTAAATAATTAAACCAGCTAATAGTCAGTTCTGCTTTATTTCCCTGGAATTGCAGTCACTTATACTTATTAGAATACTTTTAAACTGTTACAGTATTACTTCAAAATTCTGAAGTTTTTCTTGACTACTTAGTACTTTTC
Organism: Capricornis sumatraensis; assembly: GCF_032405125.1. Classification (NCBI taxonomy): domain Eukaryota; kingdom Metazoa; phylum Chordata; class Mammalia; order Artiodactyla; family Bovidae; genus Capricornis; species Capricornis sumatraensis. Next base: position 90,202,357 of record NC_091080.1, on the reverse strand, counting down.
AAGGATGATTTGCATTTAAACTCGTATGGATGTGAGAGTTGGACTGTCAAGAAAGCTGAGCGCTGAAGAATTGATGCTTTTGAACTGTGGTGTTGGAGAAGACTCTTGAGAGTCCCTTGGACTGCAAGGAGATCCAACCAGTCCATTCTAAAGGAGATCAGTCCTGGAAGGACTGATGCTAAAGCTGAAACTCCAGTACTTTGGCCACCTCATGCAAAGAGTTGAGTCATTGGAAAAGACTCTGATGCTGGGAGGGAATTGGGGCAGGAGGAGAAGGGGACGACAGAGGATGAGATGGCTGGATGGCATCACCGACTTGATGGACATGAGCTTGAGTAAACTCTGGGAGTTGGTGATGGACAGGGAGGCCTGGCGTGCTGCATTTCATGGGGTTGAAAATAGTCGGACACCACCGAGCAACTGAATTGAACTGAACTAAGATTTTTGCTGAAGAATGTTCATCTGTAAAAATTATCACCAGCTGTTAATTGTCCCAAGGTTCCTTTTGGGTTTGAGGATGGGGAGCTTCTCTGTATTTATAGTAATGTTAATTTAGTTAGCTCTAACATAATTTATATTTGTCTCACAAGTTGAAGCAGTCCAATAATGATATAGAGAAAGTAACAATGGATTTGATTCTTTAGGAAATTGTATAATTTAAATTTATTCCTTCTTCAAATGATGTGAAAATCTATTTGTTGTCTTATGTATAGAAATGGAATGAAATTAAATCCAAAAATCTATAAAAGCAGAAAAAAACAGATATAAGAGTGTCTACTTTGTTATTTTTGAAGGCAGAGACCTGAATATTTTAGGGTTTCTTACCTCTTAAAAATATGAATTGTTTTGGTGTCAGCATCCACTGTATCTGTGTACTTTATGTATTAATATTAGCACCATACTTACTTTATGCTCATACAGCCTAACGTTGCGTGTAGGTACATACTCACCCTCAAATTGAAAATATGAAAAATGATATAAAATTATTTAAAATAAACAAGCAAGCTGAAATTAAAGAGTTAACAAGAGAGACAGCTGTGGTGCGGATGCCGAATGCATTACTTTTTGAACTCTTTCTGTGGTCAATTACCTTAAGATGCCTCAGAGTTTAAGATGGCTTTGGCTGGGTTGAGTCAATGAAATATTTATGGATCAAAGGTCCTGGAGATGCTTCCTATGGGAACATGTATAATAATATAGTATTTATATAGCTTTGTCTTTGATGTGCTCAAAGACTTTTTACAGACATTATATACTTCATCTGCACCACCCGTGAAGCAAGTTGGGGGTAAGAATGAATCTTGTTTACAAATGAGTAAAAGGAATATAGAGCAGGACTCCATGGAGGCTCACAGGAGGTTAATGACAGAGCCGGAACCCCGGTCTGTTCAAAGGTGCAAGGAAAGAGATCTATTTCATCCTGTCCACAGGGATTTTCCCCTCTGAACCTCTGATTTCCCTGGACACCCAGTAGCTTGTACTTGATGACCTTCCCGTTTTAACATTCTTCCATGGAGTCTAGAATTACAGGTTGTGTGACTGAGGGAGAGAAGTCAGGCTCTGGGAACCAGGTGATTCTGGGTTTGAATCTGTCAGTGTCTTCTTCCACCAGATGAAAATTGAATCTCCATCTCATGTGCTTGCATTGAGGACCAGATGAATGAGACGATGTGAAAGCGCCTGGTCCCAGGCACTGGCCCATAGTAAAGGGAAAATGTTGGTCCCTCACTTGGTTCTCCAGCTTTTGGCAAACTCATCGACTGTAGCGAGCCAGCTTCCTCTGTCCATAGGATTTTCCAGGCAGGAATACTGGAGTGGGTTGCCATTTCCTTCTCTAGGGGATCTTCTCGACTCAGGGATTGAAGCCAGGTCTCCTGCCTTGCAGGCAGATTCTTTACCGTCTTAGCCCCCAGGAAAGCTCACATAGGTCCTCAGCGAATGTGCCAGGGACTGTAACCCATCTGTGAAGATGGCAGAGGCGGAAGGTGGATTCTCTTCTGCTTCTTCTCTGTCACCAAAACACAAGGACCCAGCCCTCTGGTAGGTTTCTACTACAAGCTAAAATTTGGCGATTCTCTCCTTTCTCGTTTCAAAGTCCGATGTTTGAGATCAGTTTTCCTTTTTAGACAGAGTTATTATATGGATGTGGAGAAGGTGATGACACCCCCTCCAGTATTCTTGCCTGGAAAATCCCATGGATGGAGGAGCCTGGGAGGCTGCAGTCCATGGGGTCGCTAGGAGTCGGACACGACTGAGCGACTTCACTTTCACTTTTCACTTTCATGCTTTGGAGAAGGAAATGGCAACCCACTCCACTGTTCTTGCCTAGAGAATCCCAGGGACGGGGGAGCCTGGTGAGCTGCCGTCTGTGGGGTCGCACAGAGTCGGACACGACTGAAGTGACTTAGCAGCAGCAGCAGCAGCAGCAGCAGCAGCATTATATGGATGACTTAATTAAACATGATACCTCCGAACCTGGCATGTGTCAATAAAGTATGTGAACAGATAGGAGGATGTGTGGGCGCTTAGTGAGGGCTGGCCCCAGGGGCAACTTGGTGGGAAAATTTCATGACATCAGTGTTGGGGGTGGGAAACCATTCTAGGTCAGGCATCGTGAGCGGCTTCCTCTATCCTGGAGGACCCCGTGGAATGTGGGCTGGGAGAGAAATGGAATTTAGTATGATGATCAGACAGGAAGGACTCTGGGTCTAAAAAGACTAATAAAAACCTAGCCTATTAGTGCCTAAAGGGACATCTGAAGTCCTGTCTTCTGGCACCTCCGAGAACACTTCCAGAGTGGAACAGTGTCCCTTCTGAGGTACTGCACACTCACCCCACCAAAGAATGTCAGTGATCCTCATCTACTTTATTAACAGAGAAGTCAGTGTATATGATTAGAGAGTGAAGAAGACCTCATCACAGTCGTTTGTGATATCAAATTTATATTGATAATTCTGATGGCATCCATTTAGTATTATATTCAGTGATATAATACTGAGCATTCACATTACATTCACTGAGCATTATTAATTGAATTTGGTACAAATATAAACATGTTTTCAGTCGCTCAGTTGTGTCTGACTCTGTGACCCAATGGACCGCAGCCCACCAGATCCCTCTGTCCGTGAGGTTTTCCAGTCAAGAATACTGGAGTGGTTGCTATTTTCTTCTCCAGGGGATCTTCCCAATCCAGGGATTGACCCTGGGTCTCCCAGGTCGCCTGCACTGCAGGTGAACTCTTTATAGCTCAACCACTGGAGAAGCCCATGTATAGACGTATGTACATTTATAAGCATACTTATGTATATGTTTACATAACATGCAGCTTTAAATTTATGCAATATGTAAATTTTTCTATGAAAAACTTGTGACATCTATGAAATTTTGGTTATCCTGTATGTAATAAAGGGTAGTTAGAAAGGCAACGCCAAAGAATGCTCAAACTACCGCACAATTGCACTCATCTCACATGCTAGTAAAGTAATGCTCAAAATTCTCCAAGCCAGGCTTCAGCAGTACTTGAACCATGAACTTCCTGATGTTCAAGCTGGTTTTAGAAAAGGCAGAGGAACCAGAGATCAAATTGCCAACATCTGCTGGATCATGGAAAAAGCAAGAGAGTTCCAGAAAAACATCTATTTCTGCTTTATTGACTATGCCAAAGCCTTTGACTATGTGGATCACAATAAACTGGAAAATTCTGAGAGAGATGGGAATACCAGACCATCTAAACTGTCTCTTGAGAAATCTGTATGCAGGTCAGGAAGCAATAGTTAGAACTGGACATGGAACAACAGACTGGTTCCAAATAGGAAAAGGTGTACGTCAAGGCTGTATATTGTCACCCTGCTTATTTAACTTCTTTGCAGAGTACATCATGAGAAACGCTGAACTGGAAGAAACAGAAGCTGGAATCAAGATTTCTGGGAGAAATATCAATAACCTCAGATATGCAGATGACACCACCCTTATGGCAGAAAGTGAAGAGGAACTAAAAAGCCTCTTGATGAAAGTGCAAGAGGAGAGTGAAAAAGTTGGCTTAAAGCTCAACATTCAGAAAACAAAGATGATGGCATCTGGTCCCATCACTTCATGGGAAATAGATGGGGAAACAGTGGAAACAGGGTCAGACTTTATTTTTTTGGGCTCCAAAATCACTGCATATGGTGACTGCAGCCATGAAATTAAAAGACACTTGCTCCTTGGAAGAAAAGTTATGACCAACCTAGATAGCATATTCAAAAGCAGAGGCATTACTTTGCCGACTAATGTCCATCTAGTCAAGGCTATGGTTTTTCCTGTAGTCATGTTTGGATGTGAGAGTTGGACTGTGAAGAAGGCTGAGCGCCAAAGAATTGATGCTTTTGAACTTTGGTGTTGGAGAAGACTCTTGAGAGTCCCTTGGACTGCAAGGAGATCCAACCAGTCCATTCTGAAGGAGATCAACCCTGGTATTTCTTTGGAGGGAAGGATGCTGAAGCTGAAACTCCAGTACTTTGGCCACCTCATGCAAAGAGTTGACTCATTGGAAAAGACTGATGCTGGGAGGGATTGGGGGCAGGAGGAGAAGGGGACGACCCAGGATGAGATGGCTGGATGGCATCACTGACTCGATGGACATGAGTCTGAGTGAACTCTGGGTGTTGGTGATGGACAGGAAGGCCTGGCATGCTGTGATTCATGGGGTCACAAAGAGTCGGACACGACTGAGTGACTGAACTGAACTGAACTGAGAAAGTATTTATTGAACACACATTGTAACATTTATAATTAGCACAGTGGAATCTTTAGATATTTTGCTACTAGATGTGGTAAGAAAAAATGATCTCTAAAGAGAAAAAAATATTGTCTCCAAGTATATGCATTGAATAAATATACTTACAGGGTCCGGATTCACCACAGGTGCTCTTATTACAGATGGTCACATTTCTTATGAGCAAATGACAAGGGGAAGGTGTTTGTATTCTAGCAGAAAATGAGCCCTGATTTGTGGTGGTGTTTGTGTAAATACATGTTTCAAGTTGCCAGACTGAGGTCACTGAAGATAGGGTCAGGGAGAGAAGGGAGTAGTCAGCGTCTAGGAGAAGGAAAGGGCAACCCACTCCAGTATTCTCGCCTGGAGAAGTCCATGGACACAGGAGCCCAGTGGGCTACAGTCCGTGGGGTCGCAGAGAGTCGGACACAACTGAACAACTAGCCCTGTCACTTTCTTTCACTTAGAGCTGTGGTCCCCAACCTTTTTGGCACCAGGGACCAGTTTCATGCAAGACAATTGTTCCACCCTGGCGGGTAAGGACGGTTTCAGGTTGATGCGAGAGCATCACACTTTGTTCCTGTTACCATTACACCGTCAGCTCCACCTCTGACCCTTAGGTCTTAGGTCCCGGAGGCTGGGGACCCCGCCTTAGAGCACTGCTCTGCACAGCTCAATGGAAGCTCTGTGCTGTTACTGGTGAACTGGGTACCATTCATTTCAAGAATGAAAAGGACTAAAGAAAGCAAAACTGAGTAGAACGAAAAACCAGCCAAGTGGTTTGAGATGTAAACGGTGCTGAAAATTTAGTCATTTAGAAGGACTTGTTTTCTGACGGTTTCTTACAAAAAAATGTAATTATTTCTTTTCAGGACTCATTTAATTATCATGTATCAGAGAAGTGTAACCTTAGCAACAAAAAAAATGCCTTCTTAGAGGAAAGGGTGGATTATTGGTGATGACATTGTTAGTACAGAAAGTGTGAGCATGTTCAAGCTTGAAAGCAAATGCCCTTTGTTATAGCCTTGATGTGTGTGTGCATCAGATAAAGAATCTGCCTATCAATGCAGGAGACGTGGGTTCAATCCCTGGGTCGGGAAGATCCCCTGGAAAAAGGAATGGCTACCTACTCCAGTATACTTGCCTGGAGAATTCCATGAATAGAGGAGCCTGGTGGGCTACAGTCCATGGGGTTGCAAAGAGTCGGATATGACTGAGGGCTGAGCTTGTCTATATACCTGGGGGCAGTCCCTTGTGATGTTTTAGCTTTTCAAGCAAACCTTTAACTTTTAAAATGTCCTGAAAGGACCCAGGTTAAAATACCACCTTGAAATCTGCCTTGCTTTGTTGTGTGTATTTACTGTGAACTTTTTTTTTTTTTTTTTGGCTTCTATATCCATGTTTCAGTATTAACCCAACCATCACAGACTGAAAAGACTTCTGACCTCTTAGGGGGTGAACTCCCAGGTTGAAGGCCACTTCTTCAAAGCTTCGATATATATGTCTAGTAACTGTTGAAGAGCGAAAAAGAAAAATAGTCTCTCCTGACTCTGGATGGCTCACCGGTGTTGCCCTTAGGAAGGGCTGACATTGCCTGTGTGATAAAGAAGAGAATTTGCCCACTTGCAGGGTCTTGCTCTGCAGGACACCCTCAAAGGTAAACTGCAGTGTGAGCTCTGAATGCAGACTGCCGAGGAACCTAGACACACAATCAAATCCAGCTATAAAAATACACCAGGTCCATGCACCATATACTGGAATCACAGTGCTTTGCGTCCTTTTCACGATAGCCACTGAAAACTGTCCATGAACTCTGAGAGACTAGGGAACTTAAGGTGAACCGCCTGTGGCATGACCGTGTTACCTGTTCAAAACCTCTTTCAAGACAGAAAGGGAATTATGTAGATAAAGACCAGCAGCTCCAGAGTCATGCAGGTGCTTCTTGGATCTTAAGAAAAATCCTTCATGAAAATATAAATCATGGAGAATCATGGAAACCTATTGCTTCAGAAAAGTAGAGTCTCCAGTCTCCAGGGGTTATGAATTCTCAAAATTTCTGGTACAGAAGAGCCACTTGGAGACCTTGTTAAAATGTAAATTCTTTAAAAAATTTTTTTAAAGATTGAAGTAAGGGCTTCCCCGGTGGCTCAGACGGTAAAGAATCTGCTTGCAACACGGGAGACCAGGGTTTGATTCCTGGGTTGGAAAGATCCCCTGGAGGAGGGCATGGCTACCCACTCCAGTAGTTTTGCCTGGAGAATCCCATGGACAGAGGAGCCTGGTGGGCTACAGTCCATAGCGTCACAAAGAGTTGGACATGACTAACACTTTCATTTTCATATGGATAATTTGCGATGCTGTGTTAGTTTCTGCTATATAGCAAAGTGATTTAGTTACATATATATATATATATACATATATACACACACATTTTTTCATGTTCTTTGCCATTATGAATTATCATAGGATATTCAATATAAACTGTACAATAGGACCTAGCTGTTCATCCATTCTTTATGTAACCATTCGTGTCAGCTAACCCCAAACTCCTCATCCACTCCCCTCTCCAGAAGCCCCCCACCCGCCTGACAACTGCAAGTCTGTTCTCTGGGTCTGTGAGTCTGTTTCTGTTCTGTAGATAAGTTCATCTGTGACATACAAAATGTGGATTCTGATTCACAAGATCCAGGGGTCTTAGAGAGACCTAAGACTGCATTTCTAACAAGATCCTCGGCGCTGCAGGGCTTCTAAAGGCCAGGCACTGCCTTACTCATCTTTGTATATCAGTGTGGAGCCTGGCAAATATCTCTGATTAGCTGGTCAACAAATGCTTGCAGGAGTGATGTGAAGGCATGGTGTGAAGCTGAGACAAATGCGTTTTGTTTTCAACTCTCTTCATGGGGCTTCTGAGATGCTAGGCTTACAGAGACCTGCAGAGCAGTTACCATACTCAAATTATCTATGGGTCAGACAAGAACTGATGGTGGGTGGCAAAAGGGAATTTTTATTCAAAACAAGAACGCCCTTTCTAAGAATAACAGTTTTCAAACATGAATCTGTCGCTGGGAGTGTTGGATCCCAGGCAGGGCAACCGCTGGCGATTTATTATAATGCAGATCTCAGTAACTGGCTGATTGGACTAGAGAACATTTAAGATTTCTTCCAGTCCTAAAACCTGTGGAGATAAAGGATGGAGCTGATAGGGGTTAGTGAGGCAAAGCAGACAGCTAAAGTTTGGACTTTATAACCCTTTAGGCAGTGATTTGCATTCTGGCAAGTTCCATCTCTGAGCTTCTGTTTGCGTCTCCGAACAACAACAAAAAAGGCAACGTCAGTGCCCTTTTTGCAGTGTCAATGTAAGAATTAAGTGCCATGATTTTTTGATGACCGTGGCACGTGCTAGAGTAGACATTCCATAAACCGCCGCTTCTCTGACAGTGGCATGCTGGTCAGCGTTTAACAATGGGTTCCCTTTCCCTCGCCCAAATCCCAGTTGTAATCTTTGCTGATTTCCATGGGGAGAATTGTCTAAATATTCCTACGATGGTCAGTTTCAAGCTAGCAATGGCTTAGCAGCCTGCTTGCCAAATTCTTGAAAGTTCACCGGCTGGCTTTTGTGAACCCCTGAAGTGAATCAGCCACAGCACAGGAATACCTTAGTTATGACCCTTTGTGATGCTGAGGCATAAAATAACATCACTTTTCACCTACTGTTATGCCGTGACACCAAGCAGACTCAGAGCTTTAAGGACCTCCGTCTCCTGTGTTGGGTGAGGAGGAGAGAATCGAAGGCAGGAGAGAGCCCTGGGTTGGAGACATGCATATTGTTGTTTTGCTCAGTCACTAAATTATGTTTGCTTCTTTGCGACCTTGTGGACTGCAGCATGCTGGGCCCCACTGTCCTTCACCATCTCCTGTCGTCTGCTCAAATTCCTGTCCAGTGAGGCAGTGATGCCCTCCAACCATCCCATCCTCTGACGCCCCTCTCTCCTTTCGCCTTCACTCTTTCCCGACGTCAGGGTCTTTTTCAGTGAGATAAGCATATGCTGACCTAGTTCATGAGAAATTGGCATAAGGTGGATGAGGCGTCACTTCTGAAGGAAACTCAGGAAACTTCCCTGGTGGCTCAGTGCTAAAAGAGTTGGCCTGCCAATGCACGACACGTGGGTTCGATCCCTGATCTGAGAAGATCCCAGAGGCCGTGGAGCAACTAAGCCCACGCGCCACAAGTGCGGAGCCTGTGCTGCAGAGCCGGGAGCTGCAGCCGCTGAAGCTCTTGCTGCTTACAGCCTGTGCTCTGCAACACGGGAAGCCACGACAATGAGACGCCCAGGCGGCAATAAAGAGCCAGCACAGCTGAAGATAAGTAAAGAAAGAAAGTTATTAAAAAACAAAAACTCAGGAGCTTTGCAGCTCTGCTCCTAGGAGAAAAGAGGGCTGCAAGATCTGTCAAACAGTGGGAAAGTTGAGATTGAACCCAACAAAACAGTGGGTAGGTGTATTAAAACAGATGGCGGTTTTTCTTTTTTTTTTTTGAGTGCATGCCTCTAAAATGTTCCATGTTTAAAACTCTCATGTGTTTCTTAGAGTGCTATATTCATGAACATAATTACTCAATAGTTCTTTGTTCAATGAATTTTGAATGTTAAAACCTTATTCCTCCAAATTAGCCATTAACAATATGAGCATTTCTATTTGAATCTAATTCCATCACCTGACAAGTGTAAATTCTTCATAATAAGGACAAAAGTGTGATTAGATCATTATGTTCGAAGCCTCAGAACAGCTCCCACGTGGTATGCTCTTCATGCATTTGTCTTAAGAGATGGCCTCACGCAAGACCAGGAGTCAAATACATTTCAATCTGTGTTAAGAGAGTGACGTTCTCTGGCCAGGTTGACGTCAAGTTGTATGAATACCTTCATTTTCCCATTTATAAAATAGGACGCTAACGGTTAGTGGGGGAACTGGACAAGTTCATTGTTGAACGTAGCCAAAAAAATATTTTATAATGAATCATGACAGTAACCTGGCCTTAACATTTCAGCACCATCTGTTTTTTTTTTTTCAATTGATCCTATTTTTATGTGAAATAATCACATACAATGTTTAAGCCCCTCAGACGGATTTATTCAGAAGTTTTAATACCAATTGTTTTGCCCAATTTCTCATCATCTGCAAATGATGATATAGCTATGAATCGTATTTCCATTTTCTCCACTTTGAGGTTATTTATGAGTCAGCACTATGAAGATAATTAAATTGAAATTCAATAGAGGAAAGGCATGAGTTTCTGGGTTGTAGCACTAATGCTTTGGATATTCATTATATCTTTAAAAATACATACGTAAGCTTGATTGAGTATTTCTTCCCCTGAAATTCTACGTGCTAGTGAAAGAGGAGCGCTTATGAATAGGGACAGTCCCCAGTTGAGTCCTCTTGTGTGTAGGGCTGGGTGCTATTTTGTCTTTTTAATCTGACTCCTAGGATGATGTCTGAAGTTAAAATAACTTTTTACCATAATATCCAGCTTCAGTTCAGTTCAGTTCAGTCACTCAGTTGTGTCCGACTCTTTGCGACCCCATGAATCGTAGCACGCCAGGCCTCCCTGTTCATCACCGTCTCCTGGAGTTCACTCAGACTCACGTCCATCGAGTCCATGATGCTATCCAGCCATGTCATCCTGGGTCGTCCCCTTCTCCTACTGCCCCCAATCCCTCCCAGCATCAGAGTCTTTTCCAATGAGTTAACTCTTCGCATGAGGTGGCCAAAGTACTGGAGCTTCAGCTTTAGCAGCATTCCTTCCAAAGAAACCCCAGGGCTGATCTCCTTCAGAATGGACTGGTTGGATCTCCTTGCAGTCCAAGGGACTCTCAAGAGTCTTCTCCAACACCACAGTTCAAAAGCATCAATTCTTCAGTGTTCAGCTTCTTTTAACTTGGGGTTTCCAAGAAAAACAAAAGGATTAGTTGAGCAGAACTGAATTCATGTTCTGGGATGAACCACAGAGAACTCCAGAGAGGTTTTTAAGAGCCAAATCATGTACAAATACTTAAAGAAAATGATACATAATTTATGGCATAATTACCTGGCGGATCGTGGGTAAACTAAAAGCCTCTCTTCTTCTCACGTGGTTGTCATTATCACTGCCGCTCCTAGACCCAGCCATGCAGACAGAGTGTGCTGTGGTCGCTTCATCTCTGGTCCTCTTGACTCTGCCTTCAGTTTGCAGCGTCTGCTCTCCAAGTGTCTCCATAGGCAATCCGACTAGCCTGTTTCTTAGGTGATTTGACAGGCCCCCTGCATCCCACGTCAGCAATTAACCTCTACCAAGAAGGATCATTTGGAAACTGACGTTGCAGCACTGAGGTTCCTTATAAGCTCTCAGACCCTGACATGGATGATCCACGTGAGCTCGTGATCTGAGACAGTTTTAGTGGATCTGAAGAACTGGAAAGCCATCTTTCACAGGGAACCTACCAAAGAACCTACCAAGAATCCATTGACATTTCAACCTGCTGAAACAGGTTCTCAGTTGCTGGTGAGTAAGGGCTTCCCTGATCACTCAGACAGTGAAGAATCTGTCTGCAAAGCAGGAGACCCAGGCTTGATCCCTAGGTTAGGAAGATCCCCTGGAGGAGGGCATGGCAACCCATTCCAGTATTTTTGCCTGAAAAATCCCCATGGATAGAGGAGCCGGGCAGGCTACAGTCCATGGGGTCACAGAGATTCAGACATGACTGAGCAGGTACCATACATACAAGAGGGATTTAGGAAGCTCACAGGTGTCGACAGATGGCAGAAGGGGTTTTCTGGAACTGGGTGCCACTTAATGACTGACTGTGGGCATCAAAACTTTCAGAATTTGGACCAATAATATTCCAGGTCTGTGCTTCTCTGTTTTCTGCCTTCACACTGGTTGGCAGACCTGATTTTCTGCCTTGTTGGCAAGGATTAAAGTCCAGTCTTGAGATTCAGAAACTCTTTACTGCTACCATATAACTTAATGAACCTCATTTCCATGGTCCTGTTGTTCTTTCCTTATTCCTGCTGCACAAAACTCTGGAGACAAGCGGAGAGATGAGAATGGCGTGGTCCCTTTGAATGCAGCAGCTTTTCGAGAGTGATGGCAAGTGTCCTCTGCAGGACGCTTCTGAGGCTGTGTGTTCAAAGGCCACAAGCTCGTCTCACTCTCAAGCTTCCTGAAGTGTCTTGTAAGAAGATGTTAGGTCTCGGGGGTTTTGTGGCCTCCTTATTTCATATCTACTAAGGACTGGTAATTCTTGTTGGCTTATTGGTGCTGTGTCAATACAAACACTGCACGCAAACCTTAGCTGGGGTAAATGTGTAAATGTAATTGTTGACTGTGTAAATAGAATTATAATTCCATTTCCTTGTGACTCTAACACTTCTTAAGTCTTAATGGATCACAACAAAACGTATCCTGTTGTTTATCTATTTGAATAGCTCAGGAAACTCTCTTGAGTAACTTGTAGTGACCTATAATGGAAAAGAAACAGAAAAAGAATCAGTTAACTATAACTGAGTCACTTTGCTGCACACATGAAACCACAACATGCAAACCAGCCTTCTCCAAGTTAAAAAAGAAAAGTATCCTTCATCACAGGATGAGCCTTGTGTGTCTGCCTGTCCTGTAGTAGCGATGTTACGGAGTTTCAATATTGTAACCGGTGTGTAACCATACATATGCAACCAGATGTGTAGTTGCACACCGGCCACCAGTGCGTTCAACTCAGGGGCTGTGTTTTGCTTAGATACCTAATGACAGTGATATTTAAAAATCACCGAATGAGCTCATTTGGCCCTATTGAGTCTAAGAGCTCAGTTTGCATCACCTGAAACGTCCTCAGTTTAGACAGAGCTGAGGGTTAGTTACCAAAGGGACGTAGAGGGAAGGGCTAAGGAGAATGATTCGGCTCTTGAGGTTCCAGTGGAACTGTTTCAGCGAACAATAGACTGGTAAGTCAGGCTGTTCCTCTGAGCGAGTAAGTCCAGATTTACTTTCTTCCACCTTGTCTTGGCTGTATTGACAGCTGGGCTTGGAGGGCGTGGCTGATAGAATCTCTGGCTGTTTAGGAAAACCAAGAAGACTCTTCTGGAGACAAGAGGAAGGTGCGATGCACAGGAAGGGAAGAAGGGCCTTTTCCCCCTTGCGCCGGGAGAGGAAGGAGGGGATGGGGCCAGGCCAGCCTGCAGAGCTGTCTCCCAATTCCCTGCTCCTGGCTTTGGCCTGGGGGTGATGCACTGAAAAACAAGGACAAGACCTTGTCGTCCCTACGGGTCCCCCTTCCTTCATTTAATTTTCTGTTTCTAGTTAATAGTGTCTCCTCTGCAGGCATGCTAGGTTGCTTTAGTCGTGTCTGACTCTCCAACGCCATGGACTGTAGCCTGCCAGGCTCCCCGTCCATAGGATTCTTCGGGCAAGAATACTGGAGTGGATTGCCAGGCCCTCCTCCAGGGGATCTTCCCCATCTAGGGATGGAACCCACGTCTCCTGACTTTCAGAGGAGTCCTGACTCTTTACTATAGGGGAAGAACTCTTACTACAGGGGAAGCCCAGGGTCTCCTATAGGTGCCTTGTAATCCTTTTTGATAATGATGTGCAGAAAGCTAATTAGGGCCATTTTCCCACATCTTAACCAGGATATGGTGATGCTGTTTTAGGGAGTTTTCCAGAAAAGATGAATTTATTGGCACCTCAACTTCGACCTTATTTTTTCCTGTAACTGGCTGCCTTTTCCAAAAGAAACTTTATGCCCCCAACGGAGGACGGTACCTACTTTGCAAGTGCTTGTTAACAAGCCACCAGATTACAGGAGGACCTGGGGTTATACTCAGACAAACCATGAGTACTTCATGTGGGACAGTCCAGAGGGGGTTCGGGGAGCCAATTGGGATGCGGGAGGCCTCCCATCTCCAGATCTGGGAGGAGGGGGGGCAGGCAGAGGAATGTCCCCAGGTCTTGGTGAACCCCCCATCCCCACCCCTCCCCCATCTGCCCAGTGCACCCCACTCTGGCTGCAGAGATGCAGACGCTCCCAGGGACCCAGGGTCTTGAACTTTACCCAGGGCCTGTGACCCTGGCAAAGAGCAAAAGTTAAAAGACCTCCCAAGCCTTTGTATTCTGGGAAGGGCTTCCAGTGAGGACCACCCCCTTCTCGATGGGACCAGATAAGATTCAGATGCCACTGTGTCCACTCAGGAAGAGTCAGGACACAGACACTGACTTCCGTTCTCTGCCTCATGAATGATTAGCCTGAACAGCTTACTCCCAGGATCAAGGGAAACCAAAGGCAGGTTAGTTAAAGTTGGGTTAAGCTTCTCTCCTATTCCAGGGGCCTGAACTTTGCCCACCCTCAGCCTGCGCAGCAGGCAGACCCTCCTGAGAACAGACTGCCCCCCAAAGAACATCCTCTGATCTCCTGTGCCACCAGACCCTTTCCCCTAACCCTGGGCCTTCCCAGCCTTGTTTACTCCTGTTTAGAAAAGACCCTGATGCTGGGCAAGATTGAGGGCAGGAAGAGAAGGGGATGACAGAGGATGAGATGGTTGGATGGCATCATCGACTTGATGGACACGAGTTTGAGCAAGCTCTGGGAGCTGGTGATGGACAGGGAGGCCTGGCGTGCTGCAGTCCATGGGGGTCACAAATAGTTGGACATGACTTAGCCACTGAACAATAAGGGAAAAAAGGAAGGCCCTTTGCTTAACTCTGGAGGTGCCTGCAGGTCTTGCCAGGACATATGCTGTACAGCAGTTCCTTGACCCCTTGCAGCGATGCTTCTGAATAAAATCTCTGCTTACTAAATCCAGATTTTTTTTTAAAATTTTGGTGAGAAGCAGTATCAAAACAGGAAGGAAATGGTAAGAGGCGGCCTGACCTCTCCCTTCCTGTTCCCCCGTTTCCCACCAAAGCCTCCCGTGCCTGCAGCCCGAGGCGCGGCCCTTCTGCAAGGTCAGGACAGGGGTAGCCGAGGAAGGGTGGTCTCACAGCTGACTCAGGGCTCTGCTCTTAGCCCCTTGTGCTAGGTGCTGCTGGGTGCTGCTCTCGCCCTCCTGCGAGGTCTTCAGGTTTACACTCTCTGTTTCCACATTCTAAGTTTGCCCAGAAATGTCTTTTGCGACTTTAATACTCGGCAACCATTGTTGTTCAGAGTTTGATGTAAATTATTTCAGATTTGAATACCTGTGTGTTGCGTATACATGTACATCTGAACATATAATTTCTTAACAAAAATGGCTTCATGGAGGACATCGGGGTTGGCAACCATCTTTTTTATGCTTGGCACTCCACCTTGGATGTCATTCTGTGTCAGCGCGTTTCATTATCCTTTGTTGACAATACTTCAAGTAGTTTCTTTTCTCACCACTAGAAACTCTGTTGGAAAGAGTGTCCCTATTTTTCTTTTGTATCTTTGTGTGAGTTTTTCAACTGAGGGAACTCTTAGAAGTGAAATTTCTGAAGAATGTGAAACATTTAATAGACATTGCAATTTTTCCTTCCAAAAAATTAGCAAATTTTTATACTTCCACTAGCAACATATGACAGAACTTGTTTTCCCATATTCTTGCCAACTCCAGGAATTATTAATCTTCTAGCCACTACCAATTTGATAGTTGAAAAATGATATCTCATTGTTATTTGAATTTAATTATTTGTGAGTTTGCTTAGGTTTTCAAATGATTAATGGCCACTTCTGGTTTGTTCTCTGTGAAATAACTATTTTCACTTCCACTTAAAAATTTCTCTATTGACTTGTAAAAAGGTATCATAATGTCAAGAAAATTAGCTGTTGTTGGATGTGTTGTAAACACTCTTCTCAGTTTCTCCCTTCACTTTTTAAAGTTTATTTCTTGACACAGAATTAATTTCCACATTTAGAGGTATTTATATAAATTTATAGTACATTTTACTTTAGAGGCTTTGCCTTGGGATCCGAAAACGTTTACTTCATCAAAGTTACCAAAATATTCAGATGTTTTTCTTTAGTTATCTTAATGTTTTACCTTGAAGTGTTGGTTCCATCTGGATTTTATTTTAGTGTAAGAGTGAAGTAAAAATGCAGATTTCTTCGTTTATTTTTCAAGTGGCTAGTGAGCTCTGCCAACGTTGTAAAGAATTAATGCATTTCCTCCAGCTTATTTGCAGCACCTTCTTTATGGCTTACTATATCCACAAACGTGTAGATGTTTCGGCTCCTCACTCTCAGTTTTCTCCCATCACTACTGCTCTGCCTCACTGCCGTAACGTTTTAATGATCATTTAGAATTCTGCTCTTCTCTGTTCCTCAGAATTTTTCTGATTATTTGAGAATATATTCTCCTAAATAAACTTTGGAATAATTAAAAATATATATATTTGAACATTAGAAATTTGATCATAATCATGCTTTTTTGTTGGTTTTCTGTTGCTAAGTTGTGTCTGAGTTGTTGTGACCGCATGAACTTTAGCATGCTAGACTCCTCTGTCTTCCACTATTGGAGTTTGCTCAGATTCACGTCCATCAAGTGGTGATGCCATCCAACCACCTCATCCTCTGTCCTCTCCCTCTCCTTTTGCCTTCCATCTTTCCTGGCATCAGGGCCTTTTCCAGTGAGTTAGCTCTTCGCATCAGGTGGCTAAAGTACTGGAGCTTCAGCTTCAGCATCAGTCCTTTCAATGAATGTTCAGGGTTGATTTCCTTTAGAATTGACTGGTTTGATCTTTGCAGTCCCAGGAATTGTCAAGCGTCTTCTCCAACACCGCAGTTCAAAAACATCAATTTTTTGGTTCTCGGCCTCCTTTATGGTCCAATTCTCACATCCATACATGACTACTGGAAAAGCCACCGCTTTGACTACGCAGAGCTTTGTCGGCAAAGTGATGTCTCTGTTTTTTAATACGCTGTCTCGTTTTGTCATAGCTTTCCTTCCAAGGAGCAAAACCGTTTTAATTTCATGGCTGCAGTCACTGTCTGTAGTGGCTTTGGAGCCCAAGAAAAGAAAATCTGTCACCGCTTCAACGCTTTCTTCTTCTTTTTGTCATGAAGTGATGGGAGCGGACACCAATGTCTTAGTGTTTTGAACGAGTTTCAAGCCAGCTTTTTCTCTCTCCTCTTTGACCCTCATTAAGAGGCTCTTTAGTTCCTCTTCACTTTCTTCCATTACAACGGCACCACCCCCATATTAATTAGTGAAGAATTTATGTCTTCACAATATTGTGTACTTCTGGTTGTGGTGGTTTAGTCACTAAGTTGTAACTGACTCTTGTGACCCCATGGACCGTAGCCCTCCAGGCTCCTCTGTCCATGGGATTCCCCAGGCAAGAATACTGGAGTGGGCCGCCATTTCCTTCTCCAGGGGATCGTCCTGACCCAGGAATCACACCGGTGTCTCCTGCATGGCAGGCAGACTCTTTACTGCCGATTCACAGGATTCCCTGAGTACTCCTATTAGTAAACAAAGGATAACTTTTAAATGGTAGTCAGCAAACGAGTGCTTAGTCTAGTCCCTTGGACTCTCATATTACATCAAACTGGGACTCTTTTTACAGAATCTTCAGGCATGAGGTTGAATATGACTTGAAGAGTTTGCTTCTGCCAATGTGTTCTCGTCTTCTTGTACCAGGCAGTTCCAAGATGATTTAGAAAGGTTGACAGTCCTCATGCCTGGTGTGTGATGCTTTGATGTGTATTTTCATTTGCATGTGAGTGATCCCTAAGCCATTATAGGCCAGATCAAGCGGAGCTTCTGGCACAACCCAGTCAAACTACCCTGTGTATCAGGAAAAGCAGTCTCTCTCTACTCACTCCTTCATGGGGGGTCTGGAACGGTGATCTTTGGAGGAGGAGTGGTTCACTAATTCATCATGTCACTCTGACAGATGGGCTAGGTCTTCGTAATGTTGGTCACCAAGTGGAGAGAATGTGAGAGTTCAGAAAAGTGGGAAAAGGGTGGGGGGGCCTTTTCCCAGCCTCTCAGGACTGGATTATCCTGGCGAAATGTGGATTCGTAATTCTGTTTATGTGTTGTGAATTACAAGGACATCAGACACATGTACATTAAAATGTAAGAGTGAATTTGCATTCTAAATTCAGTTGCATTTTAGATTATCTACTGTCTTTAAATATTTCCACAACTTCACTCTACTTCCAGCTCTCTTCATTCCCAATTCCCTACCTATAATTCTGTTTCATACAAAGATTAAAATATGTGCTCTTTCTTAGAAAAAATGTTGACTTAAAAATGGGTGAGTGTATGATTTTTCTTTTCAAGCTGCTTCTAAATTTCTACTGGCTCACTCTTGTACATCTGTGCCAACCTCTTACCAGCATATCGACACTGCAAAATCCAGTGCCATCAAAAAAGGAAATTGATTTGAAAATTCACTGTAAATTAGATGTATTTTGTTCTGTCTTCCTTTGTGTGTGATGATATAACAGTTCATCTGCTCTTGCTAGGTTATTAAATTCCAAGCCAAAATATCTTGTGATGTGGGGATGGGTGGGCGAAGCTCATGCAAAATGTGATAGATCACTTGAAGGGGTTTCCATTCTTCCCAGAGCCACTATTTTCATTTCGTGCCAATATTTTCCTTTGCCAAAATACACTCTGATTACATCAGTAAATTTGGGTAACTTATGTTATAATTTTTGGAGGAGAGGAAATTCACAAAAAATACAGTTTACAAATTAAGAATGACTTGGAATCTACAATATTAAAGAAAATCAGGAAGCTTACAAATGCCATTTTTCATATCATTTGGGTATAATTGGTTCTGGAAAGGTCAGCTCCTCATATTTTATTCCCATGACATAAAACATGGATCCTAAGTTTGAAGCACATAATTTAATGATCATAAAATAAGAAAGATGTTTTAAAAATAAGAAAGGATAAAAGGATGATTCTTAAATTTTGTGTGTCAGGAATAGCAGATAGCCTAGACAATGACCTGGTATTAATGCCACTGTCTGGCTTATGTAGTATCATCTCTTTGAAGGAATTTTAAACAATAGTGTATCTTCCTAAAGCAGCTATGATTTGTTCTTAAAAGTGAAGCATTTACAGACCTAAATTTTCCACAGTCTGTCAATAATAGTCACAATTCCATAAGCTAAAAAGACTAACATCAATTCCTTAGTAGCCTCTGCCATGTGGTGTACACCCATCTTTTCCTAATTCACCCTCAAAATGTATTTTACAGTTTCACAATCAAGGTTTCCACTCCCCATTTGCTGTGAAAGCCTGGTCTTTCCCTTGACGGTTTTATGCTGAAAAGTCCTGGATTGCTTTCCTGTAGAGTTATCTGGCCTCCTGGATCTATGTGACTGATTGCTCATGGCGGTGTTGGACTTGCTTCTCTGTCCACTGTCTATCCTATTCACTGAAATTTAGGTTCAACAGTTTAATTACATTTAGCTTCAGTGTCTTTGGGAAGAGTTTGTCATAGCTGATGTGGCGATCTTCACTCTGAGTGCCATAGGAGACACATCAAGTTGACTCTCCCAGCATGACTGGTGCTGAGATTGTTCACCACATTGGATTAACTGTCTTTAACTGTATTCCAGCCTCTTCCCCGAGTCTCGTGTCTTTGTTGTTGTTTAGTCGCTAAGTCGTGTTCCTCTCCTTGGGACCCCCATGGACCGCAGCACGCCAGGCGTTCCTGCCCTTCACTCCTGAAGTCTCATGAATGAGTCCTCATTCTTATTATCATCTGATTAAAAGATAACCCTTCATCTCACTTAATAACATACTTTTATTCTTTCTTCTGATTATAAAAGTGGTCAATGATAGTTATAAACACTCAGGGAGAGGAAGGATGAGAAAACCTTCAAAATGATGTTCTCCCACCATCCACACTTAACCTCCGTGAACCGATGTCTGTGTGTTTGTGTAAGTGTGACTCTGGGCTTCCCTGGTAGCTCAGTGGTAAAGAATCTTCTGCCTGTCAATGCAGCAGGTGGATTTGATTCCTGGGTTGGGGCAATCCCCTGGAGGAGGAAATGGCAACCCACTGCAGTTTTCTTGTCGGGAAATCCCAAGGATAGAAGAGCCTGGCGGGCTACAGTCCACGGGGTCCCAAAGAGTCAAACACGACTTAGGGACTAAAAACCCAAAAGGTGACTGCGCTTTGCTCATCTGTCCCATGTGTATATTACTGGAATGCTTGACTCCCATGTAACTCTGACTTTGAACCTCGTGGGTTAGTTCTGAAACATTATTGCAATCAAGCATAAATGATACTTGATGTTTATTCAAAGAGATTTTTCTTGATAATGCGTGCAGGGATTTATTAACATAAAACCTCACCCAGCTTTTTATCTGGACTCAAGGATCTCTTTGGGGTTGCTGTTTCTTCACTTTGAAGGAAGTGCTGGTGTGAAGGGAAGCAGGACCCAATGGATGCCGAGCAATGAAAACCTCTGGGAGGAGTCACTAGTGATGCTCGAGAAAGAACAGGAACAAGAGGACGAAATGATTCACAAGGAAGCATTCTGCCATCTTTTAAATGGGAGAATGGATTCAAAGACTTGCCAGTCGGGGTGGGTGGGGGGAAGCAAAACTGTGTACAGAAGCAGAGGTTAGAGGTTTTGTATTTATTTGTTATTTTAATTTTATTTATTTATATTTTTATTGAAGTAAAGTTGACTTACCATGTTGTGTTAGAGTCTGGTGTACAGCAAATTGATTCAGTGCATATGTGTGTGTGTGTGTGTGTGTGTGTGTGCGTGTGTGTGCGCATGTGTGTTCAATCATGCCTGTCACTTTGTGACACCATGGACTATAACCTGCCAAGCTTCTCTGTCCTTGGAATTTCCCAGGCAAGAATACTGGAGTGGATTGCCATTTCTTACTCCAGGGGATTGACCTGACCCAGGGATCAAAGCCATATTTCCTGCTTGGCAGGAAGATTCTTTACCACTGAGCCACTTGGGAAGCCCATACGTATATACAAGTTTGTATAGATTTTTTCAGATTCTTTTTCCATTATAGGTTATTACAAGTTGTTGAATATAGTTCCCTGTGCTGTGAGGTGGGTTCTCTTGTTGTTTATCTATTTTATACATAGTGGTATGTATCTGTTAATCCTGAGGTCTTAATTTATCCTTAATTTGTTTTCCATGGCTGTGAGTTTCTGTTTTATAAATAAGTTCATTTGTATCATTTTTAGATTTCACATTTAAATCATTTCATATAATAATATATATGTATATGTATATATCTCCCTACATCTTTGAGAAATGTAAATCAAAACTACATCTCACACTTGTCAGAATGGCCAGCATCAAGAAGTCTTAAAAATAATAAATGCTGGAAAGGGTGAGGAGAGAAGGGAACACTTTTACACTGTTCGTGGGAAAGTAAAATTGGTGCAGTCACTATGGAAAACAGTATGGAGTTTCCTTAAAAGCTAAAATTATTATTTAGCAATCCCACTCCTGGGCATATGTCAGGAGAAAACTAATTCAAAAAGATACATACAGTCCAATGTTCATAGCTCAATTCGTAACAGCCAATGAAACTTTGCTGTACATGCTACATAGAAATGACACAAATTCAGAAGTAATTTCTAACCCATTCGGTGCTTCCCTTATTATATTTATAGTCCATCTTTGTCTACTAGAATGTAAGTTCCACGAAAGTAGAAATTTTTGCCTGCTTCATCCGCCAAGGTACTCCCAGAGACAAAAACAGTGCCAGCATGAAAGCAGCTGCACCCCAAGTTGTTGAATGCGTTCAACCTTTCTAAACTCCTCTCGAGTGCAGTGTTTCAGCCTAGCAAGAGCTCCTGCAGAGGAGAAATCAAATATTTGATTTGCCCTCTTTCTATAGTGCTTTCTGAACAATAGGAAATTCCAAACAGCCAAACACATCAATGGAAACTCCAACACACATTCAATTATTAGGATGTTGAGACTGGTCTGTCTCAAACAGAGGTGACACAAAATATGATTTTTCAGATAGAATAAGATCCTGGGCAACAATTTCTTCAACCCCCATTATGTTAAGTCCTTTGCTGCTTCTCCAAATATTCAAGATCTTTCTATTTCTATCTGACTGTATAGAAGCCAACACATTGTAGCTGGGAGACCTGTCTCTCCTCCAAGAACCTCCAAGGAACTCTTAATTCTTGGCAAGACCCTCCCCTTAACCAATTGCGTTGTACTCAGCTGTACTCAGGGCAATCGCATCCAGTAAGGTATTTCGGAGAAAAGCAGTCTTTTTAAGAGTAGCTATTTTAAGATGTAAATGACTAACAGGGTTAACCCTTTCTCAGATGGTTGAATTTTCAAAAGAACTTATAAACCCAACTGAATATCTGCTTGTGTAGACAGGGAACAAACGTCCGATATTCCTTTATATTACCGCTCCCATCTGATATACAAAAGAACAATCTCTCTGACATAATACTCATTTCTATAAGATGGCAAATCTCCAAAAATATAATCGAATTGCTGGATACTTGGAAGTTTATCTACTCTTCGATGCCACTGTCAAGCATAATCCCAACAGTGAGCGAAGTATGTCATGTTGGAATATGAGCTTATTTGAGGGATGTTTATACTGCATACTTGTCAAAATACCAAGAAGAAAAATAAGTAAATCTATTCTTTCACTTCCCAGGTGGCACAGTGGTACAAGAATCCATTTGCCAATGCAGGAGATGGTAGGACACTTGGGTTAGACCCCTGGGTCAGGAAGATCCCCTGGAGGAGGGCATAGTAACCCACTCCAGTATTTTTGCCTGGGAAATTCCACAGCCAGAGGAGCCTGGTGGACTACAGTGCATGGGGTCACAAAGAGTTTGACACGACTGAGCAAGCATGCATGCTAGTCTTTCAGTCTGATGTTTGGTCTACATGTAAGTATGAGAGGAGAGAAAGAGTGGAAATGCAAGATAAATCTCAGAAATTTGGTGTTTAGTGTGAACTGGGGTGAATCATTAAAGCATTTACCTTTAGTAGCTAGCGTATTGGCACTGCACGGAAACCTAACCAGAGCACATTTGTACACCTGACCCTTTGAAAATTTATAAGCTTTTCTTATTGTCATGATTCTGCTTCATTCTAAACACACTTCCAAGTTACATGTGCTTTAAAAAGGTCAAATGAGGGCTTCCCTGGTGGCTCGGTGGCAAAGACTCTGCCTGCCAATGCAGGAGACACAGGTTCGATCCCTGATTCGGGAAGATCCCACGTGCCACGGAGCAACCAAGCCCGTGGGCCACACTCTTGAGCCTGTGCTGTGGAGCCCGTTTCAGCAGCTACTGAAACCCATACGCCCTAGAGCCCACGCTCCACAGCAAGAGCTGCGGGTTTGGTCGAACCTGAGTGTCCTGCCATCTCCTGCATTGGCAAGTGGATTCTTGTACCACCGTGCCACCTGGGAAGTGAAAGAATAGATTCACTTATTTTTCTTCTTGGTATTTTGACAAGTATACAGTATAAACACCCCTCCAATAAGCTCATATTCCAACATGACATACTTCTCTCACTGTTGGGATTATGCTTGACAGTGGCATCAAAGAGCAGATAAACTTTCAAGTAGCTCATGTTCCACTGCAATGAGAAGCTCACACACCACACTGGAGGGCGGTCCCCACTTGTGGCAACTAAAGAAACCCACGCAGCTACAAAGACCCAGCACAGCCAAAAATAAATAAATAAATAAAACTTATATATTTTAAAAACCCTAAAATGTAAGACTGATCACTAAAGAAAAAATGTCAAAATGCTTAATGGTGCTAAATAAGATGTTAACAACATTATATGTGTATTAATTGACTGACTAGAATATGGAAAATGCAAGTAGAGTATTCATTTCTTTACCAATTTTTATGGATGTTAGTAGTCTAGGAGGTTAATCAGTGTCTTTGGGATTGTTAAAAGTATTTTTCCATTGTTATTGTTGGGATATTGTTGACTTATTACAATTATTTATGTTTTGTCTGTAATTTGTAATGGCATATTTTTCAACATTCTGTCTGACAAAGGCAAACAGCAAATCAAAGCTTGAATTTTTTTTTTATTGGAATTTTGTTGAAGCTGGTAGAACTCCATTAGAAAGACATGTTATATGAAAGTGAGATTTTCTACTGTACAGAAAGACAGTACAGTATTTTGGTGAGACAGCGGACATAGACTAACCTGGGCTCACAAGATGGACTTAGCAACAGACTGGCAATGACAGGAAAAAGGCTGTGAACTTGAAGATAGATAAATAGGAACTGTCTAATTAGAAAAAGAAAATAGACTAGAAAAGCATGATCAGAGCCTCAGTGACATGCACCATAATACTGAGTGGTCTGACATACATGTAACAGGGTCCCAAACAGGCAAGCGAAGGAGAAGGGGGAAGAAAAATACCTGAAGAAAGTCAAATGCCAAAATTTCCCAAAGTTAACCGAAAACATCAATTAATAGAGTTAAGAATCCCAGGAACTCCAAACAGAATAAACACAAAGCAAGGACGCTGTATGAGTTTACTAGGGCGGCCGTCACTAGGCACCACTACTGGCGGCCTGAACAGAGATCGGTTTTCTCACTGTTCTGGACACTAGAAGTCCACGATCGAGGGGTAGAAGGCTTGATTTCTCTTGAGGCCCCGCTGCCCACCTGCAGATGACCATCGCTTGCTGTGTCCTCACGCGGCCCTCCCTCTGAGCATGATGTCTGGGGGGCTCTCTCTGTGGCCCAGGCTCCTCTTCTTATGGGTCCACCAGTTGACTGAATTATGGCCCACTCTAAAGGTCTGGTTTTACCTTCAGTTCAGTTCAGTTCAGCCCCTCAGTCGTGTCCGACTCCTTAACGACCCCATGAATCACAGCACTCCAGGCCTCCCTGTCCATCACCAACTCCCATTCACTCAGACTCACGTCCATCAAGTCGGTGATGCCATCCTGCCATTTCATCCTCTGTCATCCCCTTCTCCTCCTGCCCCCAATCCCTCCAAGCATCAGGGGACCTTAATCACCTCTTAAAATGCCCTCTCTCCAAATACAGTGTCATTCTGACATATTAGGGCTTCAATACAGGAAGTTTGGGTGACACAATTCAGCCCATAATACACATCAGAACCCTTTTATACTCAAACTGCTGAAAACCACTGATAGCAAAATGTGGAAAAGACCGAGAAGAAAGACACAGCTTGTACAACAGCAGCGCTAGAAGCGCCAGCTTACTTTTCATTAAAAAAAAGAAACCTGGAATAATGAAATGACATCTTCCATTAATAACTCAGAATTTTATGTGTTGTAAAAAGGTCCTTTAAAAAGAGGATAAAATAAACACTTTCAGATAAACATAATCTGAAGAACAATTATCACCAGCGAACCAGAACTGCTCAAGGAAGCTCTTTGGTAGAGGGGGGATCTGAATCTATCCACAAGAATGAAGAGTACAAAAATGGTCAATATTGGGGTAAATATAACAGCTGAGTGTTAAAAGCAAAAACATTAACTTTATACTCTTGGATTTAAAAATATATATATATTTGAATGTATGACAATAAAAGAACAAAGGCCTAAGGGATAAATGAAAATCTGTACCTGTAAGGATTCAGCATTTTTAAAATGTTACAATACTAACAGTAAGGTAAGGGTGAATATTACACTCCCCAAAGAAACTTCTAAAAAATTACGTATAGAAACATAGCTTTAAAACCAATACAGCAATTAGCAATGAGAGCTAAAAATATTCAATTTTCAGTGAACCCATAAAAAGAAAAAAAAAAGTAGGGAAACTGAAAACAGGTGTGAAAATTACAAAATAAATCACAACATAGACATGAGCCCAGTTATCCCAATACTTACACGAAATGTAAAAAAATCAGAACTGTCCAGAAGTCTCCGACTGGAGACAGAGTGGGAGAGGGGTGAGCAAGGCTCAGCTGTTTGCTGCTTTCAGAAGGTACCCCGCCACATAAAGACCCAGGGCAGAGGCAAAGCGATGGGGGCACACCCAAACAAATACGAAGCCTAGAAAGTTTGTGTTAACTGGGAGCTGAAGCCTTTTTTCTTTTTTTTTTTTTTTAAAGCATTTATGAAGTTTTACCAGTCCATTTGTTTTGAAGGAAGGAAGAATGTGAATATATGTCCTTTCTACGTAGCATGTTAGAATATACAGTCTATTAGGAGGTTAAGTGCTGCAAAGAAAGAGCAGAGTGAAGGTCACATAGAGACACAGACGCAGAGAATGTATGGACACGAGGCAGAAAGGGAGGGCGGGATGAATGGGGAGGTTGGGTTTGACATTTACACACGATACACTATTGACTCTATGTGCAAATCAGATACCTAATGAGAACAAACTGTATGTCGAACACAGGAAACTCTACTCAGGGCTCTGTGGTGACCTAAATGGGAAGGACATGTGAAGAAGAGGGGATACACGTATGCATATGGAGAAGGAAATAGCAACCCACTCCAGTATTCTTGCCTGGGAAATCCCGTGGATGGAAGAGCCTGGCAGGCTACAGCCCATGGGGTTGCAAAGAGTTGGACATGACTGAGTGACTTGTTAAAAAGTAATATATACATACAGCTGACTCCCTGATAGCTCAACTGGTAAAGAATCTGCCTGCAATACAGGAGACTCTGGTTCGATTCCTGGGTTGGAAAGATCCCCTGGAGAAGGGATAGGTTACGCACTCCAGTATTCTTGGGCTTCCCTTGTGGCTCACCTGGTAAAGAATCTGCCTGCAATGCGGGAGACCTGGGTTTGATCCCTGGGTTGGGAAGCTCCCCTGGAGAACAGAAAGGCTACCCACTTCAGTGTTCTGGCCTGGAGAATTCCATGGACAGCCCGTAGGATCTTAAAGAGTCAGACACGACTGAGCGACTTTCACTTCACTCGCAGCTGATTCACTTTGCTGTACAGCAGAAACTAACACAACATTGTAAAGCAACTCTGAAACCGTGAGTGAAAGCGTTAGTCGCTCAGTCGTGTCCCACTCTTTTGTGACCCCATGGACTGTAGCCCACCAGGCTCCTCCATCCATGGGATTCTCCAGGCAAGAACACTGGAGTGGGTAATCAATCCCTTCTCCACGGGATCTTCCCTGCCCAGGATCTCCAGCATTGCAGGTGGACTCTTTACCTTCTGAGCCACCAGGAGACCCAAAGCAATACAAATTAAAAAAAAAAAAGAAAACGAAAAAAAAAAGTGAAGGTCACAAGAGCGTGCGGCAGAGATGAGGGTGTGTTATTAAACAGGAGAAGTAGGGGGCTCACTGGGTAAGCGTCACTTGAGCTAAGACTTAAAGCAGGTGGGGAACGAGTCATACAGATCTGGGGGGAAATGATGGTTCCAGGCAAAGGGAACAGGACCCAAGCGCGTGCTGAGCTAGAAGCAAGCCTGACCATTTCAGGAGTGACGTGCTGGCTGACAGTGGAGTGGAGGAGTGGGAGACACATTAAGGAGTCGTGGTGGACAAGTGGTTGGAGATCAGGCTGGGCAGAGTCTTGCAGGTCATGAAAGAGAACTTGGAGTCTACTTGGAATGGGATGGGAGGCCACTAGGTGATATTAAGCAGAGGAGTTCGTGAGAACTGGAGTTGAGGAAAACCCTGCCTTGTTTGGACAAGCAAAGACACACTCTTTTCGCATACCCCGTGATGGGTTTCGTTTTGTCATGCTGCAGGGGCACAAGTATTGTAAATGCGGTCGGTATTCTCTGACAGAAGCCAGAGAGTGACAGTGAGGTCTGTGTGGCAAGCTGAAGAAATGTTTATGCTTCTGGAATTTATTTATCCCAAGAAAGTACTAAAACCTACGGAACTGAAAGCTATTCATTTAGTGCTAACAATTTGGGAACTGAAAACTTAAGTTTCAATACTTCAACACTATTAATTTATAATCCCTAGGAGCTCAAAAAAACCTTTGGGGTTCTGTAATACCTGATAGACTTTTGTTTGAAGTCTCCATTTATTTCTGTTTACAACACCTCAGAATCCTGGTTTTCTGCCTCGGTCCTATAACTCTCCTTACTCATCACGTCTGCTGTCATCTTCCACCTCCTCCGCCTCCACGACTGCTAATCTCCTCTCCTTACTGTTGGGAAGACTATCCGTGCAGTTCTGGTGTTCAGCCATTTCTAATTCTTTGCAAAAGATGAGTTACATTGAATATATTACATCTGACATGCAAAATGAAGAGATATTATTTGGGGTTTTATATGCTTATTATTGTTATGTTTTATGATTGAATTCCATTCCAGGATCACAGAAACAATTGTCTAAACCAGACCTTCAGATAATTGTGAACATTTTGAAATTGTGAAAATCTCTAATTGTGAACATTCTCCAATCTGCTTGGGACATGGTTTTGGATTGGTCTCAGGTATGAAGAGAAAGCAAGAGAGTGTACTAATTTGTTAGGGCTGTAATAGCAGATACCAGACTAAAGACTGGGTGTCTTTAACAAGAGAAACTCATTTCCTCGAAGTTCTGGAGGCTAGGTGTTTGAGATTAGGATGTCAGAGGCCTCAGGTTCTTCTGAGGCCTCTGTCCTTAGCTTGTTGATGGCCATCTTCTCCCTGCCATCTTCACGTGGTCTTTGCTATGTGTGTGTCTGTTTATGTCCTAATCTTTTTTCTTTTTAAAATAAGGATACCCGTCAAATTGGATTAGGGTCATGCATGTGATGTCAGTTTACCTTACTTGCCTCTCTAAAGGTCCCCAAAGGGTGATATTCTGAGGTCCTGGGGTTAGGACTTCAATCCATGAATTTGGGGAGGAGCAAAATTCAGTCCATATCAAGGGGAAATGGGCTTAAACTACTTTACCTGCAGCAAAAACAAACAAACAAACAAACAAACAAAAAAACAAAACCTGTCGAAAATGAAGCCCGAGGGAGCAGGACTGTTCAGATTGCCCAGATAGTTAACCATACTCTTGTACTAATATATTTAGTGAGAACGTGTGCTGAACCATTTAGTTAGTGGTTAAACTACTTTTTGAATGTATTAATATTCACAAGCAGATTCACACAAACCCAGTAAGAAAACTTAAAATGGATGCCACAGGATAGTTTAGAATCCCTAAGCTCATGCCGAATGACAGCCTTTCCCTAGGATGTGAATGAACTCTGAATGATCGCTTCTGGTGGACAGGATCTGTCCAGAGCACCCTCTCTGCAGTGCGTGGGGTCCACATCTCAGCAGTCAAGGTGACAGCAGACACATAGCCTCTTCATGACACATTTCTGTCTTTTTAAGGCTCAAAGGGTCCTTTTCTCTTGACAGTTCCTGAAATCAAAGGGCTCAAGCGCAGATCAGGAGTCTCAGGGGCAACTTCCTCCTAAAATCGGTGGCTCTGGAGTTTACGCTGCTTCCTTCCTCTGGGATGCTCCGGCTAGGTGCCCACTAATCCGTCAGCTCCGAGGCCCGAATGCATCACCCGGGGGAGCTTTGTGGCTGGGCTGCCCTCGGAGGAGTGGATGAAAGGGCTTAAGCTGCGCGGACTCTGGGGAATAATAGCTGCAAATCCAGAAGCTGACTCAGCCTCCAGCCTCCTTCGGGACGGGATTGCCTTGGAGGAGCCTGGTGTTGAGGGAGGCTTCCCTTTCAGGATGCGGCTTCGCCCTTTCAAGTCGGCGGAAGGCCTGCTGCCCGGCTGCGCTGGGTTTCGCAGCTCTGGCGAGGACACGCCTGGGGCGGCCTTCCCCCAGCAGCCAGAGGCTCAGGTGAGGGGCCGGGGGTCCCCCGCTGCGGCTCCCGGTCCTCCGCTGCCACCCGCAGCCGTCCACGCCCCCGTCTCTGGGGAGATGTGGCTGCACCGCCCACTCTGCAGCTCACCTGTTGTTCTGTCCGGGTCTCTCATTCCCGATCCTGTCTCGCCGCTAATCAGATGCTGATGTGACGCTTAGTGAAGTACAGTTTGGCCGCGTTTCCTGTTCAAAAGGCCAAGGGTATAAAGCCAGTGACTTCCGTGTCAGTAGCACTGCTTTAGGGAGGGACAGCAAACACTTTTCCCTGTTTCAGTTCTCCTGAGATAAGCATATATCAAGATGTGTCTGTTCTGACCCTGATATCCACACACCACACACACGCACGTGCACACAACCACTTCCTCTGTCATTGTCAATAATTGCAACTCATTGCATCCAATAGGACTCTGCTCTGTGACCCAGTGTATTTCCATATATCTCCCTTTTCACTATTAAAGGGTACGTGTTAGCTGTGTGTGACTCTTCGCGACCCCATGGACTGTAGCCCACCAGGCTCCTCTGTCCATGGGATTCTCCAGGCCAGAATACTGGAGTGGGTTGCCATGCCTCCTCCAGGGGATCTTCCCAACCCAGGGATGGAACCCAGGTCTCCTGCATTGCAGGCAGATTCTTTACCATATGAGCCACAAGGGACGCATTAAAGGGCAAAAGTAAAATAAAATACATAAAAGAGGAAAAGAGAACAACCTCTGATCAACAAGATTTTATTGATGTTAACATTTGAAATAAGAGCGTGGGCTTGGTATTGAAACTGAAATTTGATGGGTCTTATCTTCACTGAATCAGGAATCCTTTTTGTCTCTCTTTTTTCCCTCTCTCTGATACAAATTCATTTTGGATTTTTATGAGATGTCAAACTTCCTCGGTGGTGTGAGAAGCAGCTAGACGGTTTTGAGTAAAAGGTTGCAGGGCGTGATTGACACAGCCTGGTAAGGGCACAGCTTTGCTGACAAGCTGTAAATCGGGCAGTGAATTACAGTGTACAGGTGCTTTTTAGGAAGGCTCTGACTAGATAATTTGTGGACATCAGCCTGTATATCAGCGGCGGGAGCCTGCAAATGGCTCCAGGGTTGGACGCAGAATCATCTTTTCTCCGTGACGTGGGCTCCTTTCTTGAGCCCAGGAGAGGGTGTGTGCGTGTCTATGACAATGAGTTATGGTGGCCAGTGGAAGGGGGCGGGGGTAGTTATGGATTATGTTGATGAAAAGTACAGCCATCACTCACACGAGCTTTGGCAGAAACTTCCAATCAAGACTCCACTTCCTGGCCCTGGTGGATTAAGTGAAAGAAAAAAAAAAAAAGTGCTTGAAGTTCCATTGAGAAGCAGGCCACATCTTCATAAATAAACGTTGACAACAAAGGTGCCTGAAAATATATGCTTTTCAAATTTAACGAACGTAAATCACGAGTGAAGTGTCTCTGTGTGAACTACAGCGTCCCACTGATGGCTGGTTTCCTTTTGGTTCCTAGGAACTTAGTCCTTTTTATTCTCATGTTAAAGTCAGACTTTTTTTTTTTTTGCTTCATCAGGACTTGAAATAAGACAGGATATTGGAAGAAAGTAAGAGGGGAAAGGTAACTTTATCAGTCTACAAATATTTGTAGGCACTTGTTTTATTTTAGCCTTTTATGTGACGATGCAGGCAGACTCCTCTGCCCCTCCCTGCCACCAAGTACTTCCCTTCATTGGTTTTTCTGTCAATCCTTTGAAGTTTGAAGTGGAACCTTTAAAGAAATTTTCTATATTTCTATTTCCACGGATGTTCCATTTTAAATTAATCTTATGTTATAGGTGAAACCTTAGAATTATTTCTTCTTTGTGATTTTCTTTTTATAATTGCTTTTCTTTTCCTAGAAACACGTCTAGTGGCCTTTATAACTAAGCAAAGGAGAGATATGTTATTACAAAAATATTCCAAAGGCATAATATTAACTGAATCTCCTTTCCTGCTCCCAAGAGACAGATTAACACCACATTCGTTCCTTATTATATTTACATCCTTTTATGATATGTTAACAAATAATGTATGTGCAACTGCTATTTTGCTTTTTTCTAAATAAAAGGACAAGTCATTATACATTTTCACTCGAGTTACTTTTAAAAAGTTCCCAAAATACAAGAAGATAACTAACAGGTTAAGCAGAAGTTTCCGTTATGAAATAACAAAAGTCAGGAAAATGTGATAAAACTTAGAGAAAGTCATTTTTGTGTTGCTAATTATTTGCACAAGTTTAGAATGAAATCAAAAGAGAAAAGAGAAATAAATGGCACGTGATAAAATCAAACTGTTAGAAAGGTACTTAGTGGTTTTTATTTCTCTCTTGGATTTTTATATTAAGAAAATAAAATACAGCTCATAAATTTATTTGCTTTGCCTGCATGCATTATGCTTGATATAAAACAAGTCTGGAAAATAAGCGAGGAATATTTAAAATGAAACTTTAAATATATCAGGGAACATCATTTATGAGGTTAGTATTGCTCTGTTATCAATTTTCTCTGAACATTTATTAAAGAATATCTTTTGTTTTAATTTGCCCAAGACAAAGCAGTTTAGAGACATTTACAAAGATGAGGAGGGAGCTTCAGTTAACCTTCATTGCTGAAATATTTTATGTGCATGAATTACAATATAACAGGATAATTACCTAGTACTTTTTGTGGAGAAATCCTAATAAAGAAAGAAATTGATTTATACATAATGAAATTCAAGCTCTTCATTTCTTATCACATTTTTATTACTAGAGTGGTTGTAAACTCTTATTTTGAGACCAATGGAAAAAGTTTCTAACTTACATCTAAGGTTGAAGAAGCTCTGTGATTGCAGTTTATATTCAATTAAATTAATAGCCAAGTTGCAGTTGCAAAATGCACTCTTAAAAGTCCTTATGTGCTGTGTGGTGCTGAACCTCATTTTATTTCCTAGAGAAATTAGACAGAAGGGTCTAAAGTTCATTCAACCATGTTGAATTCTAAATACTAACTTCATCCAAGGGAAGATATTTTTCTGGACTCTTCCATTTAATACCTAATTTTTAATCTGCTGTTTAAAACAATAATCCTTCAGTTCAGTTCAGTTCAGTTCAGTTCAGTTCAGTCACTCAGTTGTATCCGACTCTTTGCGACCCCATGAATCGCAGCACGCCAGGCCTCCTTGTCCATCACCATCTCCTGGAGTTCACTCAAACTCATGTCCATCGAGTCCGTGATGCCATCCAGCCATCTCATCCTCTGTCGTCCCCTTCTCCTCCTGCCCCCAATCCCTCCCAGCATCAGAGTCTTTTCCAATAAGTCAACTCTTTGCGTGAGGTGGCCGAAGTACTGGAGTTTCAGCTTTAGCATCATTCCTTCCAAAGAACACCCAGGACTGATCTCCTTCAGAATGGACTGGTTGGATCTCCTTGCAGTCCAAGGGACTCTCAAGAGTCTTCTTCAACACCACAGTTCAAAAGCATCAATTCTTCGGTGCTCAGCTTTCTTCACTGTCCAACTCTCACATCCATACAGGACCACTGGAAAAACCATAGCCTTGACTAGATGGACCTTAGTTGGCAAAGTAATGTCTCTGCTTTTGAATATACTATCTAGGTTGGTCATAACTTTTCTTCCAAGGAGTAAGCGATTTCACAGGACATGTATTTCTTTCTGAGAGTAACTGATGAGAAAATAAAGTGAATGCTTCGAGGATTACTTCCAAGTTTGAAAACCTGAGAAGTTGTTTGGAACCTAGGACAAATATGACTTACCTATAATAGTTAAATTTACCCTTGTGTTTTCTTTTCTTAAGCCGGTGAAGAACCAATTAACGTCAGTTTTATTGATTGTGTTGGCAAAATGGGCTCTTGTCTTCCTGGAGCCCACGTGAAATGAACGCTACTTTAATTCCAGGCTGTGAAAGTAGGGAGGTTTGCACATCTCTGCTCTCTCTGCCTAGATCTGTTCCCACCTGCACCCCTACAAGCTTCAAGAAAGGTGTGAAGAGAAAGGATGTTGTTTATACCAGATACTTCAGAGCAAGCAGGGGAGGCAGAAAATAGCACCTGAAAGAAAAAAAATTGTGACAGGTTCTCCTTAGTGAAACACACTAAAAAATAAAATTTCCTCATCAGATTTTTATCCTATACCTATTAATTAAAGCAGAAGAAGTTTTCTTTGGCTTTATTTAATGCTAGCAAATTCTGGTGTGCCCATACATGCATATGTATATTCTATATCTAAAATATGTGATAATCTAAAGATATAATAAGCTACCTTAATCTTTGTAGTAATTATTTTTCAATGAAACTTCTTTTTGCCAAGGGCTATCATGCATCATAGTTAATATATATAATGCCAAATATTAAAATAACTGAAAAACTCAGTAAGATGCTTTTTTCCTTCCAGTTTTCATTGTGCAATTTAAAATAATGCTTGGAGTAACATTGTATCCAGTTAAGACTTTTCCATACTGGTGTCTTCAAACTTGCACAATTAAGAATTTGCATAAACTGGAAGCAAAAGAACAAAAAGTTTTATGATGGGATCAGTTAGGAGTTTGGGATTAACATACACACACTACTATATATAAAATAGATAACCAACAAAGACCTACTGTATAGCAAAGGGAACTTTATTCAATATTTTGTAACAACCTACAAGGAAAATAGTATGAAAAAGAATAGATATATATGTACGTATAACTGAACCACTTTGCTGTATACCTAACACAACATTGTAAATTAACTGTAAATTAATTTTAATTCTTAAAAAAAAAGCTGTTTTAGTAAAATTTTTAAATGCACACACACACAAAAAAAGACTTACGGAATGTGATAATCAAGAGCAAAACTATACCAACTGGACCTTGGGAGAGCTTCTGGAGACTATGAGATTAACATTTAAATCAGCAGACTTTGAGTAAAACAGGTTCTTCTCTATGGTACGGATGCTACTGCTAAGTCACTTCAGTCGTGTCCAACTCTGTGCGACCCCGTAGACGGCAGCCCAGCAGGCTCCCCCGTCCCTGGGATTCTCCAGGCAAGAACACTGGAGTGGGTTGCCATTTCTTTCTCCAGTGCAGGAAAGTGAAAAGTGAAAATGAATTCGCCCAGTCGTGAACAACCCTCAGCGACCCCATGGACTGCAGCCTTCCAGGCTCCTCCATCCGTGGGATTTTACAGGCAAGAGTACTGGAGTGGGTTGCCATATGGATGGGTCTCATCTAATCAGGTGAAGATTCTAGGAGAAAAGACTGAGATTCCACCAGGAGGAGGGAATTCTGCCTTCAGCCTGACTTCAGACTCGAGTTACAACATCAGCTCTTCGCTCGGTCTCCAGCCTGCTGCCTGCCCTGCAGGCTTTGGACTGGTTACCCTGCAATCACATGAGCCAATTCCTTAAGCTCAGTCTCTGTCTATGTATTCATGTATCTATCTCTCCATCTACTTATCTGTCAATCCATGCCCTGGTGGTTCAGGTTCTTTAGAGAATGCTTTCTGATACATTTGTCCATTCAGTCCAAGCAGCAGGCAGGGAGAATACTAGCTGGTCCACCATATTGCACATAATAATGGTGTCAGGAATATAGGAAATGTAGTTTAAATGGGAATAAAAGGCTGGCGTGTACTTCATGAATGTGAGCAAATGCCAGGAGACAGTGGAGGACAGAGGGGCCTGGAGTGCTGCAGTTCACAGGGCTGCAAAGACTAGACTCAGCCGCTGAACAGCCAGTAACAATGTACTGCGTGTGGAAATAGAGTAAACAGGAAGCATAAAGGAGCGGGAAACGTGGAGGCAGTGAGAGCAAAGGCCTGCGAACCGTCTCAGAGAGACTGCAGACAGCTCTGCTGTGGCCGGGAGAGGCCTTGGAAGGGTCTACAGATTCCTGGAGACCCAAGGGCTCGACCAATGCCGTTCCTCCGGGACATACGCAGTCTGAGGGCGGGTGGCGTGGCATGAGAAAGCTTGAATGAAAGTCTTGCCGTGCCGTGGTAAGTCATGTCAGTCATGTCTGACTCTTCATGACCCTATGGACTTGTAGCCCGCCAGGCTCCTCTGTCCGTGGAATTCTCCAGGCAAGAATACTGGACTGGGTTGCCATGCCCTCCTCCGGAGAATCTTCCCGACCCCGGGACTGAACCTGCAGTCTCTTAAGTCCCCTGAATTAGCAGGTGGCTTCTTTACCACTAGCGCCACCTGGGAAGCCCAAATGAAAGTCTTGCTGCCCCTCAAAATGCAATAAAGGTGAGAAATAGACCCGTAGATGGGATGGTTGCTCTCCGCACACACGAGTCCCTGATGGAGTGCTTTGTTGTTGCAGTGACTGTTGTTGATGAAAGTGACCGGTCTCAGATCCTGGCAGGAGCATCAGCTATGTTGGTCACCTGTTCTCAGGAGCACCAGCTGGAGACCGAGCCAAGAGCGGTGCACTGCCCGGGGGTGGGGTAAGATGCACTAACACGAACGTTGAATCAAACTTCCATTCCGCGACCGTGTCATCTCTAAAAACACGCTCCCAATTTACATATTTGTCTTTCTTGATTCTCACGGTCCACTCAAACCTGACCTGGGCAAGATGCCATTAACTGCTATTTTCCACTCAAAGTTTTATCCAGATGCTTCCCCATAAGAGCTGCATTCTTTGGGTCACCCGAGACATTATTCTTCCAGAGTCTTCACTCATCTGATTTATTCACGCAATTTATTTGCTAAATATAATGTATCTTGTGCTAAGTCATGTCCGATTCTTTTGCGGCCCCATGGACTGTAGCCTGCCAGGCTCCTCTGGCCATGGAATTCTCCAGGCCAGAATACTGGAGTGGGTAGCCATTCCCTTCTCCAGGGGATATTCCTGACCCACGGATCGAACCCAAGTTTCCTGCTTTGGCTCATTACCACTGAGCCACCTGAGAAGCCCCCAAAATATGTATGTGTATTCTTTTTTCAAAATCTTTTCCATTTATAGGTCACTGCAGGAGATTCAGTTAGGCCCCTGCGCCGTGCAGTGGAGTAGGTCCTCGTCCTTCATCTGTTTTTGTTCAGTAGCACATCCGTGTTAGCCTCCTCACACATTCCTCCCATCCACCATTTTCCCGTTCTGCAAAGAGTCCTGAGGACCACTTGGAACTGACTGTATTTTATATTGCAACCTACAGTTTGGGAGTTAATTCAGAAAATATTCTGTTAATTAATTTCCTGAGCACTTCTTATCAATACACAGGCAAACTGTGAAGCTATTTTAAGGAAACGTTTCTGGTTCAGCTACTTATTAGGCACTTCATTGATTTCAAAGTGTGTTTTAGGGAATGGTGAAATATGATAACTATATTTCTGCTAAGACTTCTTAAAGGCAGGAAAGTGGATTAGACCAAAGTGATGAACACACCAGGCAAGTAAAAGGCAAGTTGTGTGATACTAATTTTAATATATGCACACAGAAAAAAATAGTCTCTCAAGATAGAAAGATAATGCCAGTTAAGTCATGATAGAAATTTGCACAGGTATCTTTCTATAATGTAAAATTTAGTTAGAGTGTGTGTTCTAAGTCCCTCAGTTGTGTCTGACTCTTTGTGACCCCGTGGACTGTAGCCCATCAGGCTCCTCTGTCCATGGGGATTCTCCAGGCAAGAATACTGGAGTGGGTTGCCATGCCTCCTCCAGGGGATCTTCCCAACCCAGAGACCAAACTGGCATCTCTTATGCCTCCTACATAGGCAGGTGGGTTCTTTACCAGTGGTGCTACCTGGGAAGCCCTTTATTTACAGTACAGTGTCAAACTTCTTAAGGGTGAGCACACATGCGTGTGTGAAATAGGCAGACTTCTCACATACTGATAACCTTTAAATAAATAATCTGGCGATCGTAAATGTACTTCTTAGAATATGTACTGGCTTGCTTGTGCTTTCTACTTTTCATTAAGGTGGCAGACAGAGTAACAGTTCCTAAAAGATGTTCATGCTATACTCTGCCGGATGTGTGAATATTTAGGGTTACACAGCAAAGGAGAATTGAGACTGCAGATGGGCTTAAGGATGCTAATCAGCTGACCTGGAGATGGAGGGGTTATCCTGCGTTATCCAGGTGGATCTGCTCTAATCACAAGGGCTCTTCAGTGCGGAGGAGGCAGACAGGGGACAGAGTGAGAGGCAAGTTAATACACTGGGAAGATCCGGCTGGTCATGCTGGCTTGAAGATGGAAGCGGACCTTCAACCACAGCAAGTGTGCAACTGCTACATTCCGGAAAGGCAAGAAAACAGATTCTTCCCTAGGCCTTCCAGAAAGGAACTCAGTCCTGCCAACACCTTGATTTCAGCCCAGTGAGACCTGTCAGATGGCTAACCTACAGACACAGGTGTTCTCATGGAATCTTTCAACAGGGATACGGGGCAAAGATGGTGATTTTTATCTTAGCAAGGAAGAAATCAGGAGATTTTTAGGCTGCCTGTCTAAATACTCAGTGGAGAAGGCAATGGCAACCCACTTCAGTCCTCTTGCCTGGAACATCCCATGGATAGAGGAGTCTGGTAGGCTACAGTCCATGGGGTCACGAAGAGTTGGACACGACTGAGCAACTTCACTTTCACTTTCCACTTTCATGCATTGGAGAAGGAAATGGCAACCCACTCCAGTGTTCTTGCCTGGAGAATCCCAGGGACGGGGGAGCCTGGTGGGCTGCCGTCTATGGGGTGGCACAGAGTCGGACACGACTGAAGCGACTTAGCAGCAGCAGCAGCAATAAATGCCCAGGGGAGCCCAACTAGTCCAGCCTGGGCCATGAGCCATTGATTCTACCATTCTGGGACCACTGATTCTACCAAATTGAAGGCAGAAGAGGGTTTCTCTGAGCAAAGTGGGAGGTACCAAAAGGAAGGACCAGGAAATTCTGAATGGGCCCAAGTTGCCGATGTCTTCTTCAAACGTACTTTGCAGTAAGACAAATGAGTTCAAGCTCTCTATCTCCCATCCACTATTTGTGTGACTTTAATCTGTTGGAAATTATTATCTTTGCCTCTAAAATAAAAGTTATAGTAGTTTCTTCCTCATAGTGTTGCAGGGAGGATTAAATGAGATAATACATACATACGCCTTTGGCAAAGTGCCTGATACAAAATGTGCGAACGATAACACATTTTAAAACGAGAAATGTCATACACCAAAACGTGTGGAATCACAACCTCGGTGGTGAATTGGGAGAAGTAATTTCTCTTTGATTTTTTTTTTTTTTTTCAGTGCAGCAACTATCCCGAGGGGATGGTTTTCAGTTGGTGTAACTAGCCAGCATGGCCCAGTGGGGACAGGCCAGAGGTTTCCTGGTAGCCCCAGGTGGCCTGGGATTTCAGACCAATACAAAAACCCATTGGTGGGCAAAAGATCGGATAACATTGCTAACCCACAGCTTGGAAAATCTGTCTCCAGATAAAATCGAGTTGACGGTTTTTACTTTTCATCAGTCTCTTTTTTTGTCACTCAGATTTGCTGGCTAAACACTGACCAGTTTCAGCCTGCCTAATTTAGGAAAATGGATAAGATTGCAAACCATTATTCGATAGCTTCAGGAGTCTAGTTTTTTTCTGCCATATCCATTCGAGTTGTCTGAATACCATGTGATTCTTGTCCTTGTCTTGCTTTTCATATTT
This sequence comes from Capricornis sumatraensis, assembly GCF_032405125.1. Lineage (NCBI taxonomy): Eukaryota > Metazoa > Chordata > Mammalia > Artiodactyla > Bovidae > Capricornis > Capricornis sumatraensis. The sequence continues at coordinate 90,163,260 of NC_091080.1, read as the reverse complement.
TTTTTTTCCTACTGCATTGTTGAAAAGCTCAAGCAAAAGCTTTTAGTTAGCTGATTTGATCTGTAGAGTTGAGAGTCTCATAAGGTTAGAATTGTTTTATTACAAAAGCAAACATTTGAAACTATGGATATACAGCTAAGAATGTTTGACTGAGCAGGTGACTTCAAAGATGAATAGCTAGATAAATTCCAGAGTTTTTCAGATTTTATGAAATGAAGTGGAACCCTTTTTTTTTTTTCAAAGAGTTCTTTAAAATGTTTTTTCTTTTCCCTGAAGATAAGATCGGTATTGCATATCAAAGGGCTTGATTTCAAATAGGCATAAATATGCGTCTACAGCGCTGCTTGTGTTTTACTTCCTTCACTCTTTTTGAAGGAGCCAATATTTTATGAGTCATAAAAGATCAATTCTCCGTGCTCCTGGACTGAATCGAGTAACCCAAATGGAAGGGGCGTTTCAATGGAAGGCTCGTGCAAGGAGGCAGAGGCGTTTATTTCAAGAACGCACCTCACTAACCATCCTCCTTCTGTGGAAGCTTTTGTACCCAGGCAACAAACAGAACATGTTTTAAGAATCTAACTTCTTAATTAGAGAGATGTCAGAGTGGGTACTTACCACAAGAGAAATAAAGCATTATTATTATGTGAGATCTTTTTTTTTTTTTTTCAGTAGAAAGACTTACCTTTGATGAGCTCCGAGAATGAAACTCATTAGCTGCAACATAAAAACAAACACTTGAATGACAGAGGCAGTGATAATATATTGCTAATGATCTCTCCACAGCTGATGGCCGGCTTCACTGGTCTCCTACCAATTATGAGAAGCAGAGTGATATCATGAGACATAATATGCACGGCCAAGACGATCCTTCTCCTGTAGTTAAGGCTCAAATCACAGGGCTCCTTCAGCTTCGCTCCAGGAAAAGAGAAAGAAGCGTTTGCTCCATGACTGAGTTAACTTTTCTCTCTGACAACTTCAAGCAACAGGAAAAATGGGACATGGCAGCAGAAAATGTTTGGTTGAGACATGAAGCCAAGTGAAGACACCCTTACGTACGGCAAGATACGCCTCAATAAACAAAGCAGCACTTCCGGGAGGACCAGCAGTGCTTGAGTCAAGCATCAAAGGATGATTCTGCGACAGGTACAACTCTGCCGTCTGCATTCATCACTGTAAAGAAGCTGTTCAGATTCAACGCAAGTTTCCACCTCTCCCTAAAATATATGATGTCTGAGGTTAACAGCTGCCTCATCAGTGTCTGAAAAAAGTTGGCATATTGCTATAAATTGCGTATTTCTTACCAAAGTATTTAAATAGTGCTAAGGAATGTTTAATTGCAAGCAAAGGGAAAAAGCCACATTGGGAACATCTTTTTCCAAGAAAATGTCAAAAGCTAATTCACTTAATTAGAAGTCTGAATTACAGCACTTAATTTTTTTTAATTGAATGAGAATATTATAATAATTAAAGACAAACAATGTTTCTGAGCAATTGAGGATTAACATTAAACTTAGAAATTCAGTATCCCGCAGTGGACTCGATCTGTGTTTCTGTATTTATAGAATCCGTATGGCATATCTTTTTTGGGGGGCCATTGTCATTAACAGATTTTATAGACTATGGCTACATGTGTAGAAAATGGCCTGAACTTCATTCTCACGTGTTATCATCCTAAAAGCAATTCTTTATGGTTTTCTGTAGAGCATGTTGGCTTCCCAGGTGGTGCTAGTGGTAAAGAATCTGCCTGTCAACGCAGAAGATGCCAGAGATGTGGGTTCGATCCCTGGGCTGGGAATAGCCTTTAGAGAAGGGCACAGCACCCCACTCCAGTATTCTTGCTTGGAGAATCCCATGGACAGAGGAGCCTGGAAGACAACAGTCCATGGGGTCTCAAAGAGTTGGACATGCATGGACAAGTGACTTAGCAGACATGCACACACAGCGTGTTAGGAACCTTAAAAATTCTTGTTTAGGAGAGGAAGCTGTGAGGTGATATGGCTATCCCCATTAATAATCTAGATTCTCTTCTGTTATTTAAAATGCTTTCTGAGAGGTCTGTTGGTAGAATAATAGGCACCTAAAAGAATAGGCAGGCTTCCCTGGTGGTCCAGTGGTTAAGAATCCGTCTTGCAATGCAGGGGCACAGGTTCAATCCCTGGTCTAGGAGGATCCCACGTGCCAAGGAGCAAATAAGCCCAAGTGCCACAACTCCTGAAGCCTGCATGCCTACAGCCTGTGCTCTGTAACAAGAGAGACCATTGCAATGAGAAGCCCTTGCACACAACTAGAGAGCTGCCCCCGATTGCTGCAACCAGAGAAAGCCCGTGTGCAGCAACGAGACCCTCGCAGCCAAAAAAAATAAAATAAATAAATCTTTAAAAAGAAAATAAAAAGATAGGCATTTAATTAATCTTAAAATCACTTAATAGAATTGCCAGGATTTGGCAGAGGAATTCTGCCCTCCATGAAGATGGCTTGGGGGATGAGCTCTGTAACCCCAGGGGGCGGTGGGTGTACCAGGAGCCCCTTTTAGCTGACATTGAGAGTCTCTCGGACTGCAAGGGGATCCAACCAGTCAGTCCTAAAGGAAATCAACCCTGGATATTCTTTGGAAGGACTGATGCTGAAGCTCCAGTGTTTTGGCCACCTGATATAAAGAGCTGATGCATTGGAAAAGACCCTGTAGCTGGGAAAGACCGCAGGCAAAAGGAGAGGGGGAAGCAGAGGGTAAGATAGTTAGATAGCACCATTGACTCCAAGGACATGAATCTGAGCAAATTCCAGGAGATGGTGAAGGGACGGGGAAGCCTGGCTTGCTGCAGTCCATGGGATTGCAAAGAGTGGAACATGACTTAGTGACTGAAAGTGAAAGTGAAAGTTGCTCAGTCGTGTCCGATTCTTTGCGACCTCATGAAACTCTCCAGGCCAGAATACTGGAGTGGGCAGCCTTTCCTTTCTCCTGGGGATCTTCCCAACACAGGGATCGAACCCAGATCTCCCGCATTGCAGGTGGATTCTTTACCAGCTGAGCCACAAAGGAAGCCCAAGAATATTGGAATGGGTAGCCTATCCCTTCTCCAGCGGATCTTCTCGACCCAGGAATCGAACCGGGGTCTCTAGCATTGTAGGCAGTTCTTTACCAACTGAGCTATGAGGGAAGCCCAGTGACTGAACACAGCCTAAAGTGATAAGTGTCTCCATCTGGATGCTGAATATGACTCAACTGGGTGAATCTCTCACGCACTTGCCATTGAGACACCATGTAAACTGATCCCATTCACAACTTCACAGAGAGGAGGCTTTAGGAGAGCTGCTGACCACAGAAGTGATGGGCAGTGCAGAAAACACTTTCCAGAAAACCGCCTGGCTCTGACTGTCCCCTTTTATTTCCAACTGGAAATGGTGAAAATAGCCCTCACTTTGCTTCATGGGTTTGCCAGGTAAGACGTGCATTCCCATAAAAGGAAAACGCTAGTTCGATTAAGGGACTTGCCTTCAGCCCCTGAGTCCCTCCTCTTGGCTGAATGAGAGGTGTGTTACACCCCAGCCTCTCAGCATGGGTTTCGGCTGTCTGACAACGTCCTTGTTAAGAGTGACAAGCCAAGCTGGTGGGGCCCAATCACTAGCCTTGGAGGAGAGGTGCGCTAAAATGGGTCTCCAAGAAGCTTCCTAACCAGGAGGGCACAAAGCATGTGGCAGGAAGGAGCTGGCTTCTCTGGGGCTTTTAGGGGTAATCTTGTTAAGAAACAGAGGAAGATTATTTAAATGCCTCTTAAGCAGCAGTTCCTCCGTCTTGATATTTTCAAGGCCAGTAATCTGGTCTTTGTTTTATTCCGGGACTGCCAGCCTGAGAAGTGATAGGGCTGGCTTGCAGCTGAGGTTGGCAATGGGCTTGCCAGCGTCAGATGCCAGCTTAACTGGATGCTCCCAGAAACGCCAGAATCCTGTGCCTCCAATGCCAGCTCTGATTTGTATGAAACCAGCAGGTAATTTTCTTTGTTTGGAGGGATGATTTTTTTTCCCCTTTCATGATTCACAATTAATTTTCTGGCTGGAAATACTGTGTCTGTGATACACTGATACATAAAACACTAGGAACATCGGAAGCAATCGGTAAAAAAATGCATTTCATCAAGTTTATTTTGTGTGCGTGAGATATATCACGTGTGTGGGTTCTGATCGATTTGTTTCCTGAAAAATTGAACCCTAAAGCCCTTATTGCGAGGGTTAAAGCTTTTGCTATGCCAGTGAAGTCAGAAAAAACTGTTTAAATGCTCAGTTACGACCTGAAGGTTTTTTTTTTGTCCCCAGTGCATTCTAATTTAGTACCTAACTCCTACGATGCATGGCAATGAACATAAACTTGTATAATAAATTGAGTGAATTTTTTTTTAAGATAGAAATGAGAATGAAAGGCACGGATTTGCTTTGAAACAGGTTGATGTGATTCACCGAGGTTTTGGCTTATGAATGCTTCCTTCTTAAGTATAGCTAGTTAGCTGAAAAACCTCAAATTATTCATCTTTTTTTCCCCCCCTTCCAGAAAAACCTCAAGCTGCAAACCATGCTAACTATAGAAAGTCATTCTCAAAATACGCGGTCATTTTCTTGGAAGAAGGTTGGCGATGCTGGAATGTGGATGGCTGTCCGTTATGCTAACATTTCGTCTAATCCCTTCAAAATTAAGTAAATTAAATGCTAATAAAACTCTTTTACTAAGGTGTCTACCAGCCCTGTGAAAGTCTCAGAGGAATACATACAGCTGTATTCAGGGTTCCAATAGAGTGCAAGATTATTTTCTCAAGTTTCAAGCTTAAATAAGCTGAAGATTTTGCTGATTCTGGGTTGAGGTGGGGGGTGGCGGTGTGAGGATTAATGGAGCCATTTTTGAAAACCGTTGCTAATCAGACTAAAATGAATCGCACATTTATTGGAACATTGGCCATCGCGGACACTTCACTGTGTTTGTGTGTGGAGCACATGCTGCTTACTTGGTGTCTTTTGTGAACTTATTTAAGTCGGTAGTAATTCCTTATTAAATATCCAGATCTGTGGGGAATCAAGCTATAATCCAAAATAAACTAACTTTGGAAAGTCATGTGTATCTGACTGTTGTGGACTCTTGTGAAATGGGTAGCAAGGTCATTCAAATTTCTATTTGGCAACAGCCAATATAAAGTAACAGTTCCCTAGTGGCCAAGCTGATCTTAAATGAAAGCACTGGAGGTATTTTCTGGAGGCTTAAAAAAAATTTTTTTTTGGAAATCTTTGAAACCAAATTGCTTAGGAGAAAACATAAGCATGCCTACTAAATGATAATAGAAAAGGACATTAGAAAAGATTTGTGCATGTATGAATTTATTATTTCTTTATGATATTCTTCAAGGCACCGTCAAAATTGTTTTCCTGTTTTTACATGCCAAAAACTAACCTCAGTAACTGAATCGATTGTGTAGAAATAGCTCCTTCATAGAGGTATTCTTTAAGAATATGTTTTTGGATGGCATTTTTTAAAAATTCTATCTCTGTGACCAGAAATGGATATAAATGTCCAGAAAAATGAAATCCTTTGATTGACAAAACTTCTGGTCACTCAAAAATGTGATATGCTGGCTGATCACAGAAACAGCGGAATTTATTTCATTGCACAAGTTGAGTCTGTGTTTTAACCAGAATGTGTGTGCTTTTGTAAAGAGGTTGGGGCAAAGTAGGTGGGGGTAACTATATCCACCCAGCCCTGTTCTGCTATAAGATTGGGTCCATTACAGAAAGTATATGTTACAGACTGGGTCTTCATTATGACAACTGTTAAGCTGGTAAACAATCGGACACGTTATCTTGGTCCAGGATCCTGCATAGGGCTAGGACAATTTTTGTTAATAGCTGAAGTAGTTTGATTGTACACAATTCTTTGGCTGTCAGTAGTTTTACGCTGAATGGATTTGACTGCAGCAGAAACTGCTATTCAGCATTCTGGATTAGGAAGCAAGAAGGAACTGACATATTCAATCCTATTTAAGCAGGATAAGAGCAATACAAATAAACTCTAGAGCAATTTCATCAGTTGGCTGCCTAGAAATGATGATTACGCCTTGTGTTTTCAGTTGGAGATTCATGGATAAACCTCACACATTTGTTTAAAATTTGGGGAAAGCGGGGGTGGTAAAGCAGAGCGGAATTTTGCTCAAGATAAAACTTGTACTTGGCTCTGTGGGGCAGAAGTATGCAAAGGCTTCCCCCACCCCACTTTGCTTTTGTAGACATTCAAGAATTTGATGAGAAAAATCAAATAAAGTTTTGTTCACTGAAGAGACATGAAAAGATGCAACAAAACACGTTGGAAAACCCTAGGTGGGAGATGCTTCGTGACTCTAGTATGTATCAGACAACTTTGGGATTTTTCTTACAGTATAAGTTGTAGTGCAGACATACCTCTGGAGAGGCTAAAAGAAAACAAAAATTTATTAAAAATCTGTTCGCACAGCTATTGAGTTGCTACTGTAAATTCAAATAATCTGTTCTTTGTAGGGTCCTTCACAGCGCTATTAATGTCAGTGTGTTATTTTCATATGACCAACCAGAAGCCATCCTCATTTAAAAAATTATGACTTTTTGGGTAGATATTCATAAATGTTTGTGCAGTGTTAAAATTGGAAAACATTTTAATCATTGGTGGCCGTGTGCGTGCTTTCAAGAACGAGGTAATCCGGTACAGCAAGCCACGTAGAAACACTGATGCGGAATAAGGAATAAGCTATGTCTCATTCCCTGGGACTCTATAAGGCAAGATGAATATCGACCACATTTGTATTTTTATCTCTATGTAAAGAGGGCAGTAGTGATGGAGTTAATCTCTGGAGTTACCGCAGATGTGATTTTGATGCCTGGCTTTTCCTTATGGTTTCCAGATATAGCTGATTCTTCAGGGAATGACTTTGCTCACGTTCTGCCCACCCTCCCCGCCCCCCCTCCCAGAGAACATTTCATTTTGGTCTCTGCAACTTTATGAGGAGTGGTACCTGGACACAGGCAGTTCATATCACTAGCAATTGAATGGGTTTATTCCTGACTGTTCATGTACATGGAGGATCATAAAAATCTTAGTTTTTAAAGAGTCTTTCAAGGTAATTGTAGACCCAATTCCCTCAGCGGGAATTCTCCTTGGCCACGCTCCTGCCAAGTGCTGTGGATCAGATGAGGATCAAGTGGAACCGAGCGAAAGCAAAGTCATGCTCCAGAGAAGCAGTGGGCGGATATTAACACTGTATCAAGATGGAGTAGAGGGTCTCAATATGCAAGCTCAAGTCAGGGCCAACAAGAACCACCTTGGTTTTGGGAGTTTGGGGCCAACAGATACAACCAGATCCATTTGCCTGAAGTTCCTTGGTCCTTGGTCCTGCATGGCTTTGAAAGATCGAGACAATGTCTTCCTGGCCACACAGTGGAATATTTAAAAATTATCACTCTGTATCTGACATTGGGTCTTCCCTGGTGGCTCAGTGGTTAAAGAATCTGCCTGCTAAGGAGGAGACTGGGGTTTGATCCTTGGGCTGGGAAAATCCCCTGGAGGAGTTCATGGCAAGGCACTCTAGTATACTTGCTGGGATAATCCCATGGACAGAGGAGCCTGGCGGGCTACAGTCCATGGGGTCACAAAGATTCAGACACGACTAAGTGACTAAAAAACAACAACAATCTGACATTAAATTCTGGAGGATTTCCAGTGATAGGAGAACTTACCACCTCCAAGGTAGACATTTTGATTATTTTAAAAATTTATCCTGACAATCATATTTTAATTGCGTTGAAGAGCCACTTATTATGTTTTCAGATTATTATAACTTGAGGAGAAAGTCTTGTGCTTCAGAAAGTGGCAACATTTCAAATAGTGGACAGCCACACACGTGATTTATTAACATTTTACGCGCTTGCATTTATGGTATTAATGAAGAGTTCTTGAATGAAAAAAATCACATATCTTCTGTGTGGCCTGCAAATACTGGCTGCTGAAAATTGTTTTGAAGGATTTCAAGACCTAGAGGAAACCAAAGGGGGAGCTGCAGCCATGCTTCTTGGTGTCCAATGGATAGATGGTCAGTCAAGTTCTTGGTGGCGGTACGCGTGGAGGTCGTGGTTGGCAGAATTTCTGTGGCACGTATTACCCTCAACAGGGCTGTACTTTGTGTGTCTTTGGGAGTTGAGGTCTCCCAGGTGTAGCAAGGGCACAGTGGGCCCTGAAGGTGTCTGCTCCCACGCTTCAGCTCAGCTTTGTGGACGGTCCGCTCCACCCACTGCCTACCCTGACCCCATGTTTCTCTTCTGTCTGGGCTCCTGTCGCTTACTGAGTCTGAGAACCGGAGAAACAGGCTCTTCAGGTAAGTGTCTTAACTTTTCTGTCTGGAACGGCTGTCATGGATGTCGTTGTTCTGTGTCCACAGAGGGCGGCCCGGCCTGTCAGTGAGGAGGGGTGACGAGAGGGAAGTCCTGCAGATCTCTCAAGTCTCTGAGGACGAGCATGAGGTGTGTCGGCCATCTTGGATCCCATCACACGCCCATCCATGGAAAACCACTCTTCCTCCGTCTCCTATCTGTGCCCACACTCACGTATCCAGGTGACTGCTGTTTTGCTGTTTTCGTGTCAAGAATTTTCCACTAATATGTGGAAATGTGTCTGGAAAGACGGAAGTGTGTCTAACATTGTTTTTTTTGACAGTGTTCCTTTGCAGTTGGCTTGTTAGTACATTATAACCATTCTATTTGGTGGTACTTTGCAATGGCAGGGCTTCCTTTGAATTATTAGGCTGTTCCAGAAGCTGGTTGAACTCATTCAAACACAGGATCAGTAAAAAAGAATACAGTTAATGCAAATTGAGCACTTACTATGTGCTAAACACTGTGGACCTCCTGAGGTCCGCATTCTACAGAGGAAAACCTGAGCCACAGATAGGACCAGAAAATGGCTCATAGGGTCATAGGTGGCAGGGTTGGGATTTGAAGCCTGGGACATTGACTGTAAGGCTTACAGCCCTTGTCAAACGCTGTGTTGCCTCTCACATTTCATCGCTGGACATCCCAATGGCCTGGCACCTTTAACACCACTCAGCGAGAGTGGGAACTCATGGCTTTGCCTGCTCAGCATCTCTGTCCTTGAGAATGACCTTCCTTTGATGAAGAGTTGCCATTTTTTCTAAATTTTCAAGGTCACTGAGAAGTTTTCATGACAGTGTATTTGGACTGTCTCTCTTATAACCCTCCCCTCTTCTGCTAGGGTTGGGGATCCGGCAGAGTTGGGTCAAATGACATGCCTTCCTGCAAGTTTTGGAGGTGGGAATGAGAATGGAGATGTATTCTTCCTCTTCCAGGCTGAAATGGGAACAGGCGGAACTTCACACCTACTGGTGCCCTGTTCTCCACCACGTGGATCACAGAAATGAGGTATGTCAATGTGCTAAGAGAGAAGAGGTTGACCTGAAGCAAAGGATCTCAGAAGAGGGAGAAGGGAAGAGCCTCCACCGTCATTTCATAGCCTTGTTCCAGATGCTCTGCAGAGCTAGTGTGCTCTCTTCCTGGGTTTCTGCAGGACATTCTTGTAGCCTTCATCAAATATTCTCTTTCACTAGATTAGGTTGAAATGCTGTCAATCACTTTCCTTCAAAAAAGTTCTAGATAGTGGGCTAAATACAAAATTATGGCGATATACCCACTCACTCCTTGAATTTACATCCAGAGAGTGTCTAGTCTTCAGTGCAGGGATCTGTTTGGGGTTGGGTATACAGTGGTGAAAATTGCTCAGTCGTCTCTGACTCTTTGCAACCCCATGGACTATACAGTCCATGGAATTCTCCAGGCCAGAATACTGGAGTAGGTGGCATTTTCCTCTCCAGGGGATCTTCCCAACCCAGGGATCTAACCCAGGCCTCCTGCATTGCAGGTGGATTCTTTACCAGCTGAGCCACAAGGGTGGACAAGGTCTCTTCTCTTATGGAGATTAAACAAGTAGAGGAACACATGAGGTGAGACCATTTCAGGAATTCCCTGGCGCTCCAGTGATTACGGCTTCCGTGCTTCCGCTGTAGAGGGCACCGTTTGATCTCTGGTTGGGGAACTAAGATCCTGCATCCCCTGCAGAGTTGGGGATGGGGAGAACGTTTCAGAAGGACAGGAAGTAAATCAGAGATGATGAAGCTGTGAATGGCTAAGGCAAGGGTCAACCAACCCATGGTATTAGGATGGTGTTTCTGAAGAGGGGACTTGGGACTGAGGTCTGAATGACCTTGCAAGATGGGGGTTCTAGAACATTCTGCACAAAGAAACTGAGTGCTAGGTGTCTGAGAGGGGCAGAGTTTGCCACATTCAAGGTACAGATAGGTGGGTCTGGAGGGTCATGGAGGAGGAAGAAGGAGGAACAGGGATTGTAGAAATAGGCCGTGTCAGGGCCCAGTGCCCCTTGTGTCTGCAGAAGAAGATGCATTGAGGAGCCAGTTTCTCTCCAGAGAGAAGAGCAGGCTAATTCAAACCAACTGACCATCCCTCAGAAGCTCACTCTGGTTAGCACATGTGATGGAGAACAGGAGAGAAGGAGAAAAAGAGTGCATGGCTCTGCAAAGGCCTCTTTTTTAGATGAGAGGGAGAAATTATGGGCAAGGTAGGGCTACATGGATGGGCTTCCCAGGTGATGCTAATGGTAAAGCATCCACCTGCCAATGCAGGATACGTAAGAGACTCAGGTTCGATCCCTGGATTGGGAAGATCCTCTGGAAGAAGGTATGGCAGCCCACTCCTGTATTCTTGTCTGGAGAAGCCCATGGACAGAGGAGCCTGAAGGGCTACAATCCATAGGGTCACAGGTGACTTAGCATGTACCCATTCAGGGCTACGTGGATCACGGGAATACCAGCTGGGGTGGACTTTGGGCAAACCAGTGCCATGCCATTAGTTTTTTCTTATAAGGGAGGGATCAACTTTGAACAGCTCTGATTACCTTGAAACCATGTTAGTTTTTTAAAAACATTTTTAATTGGAGGATAATTGTTTTGCAATATTGTGTTGGTTTCTGCTGTACAACAACAAGAATCAGCTAAAAGTATACGTATATCCCCTCCTGCCTGAGCCTCCCTCCTCCACCCCCAGAATTTTTAACCAAATTGAAGGTGACTTCTGTAGCCCGTTCTTCATCCCAACTTCATTCTCACCTGGATAGGTTGTGATATGATACAGAGCAGCGGGTCTCCAGTGGTAGTGCAGCAGAATCACAGGGAAGGCGAGTGAAAACCCAGGTTGCTGGGCCCCCACCTCCAGAATTTTTGGTTCAATAGGTCTGGGTGCGAACTGAGAACATGCTTTTTCCACAGGGTCCCAGGTGATCCTGCGGTTACTGGTCTCCAGGGACCGCACTTGGAGAACCAGTGAGGTAGAAGAAGGCTTGATGGGATCTACACCAGAATCACCTGGGGCGTCTAGTCTGGGTGAAAGAACGCCTGGTAAAATATTACCTGCTGGTAGAATAGTAAACTAAGCTATGCTAAATGCAACTCTTGATAGATTTAGCAATGCCAGCCAGGGTTACATGCAAGAGTGTCTTGGGCTGGAAGTGAATTATGACAAGCTTGAAAGCTCTGTTCTTTGGAGAGTAGGTGTGTGAAGGAAGAAGATAGTGATGGGAATTTCTCTGATACTGCTCTTTGGGGAAAATGAGTCTTAAATTTTAAGGAGCATCAGTTTGACAGGACTCAAAGCTTCAGCTTCATTAAATCAAAATTTTCATTTTTAAGTCTGGAATTTATGTTACGTTTTGATCTTAACCAAATGGCTAAGCTTATAAACATTTTTTTTCCTCCTACAATGGCAGTCTTTTTAATCACTTTGTTTTTATAAGAAGCTGCCTGAAGTATTTTGCATGAATAATTATAGTTATGTAGATGCCATTACAAATTTTTTGTACTAAGTAAAATGATTTTCACTTTAAGGACTTAAAAAATAGTTGGGTAGCATACTAAATACTCTCATGTGTCATAGTACAATAGCATATAGTTTTAAATTTGCAATTAATTCATAGGTGACAAGAAAGCTATTCAGATAGCATTTTCCATTCTAATAGATTTATATTTAATATGAGTAACTGACATACACCAGGAATGAAAAAGCAAGTTTTCTTTATGCATTATAATAGATATATTTTATGCAGGAAAAGCATTAAAAAAAAAGAAGGAAAAAAGGGTCCAAATATTCCCTATTGTAGGATCACTTTCTAGTATATTTTATTTTTTTATTAGGTAATATATGAATACGTGCATAATTTACTAAAGGGATATATTTAGCTACTTACCTAGTTATTATACTAAATAATTTTGCTAAGTTCTTACACATAGTATTTCATAAACAGGTTCTGGTTTTGCCATCTCATGTATATTGTTGAATTAAAGTACTTAATTTCCTTGATGAATTAAATCATAGAAGGAAAATATGAATCATATAAAGAAGATGTCTGATTCCCAGTTGCCTCATTCTCACGTGGAAGTCCCCTATTTTCATTCTTACCTGTCCTCTGCCCCAGTGGGTTGTACTGTTCACTCAGGGTTAGGAACATGGAGGGTCACCAGCACGGCAGGTTGCACGTCTGCTCTGTGATGGAGGCAGCGGGGATGCTGCTCTGAAGCGGATTCAGCCTTCCTGTTGCACCTGGCCCAGTGCTCACGTCTGTGTAGAGACACAGTCCTAGTGTCTGGCCAGTTGGTGGCTGACCTTCCTTTTCCATTTTGTACAATGTGAACTGCATGTTGAACTTCACATATTTCCCTCTTATTGGCTAGTGAATACAGTCTGGGACATTTTCTCAGTTATTTTCACATCCTCAGGTAGCTTCCTTCCAACATAGGCAGTTTGGTAAAGATAGGATCCAGTTCCTAATTTTTCCCTGAACACAAACTCCTTATTCTCATCTAGAGGGTCGTGTGTTCCTATTGCTTAGAAACGTGGAAGTCAAAGTTAGTAGCTCAGTTGTGTCCAGCTCTTTGGGATACTGTAAACTGTAGCCTGCTGAGATCCTCTGTCCATGGAATTCTCCAGGCAAGAATACTGGAATGGGTGGCCATTTCTTTCTCCAGGGGATCTTCCCAACCCTGGGATAGAACCTGGGTCTCCTGCATGGCAGGCAGATTCTTTCCTGTTTGAACAACCAGGGAAGCTAGTACTGCTTAGAAGAGCTGCCCAATTCTCCTAAAACCAGAAACAGCGTCTTCTGATTTTGCCCTACCTAAACCTAGGCATCTCTTAATTTATGTTCATATGGGATGAAGAACCTAATTTTGATGCATAAGTTAGAGGAATGAGAAATCTGTTCTGTGAAGCTCAATGTTTACCGAAAGTTGCAGTTGTCTTTTCTTTCTTTTCTTTTCTTTTCTTTTTTTTTTTTTTTTGCAAAAGTTTATTCTTAAATGTACAATAGGTTCCAAGACAACACTTCATTCTAGCTATAGGTAGCAACAGATATTATGGCAGGGAATCCAGGTGTTTAAACAGGAATGGAACTAAGGGTCATCATTGCCTCAGGCACAAGGAACAGCTTACTTTTTGCCAGATTTCTTAATTCCACTGGTGGCCAGGGGGGCCTTTCCCCACGGCCTTTGCTTTTAGCTCCTTGAGTTTCTTCTGCTCCTCCTTCTGCTTCTGTTTGAATGTCTTATCTTCCTCGTCCATCTCCTTGGCATGCTTCTTGGACTGCTTCAGGGGCTTCTTCTTGCCACCTTCGCAGCCCGACATGGCGCCTGCCGCCCCTTCCCCAGACCCTGGCACCCCAGTTGTCTTTTCTATTGTGTCCTTTTCCTATCACTGCTAAGGTCGCCTTTCTCTTACTCTTGAGCAGTGGTTGCTCTTTCTCTTATCTTTGTTAAAAAAGTAAGTAGAGTGAAAGAAAGAGCTTCCCGGGTGGCTCAACTGATAAAGAATCTGCCTGCAACACGGGAGACCATGGTTCGATTCCTAGGTTGGGAAACTCCCCTGGAGAAGCAATAGGCTACCCACTCCAGGTATCATGGTCATCCCTGGTGGCTCAGACAATGAAGAATCCACCTGCAATGTGGAGACCTGGGTTTGATCCCTGGGTTGGGAAGATCCCCTGGAGGAGGGCATGGCAACCCACTCCAGTGTTCTTGCCTGGAGAATCCCCATGGACAGAGCAGCCTGGCGGGCTACAGGCCATGGGATCACAAAAAGTCAGACATGACTGAGCGACTAAGCACAGCATTGCACAGAGTGAAAGAAAGCAAGAACTCAAAGGAAAGCAGGTTGACTGAGTGTTTTGTTACTTGGGCCTATTTAAAGGTGTTATGCTAAATTTCCCTTGAAATGCTTTTCCTGATTGAACTCTAATTTCAGTTAGTGTTTGTTACCTAAAACTCCACAGTGCTTTACTACTGACTTTGCTCCTTTGTTTTATTTCTACGTGAACGTATTTAATACAGGGAATAACATTAGCAAAACTTTCAGATCAATCTAGCTTTACCTGCATGCAATAGAGCATGTTTCTAAGCAATGCATTAGAGCAAATAAAAATTTATTTTTAGTAGCTTAAAAATTCTTAATTATAATCTAAGTGTTGCTTTCATGGGAAATGTTGAGGTTTAATTTAAGGTTATTTTTTTGGTTTATAGGTTTAAAATCTTGCCTTTGTTTGGTATGCAGCTTTGAATGGATTTAAATAAAACTCTAGTTTGTAACTTATTTATATTTTTATATTTATTGTAAATCTCCAAGCAGGGACAAAATAAAAACTAAGTTTGAGTTAGTTTATCCCACATTTTGGTTCTATGATCAGCATTTAATTAAAAAATAATAATTCTTTTCTGAGTAGTAAACATTGATTTGGCAAGATTAGGATCTGGGATTAATTGTTAGAGCCAGACTTATTCCTAGATTTTAATCAAATATGCGATTCCTTAAAAAAATAAAATCAATGCATGCTATTTTATAGCTTGCCTGCTGGCATTTCCAAAGAGCCTGGGATGAGCCCTAAGAGCAGGAGTTTCATGGTGACCTTGATGGGGTGGGGCAGGGGCGGGCAGAGAGCAGTGGGTTAACACTGATACTCTTACATGGCAAGCAGAGAGAAAATGACCATGGTTTCTGTATGAAGCTTCTGTATGAAGCTTCTGACTTACAGAAGCTTCATACATAGATTCTAGGCTGCACAGAACCATTGAGAGTTTAGCAATAGATAAGCCTTGACTCATTATTGATATAAAATGATTTTTTTGTTTGCCTTAAAAGAAATTTCCTACTGAAATAGAAACCTATTTTGAAGAAAGGAAAGACTTGATAAACCTGGAGATCCTAGTCCTGACCATCCCTCTCGCTTTCTAATAGGTAACAATAATAACTATAGGATAAAACAATTTGATGTGAATACAAAAGTTTGTTATGAGCTTGTGTAGTAACACATATCAACAACGACTGGTGTATCATGTGTGTTGTTGCTTAGTGGCTGATCATGTCTGACTCTTTTACAACCCCATGGACTGTAACCCACCATGCTCCTCTGTCCATGGGGTTTCCCAGGCAGGAATACTGGAGTAGGTTGCCATTTCCTTCTCCAGGGATCTTCCTGACTCAGGGACTGAACCTGCATCTCCTGCATTGGCAGGTGGGTTCTTTACCAGGGAAGCCAGTTGTGTTGTGTCAGCTGCTTAGTGGTGGCTGACTTTTGGGGACCCCACGGACCATATAGCCAGCCGGCTCCTCTGTCCATGGAATTCTTCAGGCAAGAATACTGGAGTGGGTGGCCATTCCCTCCTCCAGGGGATCTTCCTGACCCAGGGATCTAACCCAGATCTCAGGCTTTGCAGGCAAATTCTTTACCACTGAGCCACCTGGGAAGTCCTGTATTATGATATAAAAAGATAAAAATCTCTTCCCAGATAAACTAATCGGGCAAAACAAATTTCTAACTGTTCCACTCTCCCTTTAAATGAAGTCAGACTTTGAAAGGGCAAATGTTATTTAAGCTCTAAGTTCACATCATTAACACAGTTGAGGGCAAACTCTGGAATGCAGCTGGGTCCAGTGGAAAGTAGTGTAACCCTGCTCTTGAATGTCAGGCTTCCTTGATGGCTCAGACAGTAAAGAACCTGCCAGTAAGAATGCAAGAGACCCAGGTTCCATCCCTGGGTCGGAAAGGTCCCCTGGAGAAGGTAATGGCTACCCACTCCAGTGTTCTTGGCTGGAAAATCCCATGGACAGAGGAGCCTGGCAGGCTACAGTCCATGGGGTCGCAAAGAGTCAGACATGACTGAGTGAATTTCACTTCTCTTAAATGGGCAGAGCAGTGAGAACAGGTTATTCCAATCAAATCATCTCATTGGACTTGGCAGATTCTTAGACCTTCGAATAAGTTGCTGTAGTTTATTAAACCAAATGAATTGCCACGGGATGTTAGCCTTGGAGATTGTGGGCAGATAGCATGTCTCAAGGTGCGAACTTTTCTCTTTCCTGCAGACGTGTCCTGTCAGAATCATGATACCGTCTGTCATGGGGGAGCAGGCAAATGATTTTCCTCTCCATCGGATGGAGTTTCTGGAAAGCTGTGTCAGTGGAAGCATACAGCTAGAAACTTCTGTTTTTTCCCCACCTTCTCCCTGCCATGCTAAATTCCTGGATAGACATTAACTCTGCACTTGGTGCCAGGGCTGTTGAAAACAAATTCATCAGCAGAGTTAGCTGATGAAATTCTGTGTGGGTGTTTTTTTTTTTTTTTTTTTTTTCTTTCTTTTAAGAAGTATCTTGAATTTTGAGACAAATGTACAACTCCCCGCCACCCCCTACCCCTCCAACCCGATCAATTCTTGGCCTCACTTTGTAATTTCCCTCCAGCTCGTGTATTACTTTATTCAATGGTGGACTTTCCGTGGGGTCTTGAATGGTAACTTCAGGGCTTTAGGACGAATTAGCACAGTATTCAGCTTGTAAAGGTCTTTATAATCTTTAATGGGCCAGACTGGTGAATAGTCATAAGACTTAGTCAAACAACTGGCAGGAAACATTAGGACTTCTCAGGGAGCTTAATGACTTTATGGATTTTTTCTTTAGATGATCCTGCCACTCGGACTTGGGCCTTAACCAAAACCAGGTGAAAACTTCGAGCCAGTGTCAGAGTCGGTGCCTTTATAACATGGTTGGGAAAATTCCTAACAGTCCTGAGTCTCTGCTGCTTCTGATGGTTCATGTGTTGGGTCATTCATTCGGGTAATCAACACACCTAAGTACGCCCAGAGAAAAAACACCTGAGATGGTCCTCTAGTATCCGTTAGCTGGAAAGGAGTGACAGATGTGTGAATGCGTGGCTAGGACACAGTATGATGAGACAAAGCCCTGGGGCAGTTCCAGTGGGGATGGCCAGCTTGCCTTCGAGAGAAGAGGGTGTCTTCACAGGGCAAAAGTTTTCTGAAGGATCAACAGAAGCTGCCCATGTTCACTGGGCAGGAGAGTGCATTTCAAATAGGAGTCTTTGAAAATGGATAAAAGCAGAAAATGATCTGATGGGCTTGCACAGGTTGAATGGTTTGATGTGCCTGGAGTGTGGACAGTAGGGGTCAGGGAGCACGTGACGTGGACGGTGGGAGCCGAACCCAGAGAAAGATGGAATTCAGATCATCACTGGCTGGGGTCAGCTGTTTGGAGCATCATGATGGGTATTAAAGTAGACTGTGGCATGCTAAGATTTATGGTTTTGAAAAATCACTCGAGCAGCAAAGTGGAGAGTGAAGGAGAGGGGCTCAGGCCAAAGAGACAGGAAGGTAAGTCGAGGGACAAATGAAACGATCCAGGGAAGAGAAGCTACGGGGTAGCTGGCACCATAAAGATTCCTGGTCTGGTGGCAGATCCTTCCAGCTGGTGACGTGGAAACTGGAATCGTGACTCACAGGAGAGAGCAAGGCTTTGAAGGTGGAGGGGATGTGGTTTTGCCCAAAGGGAGGTTGAAAAGCCATGTTGAATTATTAACACATTTGGCATGGTCAGTCTTGGCTAAGTCATGTCATGTTTAAAGTTTCTGATGGAGGAGATCTTAGAAACAAGAGCGCTGATCTAGAAGGCATGAAAAATAAGTGAAAGTGTTAGTTGCTCAATCGTGTCTGGCTCTTTGCAGCCCCATGGACTGTAACCCACGAGGCTCCTCTGTCCTGGGGATTTCCCAGGCAAGAATACTGGAGTGGGTAGTCAATCCCTTCTCCAAGGGATCTTCGTGATCCAGGGGTTGAACTGGGGTCTCCTGCATTGCAGGCAGATTCTTTACTGTCTGAATAACCAGGGAAGCATGAACGATAATGAACATTAGAGGAATATGGCATTGGTAAAATTAATTAGGATGGTTGATTTGAAACAACTTTGTAAACTGTAAAGCAGTGTACAAATATTAGACGTTGCTGTTATTTTCCATATGTTAATAGAAGTGTTGGAAAGATCCGCTGAAGAAAGAAATGACAACCCACTCCACGATTCTTGTCTGGGGAATCCCATGGACAGAGGAGCCTGGCGGGCTACAGTCCATGGGGTTGCAAAAGATCCAGACATGACTTAGCAACTCAACAGCAATGGCAATACAGAAAGAGAGACATTAGGATAATGTTTGTGAGCAATTTCAGAAGCCTCGAAGTCTGGGGTTGGGAGGTGCTTCTGGTTCCCCTGGGAATGGAAATGGAGCCAGTAAACATGAATCAGATCCTCACTGAACAAACCATCTTTCCATCCCCTTCAAGCTAGTTACTCGCTTGTGTACGCTGGAACAAGTTCTCTC
Source organism: Capricornis sumatraensis (assembly GCF_032405125.1). Classification (NCBI taxonomy): domain Eukaryota; kingdom Metazoa; phylum Chordata; class Mammalia; order Artiodactyla; family Bovidae; genus Capricornis; species Capricornis sumatraensis. The sequence goes on along the minus strand of NC_091080.1, from coordinate 90,144,476 downwards.
GATTTTGCACACTTAGGATATCTCCTCTACCTCCCATCACGCCCAGAGCTCTAAACCGGCAGATCCCAAGACAGGGACGTTAGAAAAGGAAGAGTTTTCTGAGGTCAGAATTTCTGCTATAAAGTTTGAAAGGAGATCTATTTGCCTTCCAGAGCATCTCAGGTTTAAAAATCCAATTGCCTCGATTTCAATGTTGTTTTAGATCGAGCATGATCTTACAGAGGCCACCTGTGCAGGGCCAGTGAGTGTGAAAGAGCCTCTTAATCTCAGTGCATGAACAGAGCGAATGGTGCCTTTGTCTGTCTCTCTCTGATTTTTCCCCTCTGGACGCTAGCCCTACAGTGGGACACTTAGAAGTAGAACTCCTAAATCGTGTCATATTCGTAGTAATTTCTGTAGCGAGGGAAAGAGGTGTCTGGTGTAGATTTAATGTCAGCAATAACACAAATCTTTCCTAGAGCACCCGTGAAGAACTGCTTGATGATATAGAGAATTTATGACCTGGGAGATAATTTATTTCAAATAAAATTAGAAAACACAAGCACTGCTTTGGGATTTTGGAAAACTTTGCTGTTCAATTTCCAGAGTCGAAACACTTGAAATAGAGAAAGTGTCACTTCACAAAAAACAATGGCTTAATCTGTACCCTTGAATTAGAGCCAGGGGAAAGAATTCAAAACACAGAGAAATCATTCTCGGGAGATAAGCAATATTTTCGCTTCTTGAATATTCACATATGCATCTGGATATACAAGGCAGCCTGTTTATCTCTGGGTGTCACTCTCTTCTGGCACGTGAAAGTGAACTGTAATAATGATAGATGTTCACTGAGGGATTACCACCCTGTGCTGGGAGAGGGGTCTCCCCACTTTGATCTTCCTTAGTTCTCAACATAATTTTATCATGTGCTGTGATTTCTTTTCTACAGATGAGAAACAGGAAGGTTATATAATTTGCTCAAGATTATACAGTGGGTCTGTGTAAGACCTGGGTTCAGAACTAGCAGTCTATATGGTTTTGATATCTGAGCTCTTTCCAAAAATACTATAACCCATCTCCAGAAGCTGTCACCAGAAGGAAGCTTTTCTGAGTGGCATACTTGGGGGACGAATATTTATAAACTAAGACATTCTAATAGAATTGATTGAGTTGTTAGTCATTTGGAAATCATGGCATAAGAGGAAAAGTTGAAATTACTGGAGTTAAATAAGCCAGTGAAAGGGCCACCTGAGAACAAAATAACTTTCTTCAAATACCTGGAGAGCTGTCACACATAAGCCTGGACATACTCCTGTCTGTGGCATCAAAAATGGGTAGTGGATGAAAGCTGAAAAAGGTGACCTGACCCCTAGGAGGTCAGCACTTTCTGAAAGAGCTTGCTTGGCAGCGCGATGGGCAAGGGATTGATCCGTGTGAGTAACAGAGATGTTTGCTTCTCAAGGATAATGAAGAGAAGATTACTGTATTAGGCAGAAGTTTGGGCTGGCTGGTCTCTGACATATTTCAATTCTGAGGTTACATAAATGTCAATTCACAACACTTTGCTATGAATAAGTTGACCAGTCCTTCTCTTAGTGATGGGGCAAGACTAGACACTGAAAATACTGAGTGCCTGAAAATGCTAAGTCTTGAAGACACTTTGCCCGTTTAACAATTTTACTCATGATCGGCTTATATTTGCATTTTTTTTTTTTTTTATCACAGAAGAACATGAAAATTCCAGTAATTGTTTTTCTCCGAAATTCTGTTTCTGAATTTGAAGGAAAGCATGTTTCAGTTTTGGTAAAAGTCTAATATATTTTTAATAGATACGTAAGTTCTTCTGACTCCATGTTTAATGGGTCACAAAGAACCTGGCAGAAGGTTTTCTAGGATGTAATGGGTGTAATTGAGTGGTGATAGGTTTTCAGAAAGTACTCAAGACACAGGTAATTCATTGCAGAAGAGAATGATTTTCTCCATGAACTCTGAATCAGAAATGTTGGTATATTAATTACAATGCATTCTCTAACATAAATCCAATTATACCAACCTCGCTGATTCATATGCTGGTGAAGAATCTGCCTGCAATGCGGGAGACCTGGGTTCGGTCTCTAGGTTGGGAAGATCCACTGGAGAAGGGAACGGCTACCCTCTCCAATATTCTGGCCTAGAGAATTCCAGGGACTGTACAGTCCATGGGATCGTGAAGAGCTGGACACGACTGAGCGACTTTCACTTTCGCTATGTTCACAACATTTTAAAAAGGCTGAAAGAGCAATGCCCTGGAAAACACTTAAAGAGTCTTGGCAAGAAGTCAGGTTTAACTAGACTGTGGGGGCTGCATAATTTGGAGGCAGGATTTTATTAAACTAAGAAAACTAGCCAGGGCCCTTCTCTGGGAAACTTGTGGATAGTGGGGACACATTAATTCTTGTGACATTTATCAGGTATTTGTTCATTTCATGAACACTTTGAACTCCTATGACTTGGTTCATTGACTCGAGGGACATACACGTGTGGTCACATCTTTTTCTGCATTTACTCTGTTGAACTTCCAGTGTCTTTCCTCTGACGAGGTGTCCAGATCAATAGGTGATCAATAGCTCATTCTTGTTTTGAGACACCAGCAACTACCATCTTTTTTTGTTTGTTTGTTTGGTTTTTTTTTTTTTCTGAGACAGCGTCCTTTTGGGAATTGGCCTGTATTCCTAAGAGCACTCCCATCCATCATGGCAGGGAAACCATGGCTGGTCCAGGTTCCTGCACTAGCCCTGGGGTTCCCCTTGGTGGGACTCCAAAGATAGGACTTGAATTCTGCTCTTCCCTGTCTCCTATGTGGACTTGGATATATTGCTGTTCATCTGCTGGCACTTCATTACCTGTACAAGAATCCACTGAGTCCATGTGCCATGTCAGAGGGAGAAACCCACACGTCACCCATTTGTTCATCCTTTGCTTAGTTGCTCTGCTGTCTAATTCCTTCCTGTACCTCCAAGCTTCGCCCATCTTGGACGAGGGCAGAGGCACACCTCACAAACCACTAAATTGAATTCTGTGTCAGGGACACAGGGCAAGAGCCGTCAAGAAACGTTTCCAGGGAGCTGGAATGGTGTGAGTCATAGACACATTCCCAGCAAGGAGCCACCCCTGTGTGCTCAAGCGGGCATTATCTTAGTGTGTGTCTGTACTCCGCAGAGCCTGAGGCAGACTCTCGGAGAACACCGCTGCCGCTCTGTGCTCTGGCCATTTCTGCTGTGCCCAGGAAAGAAGATTCTAGTCTTGCGCTGCTCTTCTGCTCAGTTGCTTCACTTGTGCCCGACTCTTTGAGACCCTGTGGACTGCAGCCTGCCAGGCTCCTCTGTCCAGGGATTTCCCAGGCAAGAATCCTGGAGTGGGTTGCCATTTCCTCCTCCAGGGCATCTTCCCCACCCAGAAATGGAACCCGAGTCTCCTGCGTCGCAGATGGATTCTTTACCACCGAGCCACCCAGAAGCCCTCTATTCTTAAAAAAGAAAGAAAGGAAAGAAAGTGAAGTCACTCAGTCGTGTCCGACTCTTTGAGACCCCATGGACTACTGCAGCCCGCCAGGCTCCTCTGTCCATGGGATTCTCCAGGCAAGAATACTAGAGTGGGTTGCCGTTTCCTTCTCCAGGGGATCTTCCTGACCCAAGGATCGAACCCGGGTCTCCCACATTGCAGGCAGATGCTTTACAATCTGAGCCACCAGGGAAGACACTTCTTATAGAAGAAACAATATTTGACAGAAACACAGGGAATGAGTCTTGAACATCTGTTATGCTGTTAATTTATGAGGAGTTTTTAAAAGACTCAGTGTTGGTTTTGTTCACCAAAAACATAAAAGCTAATTTGTAATGTTTTCAGCAGAAATGGCTACAGATCAGATGGTCTCATATACTGTTCTGGATTGTCTCCTATTTAAATGACCTTCTTACTGACAGTCACCGACCTTCAGAGGTTGCTTTAACTCTGAAACATAGCAGTGAACTACTCCATGGATGTGTCCAATAGCATTTAGAGAATTTAAAAAGTCAGCTTGCTAAGCTTGTTAGACTCCAACATAAGCCAGTGTACGTCCTGAGGGAATATCTTTACTTAGAGGACAATGGCTAATGTGAAATTATCACAGGTCTCAATTTGTGTTGGCTTTCTGTGTATCATTTGCAGTTTACAGGTTCTTATCCACATGTGGCATGTGCAACAGAAATCACTTCTAACTCATTTTAGACTGAATAATTGTCTTCTGCAAATGACTTCAGACAATGACCTTTTCAAGGGATAATCTTCACTGTGTAGAATATACCATCCAGTTGTTGAGTGTATCTGAACATCCATTGGAAACAGAAAGCAAAGGTATCCGTGGCCCATTTAGTACTCACTAGACAGATTTAAAAAATAAAGATGCAGTTATCAAAATGCTTAAAAATTCCAGAACATCATTTTATAAAACCATCTATATTAAAAATCTTCAAAAACAAAGTACTTAATGTTCTTTTTGGAGTGAGAAAAAGCCTCAGAACTTTGTTAAGTGATCAATACTATTCAATTTTATTCCTCCTCATTTTAATTTACTTATTAAACATCTTGGAGCTTAAAAGAGATACTTGTAATTTGAATAGTGGGAGAAAGAAGACTGAGTTAAAGATGATTAGAGCAATAAAAAAAGAAAAAACGTCTTCATTTTGAAATAAGAAAGCAAATTCTACTATTTTTCTTGAGCCCTTCAAGGATGAAATGGTTTGACTGTCTCAGCAGGCATCCATAATTCATGAAAGGGATTCTGATTGATTTTCGTGATCAGAAATTGATCTAATTTTATTGTTGACGTATGTTATAATTTAGGATTTTTCTAAGATAAATCATGCTCATGTTTAATTCTTTCTGTTTGAGATGACTACTTCACACAGATTTTTTTTTTTTGTTTTTTGGTATCACTTTCTTTTTCAAGGAGTGTACTGTATAATCATTGAACTCCTCTATAATTACATGGCAAAGACTATGTAAATACGTAATTATGTTCATGCAGATTACTTGATAATTATACTTCCAGTTACCAAGTAATGAACGGAATAGTCATCATGCAACTTGCAGCGCTTAGACTTTCAGCTTGGTCTTTGTTTTTAAAAAAGGAGAGAACTAGATAATTACTCCATGGTTACACGGCACTTACATTGTCAACAGTCATGTATTTACGTTGCTATTACATGGTTATTTTTTACCTTGTAAAATAAAGTGGGGCTGCCTTTTGAAAGAGGTCCTTTCCTCCTCTCTTTTCAATAGGAATTCCACGTCTCAAGCTGGTGAATAGCAGAGCTGAGCTGCTCTTTTGTAAATACTTTAATACCCAGAGTGGCACACAAGCAGAACTGGAAAGGTCTCTGAACTTATCTTTGCCAAGACAGAAGGCAAAAGAGAGAGGGGGAGAAAACCCACAAAACTCTACGTCAAGTGTGTCAGTGAAACATGAAACACGTAGTTATCAACCCTACGTCCAGGGGACTCATTGCCTAACAACAGTGATTTGCTGTTTGTTGGCTGAGCTCATCGGCAGCACCGTTCATCCGTGCTTCCTCCTCCCTGGAAAGTGCTTCTTCTGTTACTCCCAGAACCAGCTATCTTTCGTCTCCTTGATTGCATCTTTCCTTCCCAAACCCCTTGTGCACAACCTCTGCTTCTGGCTCTAACCCTGTGAACACACCGTTAGGTTAGTGTTGCTTACACTTTATTGGAGGAAGTCTTCACTCAGTATCCTGAATAAAAATTCATCAGAAGGACTTCCCTGGTGGTCCAGGGGTTAAGACTCTGCCTTCCAATGCAGGGGACATGGGCTCAATCCCTGGTTGGGGAACTAAGATCCTGCATGGCCAGGGGCAATGAAGCCTGTGCCCCACAGTTAGAGAGAAGCCTGCGTGTGGCCACTAAGCCCTAACTCAGCCAAAAGGAAAAGAAATGAATTTTTAAAAATCCATCAGAGCCTCTGTGATTGATGGCTTTCCATTTTATCTCCAGACTTATCACCAGAGCGTAAGCATAACTAGTTTATGAATATATTTATACTAAATTGGGCTTCCCTGGCGGCTCAGATGGTAAAGCATCTGCCTGCAGTTTGGGAGACCTGGGTTCGATCCCTGGGCTAGGAAGATCCCCTGGAGGAGGAAATGGCAACCCACTCCAGTGGAATTTTCTTGCCTGGAAAATTCCATGGATGGAGGAGCCTGGTGTGCTTAAGATTAATGGAAAGATAAATATGTATAAGTAGATAGAAAAATAGAAGTTTCACACAGCAGTGGCACAGTGGTAATTAATCCGGCTCACCAGTCAGGAGATTCGGGTTCCATCGGTGAGTCGGGAAGATCCCCTGGAGAAGGGAATGGCAACCCACTCCAATATTCTTGCCTAGAGAATCTCATGGACAGAGGAGGCTGGTGGGCTACAGTCCATGGGGTCGCAAAGAGTGACACAACTGAGTGACTGAACACACACACACACACCCACACACACAGTAGATAAACATACTGGGGAATGCATTCTCAGATCCTTATCTTTTGCTATTTCATTGGGCTAGCTATAGCTGAATCCAATGACAAACATTTGCAATAGTTTTAGTAGAGTTATTTTAAAAAGTTTGTTCTTTCTTTCCTTTTTCCGTGGCATACTGTGTCTTTGACTTTGGGAGCTTAAAGAGAAAGAAAGAAAGAAAGAGAACTCGCTCAGTTGTGTCTGACTCTTTGCGACTCCATGGACTATAGCTGACCAGGCTCCTCCATCCATGGGACTTTCCAGACAAGAATACTGGAGTGGGTTGCCATTTCCTTCTCCAGGGGATCATCCCAATCCAGGGATCACTGGGAGCTTAGCGATGTTTCAAATAAAAATATAAGGCACTGGACTCATGCATTCAGGCCATTGATCTGGCATTTGCTTAATACTCATTATATTCAATGCACTGTGATCAGCACGGAGGAGATTCAAAGATAAATATGCAATTTTTCCTATCTTTAATAACAGAAATCCCATTTGGGGAAGGAAGAGAACCCATTTTTAAGTGGACTTTAATATAAAGCAGAAGAAACTAAGGACTATGATACAAAGTGACAGAACCATGAATACTGCTTTCCCTATGATTTCAAGTAATTTATATCTCACTAACTACCTTTATGTTTCCAGAGCAAATTGGCCCATGACTGCTCAAATAAATTAACCTCTCATTTTGCATGACCCATATGTTGGAAGTTTAGAATTAATTTTGCTAATTCCCAAAATTACAAAAATACTGTGTGCTGTGTTTCTGTGCTTGCAAGCATTAAGTGAAAATAGCCTTCTTTTTTGGTTCTTCAGGGAATGTGATCTTAAAAAAAATACAACCAAACTCTCTACAGTTTGAAAGATGATTTTATAATGTAATAAAGATGCATTTATAATGTATGAATCTTGCTAGAATCTTTTCACTTAGTGCTCAAACTCAAATCCATTAATGGCGTCTATAGGTGTCAAATGATTTTTATTATCTCATATTTTAAAATAATCAAATTAAAAATAAATTAAAGCTGAGAATTTGTGTGTGAATTAAAAGATAGAAGAAAACAGACCACAGTAGACATGAGAAACTCTATATAAAGACTGCATTTAATTAATTAATTAATAACTAGCCACCTGAAAAGGACAACTAGATCTCTATATTGCTTGTTACAGCAATATAAATTAATAAAATCCTAAATATTGAATGTTGAAAGAAATATAAAATAGCTGAAAAAAATATGTGAAGAAACTAATATTAGAGTGGAGAAATACTATTAACTATGACCATAGCAGAAAGATGAATATGTTTGATTATATGAATATTAAAAATTTATTCATAGCACAACATGAATTAATTTTCTCAATATATAGAAGTCTTATAATTCAATACAAAATTAACAATACGAAGGGTCAAATAAGTTAATTCACACAGAAAAAAAAAAAAACCACACCAAAAAAAAAAAACCTATCAAAGCTGCAAAAAAGATACTTCAAAGCCAGCCACAACTGAAAATATATAGACTAAATTATCTGGATTGGATAACACACTTGGAGAACTCAGTCATTTCTGAACACTGGGTTGGCGTGTACTGTGATTAGAATCTTCTCGCAGCACGTCAGTCTCTGACGGTGTCATCTCATTTCCAAGGAGAAGAAGCATCTAGTTCCCTCCAAAGCTTCAGCCCACAAAAGGTTTTGGTGTTCTTCTGCCGTGTTTAATTGGCTAAAGCAGTGACAGGACCAGCCCTGATTCAAGGGAACGGAGAAACAGACCCCACTTGTTTATGAGAGCAGTGTGTGTGTGTGTGTGTGTGTGTGTGTGTGTGTGTGTGTGAGAGAGAGAGAGAGAGAGAGAGAGAGAGAGAGAGAGAGAGAGAGAGATTAGTCACTCAGTCATGTCCGACTCTTTGCGACCCCATGGACTGTAGCCCGCCAGGCTCCTCTGTTCACGGGATTCTCCAGGCAAGAGTACTGGTGTCGGATGCCATGCTCTCCTCCAGCGTAATCTTTCCAACCCACTGGTCAAACCCAGATCTCCTGCATTGCAGTATGATTCTTTACCGTCTGAGCTGTCTTTAATCCATGAACATTTGCACCCTGGCAGGCTGCAGTCCACAAGGTTACAAAGAGTCAGAAACGACTCAGCAGCTGAACAACAACACTTTTTAATCCTCTTTCCCTCCCTACATGTGTATTTCTATTTATGTTAGTTCTCTTTAGCATCTTTAGCAACGAGTACTTTTGGGCCAAGAATCCAAGGGAATATTTGGGATTAAAAGGATGCTTGGTTTACACTTTATTCTCTTTTACATTCTTTGAACTTTTTTTTTTTTGCAGTCTGCATGGTTAATTTTTTTAAAGATAATTTATCTCTGGTGATGTGGAAAGCTCTTCAAGTGGTATTACGAAGTGTAAAAAAGGCAAAATGTGGAACAAGGTATCAATATATAGAAGTTTTGTGTTTAGCAAGGTATGGATGCTGACACCTCACTTGGATGTGTGTGTGTAACTGTATGACCTGCTGTGAACACACACACTTCCAAGCAAAAGCGCTAAGCAAAATTGTGTGGGAAAAAACAGGTAGAAGAAAGAGCGGCGCGTTCTCAGTTGAAAGCATCACCAGTAGGTAGGCAGCGGGTTAGGTCCTGACCACGTGGAAGATCGTGGGAGCTTCATGGAAACTTCAGCTGTGCTTCAAAGACCAATGTGCCTTTATCTTCCTATGCTGAGCTGCTATGTGCTCACCTCGGGGGCTGATAAGAGCTCAGGACCCGGGCTGAACTCAAGAGCCCAACTCCTGTGGAAGGCAGGGACCCAACCCGCGGAGGCACTAGGGCATTTTTTTCTACAAGAAACATTAAGCCTCTTATCTCACTCACAGGGAATTTAAACTTCTGTCTTACAGTTAATTCTATGGTCTGTTTCTGGTTTACGAAGCAAATCCAGGTCTAGCCCAGACTCCTGAGAAATCCAGGTTGTAGAAGCCAGTGATGAGCAAGGCATTCTCATCTCTGTGGATTCACGCCTAGAGCTGCGCGATGGGCCATGAGGTCAGTCTGATTGGCTGAACCATCCCGTGGCCCCCCTTTCCCTCCGTCACTGGTGGTCCCAGACGCCCGGGCCATATCTTGGAGAGGAACTTTGCTTTAGATCAAAGACGGAAGATGGTTATGGAATGTCACGCTTACAGGGAGTCATAAAGCTCTGCTGCTTTTGCAGGACTCACGGAAATCCTGAGTGTTTAGGTTCAGCCTGAAAAACAAAACAAAACAAAAACTCAAAACTTGGCAACTTGTCTGTGCATCTTCTGCTCTTGAATGACTCAACATTTCGCTGGCGACATAGAGATTTCGAAATACAGTCCCCGCTCTCAGCACCATTTCTCTCTACTCTTGTTCTTATCTCTTCCTCCGCTGCTGTGAGTCTTCCTGTGACAGCTAAGAATTTACTGTTCACTTGGAACCTTCAAATTCTGGGAAATGAGAGGACCATCTTCTTTGAAGAGCTCAGGGTGAAAGATCTTGAGATTATTAGAGCTTCTCCTCACAGATGGCATAAGATAAACTATGGAATTGATGGCTCCATGAAATTCTTTCCTTTGTCCTTTCAAATGCTTTGGATTGCTGAATTCTCCAGTAAATACTGATGAATGAGATGTGACTATTCTAAGATGCTACAGAACCTTAGCAAAGGTGGAATATTCTAGAACGTTAATCCCCGAGTTCTTAGCCAGGGATCTACCATGGGCCACGAGTTTGTAAGTCTTTTACAAAAATGTGTCAAGTGTGTTTTGGTGGTTACATGTAACTTTTTGAAAAGGAGATTGATAATTTCTGCTAACTTCTTTCCAGGAAAACTGCCCCGCTTAGGTGGTACTTTTAAGATAGAAAGTGCTGTGTTGTACGAAATCATTATTTCCCTTTTTGAGCAATTCAGTTGGTTTAGAGTGTGATTTCTTGTTGTGGGAACTATTTAGTGTTATTACTTAACAGACCAATCTCATCTGATGGCACTCAGACATCAGAAAATTCATGCTTCAATCTAGGAGCAACTTGAATGTGAACACAGAATGGTGTTTAGCGGGGCACATTACTTAGGATGGTTGCTGTCTTCGTTTTTCCACATTTTTTCAAATTTAAAACCCATTGTTTCAGAAATTTCTTCCTTCCAGTTTAAAAACAGAGTTTTTTTTCCACTGGTGGTTGAACTAGGTGACACTATTTTTTTTTTTAAATTTAAGTATAATTGAGTTACTTTGTTGTGTTAGTTTCTGATAGACAGCAAAGTGATTGTTACATATGTGTGTGTGTATATGTATGAAAGTGAAAGTGAAAGTGAAGCCACTCAGTTGTGTCTGACTCTTTGCGACCCCGTGGACTGTAACTTACTAGGCTCCTCCGTCCATGGGCTTCTCCAGGCAAGAATACTGGAGTGGGTTGCCATTTCCTTCTCCAGTGTATATGTATATATATCATCCTTTTCAGATTCTTTTTCATTAGAGGTGATTACAAGATAATGAATATAGTTCCCTGTGCTGCTCTGTAGGACTTTGTTGTTTATCTGTTTTTTCAATAAGAGCGTGTATCTGCTAACCCAAAACTCTGAATTTATCCCTTCCCACCTCCTTCCCCTTTGGTAACCATAGGTTTGTTTTCTATGTCTGTGAGTCTGTTTCTCTTTCGTGAATAAGTTCATTTGTATGTTTTTTTAGATTCTACTTATACACTAGGGGCTTCCCTGGTGGCTCAGGTGGTAAAGAGTCTGCCTGCAATGCAGGAGGCCCGGGTTCAATCCCTGGATCAGGAAGATCCCCTGGAGAAGGAAATGACAACCCACTCCAGCATTCTTGCCTGGGAAATCCCACAGACAGAGGAGCCTGGTGGGCTACAGTCCATACGGTCGCAAAGAGTTGGACATGACTGAGCGACTAACACTTTGACTTGAACACTTTGTAGATGACACCACTGGGCTGAGTGTCCCTGGTGAGGCTCTGATGCAGCCCTGATACATTTTATGTTAAAGCAGGAAAAGTGCTTTTAAAACTTTTCAGGGAAGTGTTGTATTCCATGGTTTGATTTACAGTTTTGGTTCCATTTGTCTTGAGAAGCCATGACATTTGGCTGGAAACAAAATGACCTGTATTTAATGCAGATAAAGGGCTGTTCAAGTACCATGCACGCACTAAACACAAGAATGTACCATTCCAGCAAGAAGTGCCCTTTCCGAGCTGACTCACAGAATGACTTTGTCAGCATCGTGACGAGCCCATTTAGTTTCTGCACATTTCCTGTGCTCCTCTGATGTCCCTGGAGAGAACTCTGCCCTTCGCTGAGTGAATTCACGTTTGAGGTTTGTTTCATGATAATATCTTGAGATGGATAGGGCAGGTAGCAGGGCTCTCATCTTATGGATGAGTAAATGATCAGCCGAGATTGCATGGATACTAACTGCCTGGCGATCAGGTCAGATCCTGTATGTTCTCAATTTATGGACAATAGCTGGAATCAATATTGCTGGGAGAAATATCAATAACCTCAGATACACAGATGACACCACCCTTATGGCAGAAAATGAAGAAGAACTAAAGAGCCTCTTGATGAAAGTGAAAGAGGAGAGTGAAAAAGTTGGCTTAAAATTCAACATTCTGGTCCCATCACTTCATGGCAAATAGATGGGGAGACAATGGAAACAGTGACAAACTTTATTTTCTTGTGCTCCAAAGTCACTGCAGATGGTGACTGCAGCCGTGAAATTAAAAGACCCTTGGTCCTTGGAAGAAAAACTATGACCCACCTAGACAGCATATTAAAAAGCAGAGACATCACTTTGCCAAAGAAGGTCAGTCTAGTCAAAGCTATGGTTTTTCCAGTAGTCATATACAGATGTGAGAGTTGGACTATAAAGAAAGCTGAGTGCCAAAGAATTGATGCTTTTGAACTGTGGTGTTGGAGAAGACTCTTGAGAGTCCCTGAGACTGCAAAGAGATCAAACCAGTCCATCCTAAAGGAAATCAGTCCTGAATATTCATTGGAAGGATTGATGCTGAAGCTGAAACTCCAATACTTTGGCCACCTGATGTGAAGAGCTGACTCATTTGAAAAGACCCTGATGCTGGCAAAGATTGAGGGCAAGAGAAAACGGGACAACAGAGGATGAGATGGTTGGATGGCATCACTGACTCAATGGACATGAATTTGGGTAAGCTCTGAGAGTTGGTGGTGGACAGGGAGGCCTGGCGTGCTGCAGTCCATGGAGTCACAAAGAGTCAGACAAAACTGAGTGACTGAACTGAAATGAACTGAACTGATAGCCAATGTTGGTTCTTTAGGAAATGACTGCAGACTGCAGGCTTCCTCAAGACAAAGACAGGGTCTGTTTTGTCCTCTGAATTTCCATGACTTAGCACTGGGATCACCCAGCACTTATAAAAGTTCACTGACTGACTATGCTCAAATGATCATTCTGTTAATTCTATAAAATTAAACATCTGGGGGAGGGAAGAAGCTTCTTGATCAGATAAGTACTCATCCTTAAATATACAGTTAACTCCTCTAAAAGGTGCTGGCTCCTGGATAAATGGCAGTTTTTCATTGTATCCGATATTTTATCATCAAGTCACACAGTTGAAAGAGTTCTTTTATACTCCAAAGACAAGGAAATGAAAGACTATCTCGTCTGTCAATGAAACATACGAAATCGAGCATGCGGTTCAGTGAACATTTGCCACTTCAAAACGTTTCTTAAAAAAAAAATCAACAATTATATTTAAAGATGGGAAACAGCTTAACTTTAAGAAAAGAAAAATAAGCATCTGGTAGAAATTTCAATTCATTCTCTCTTTCTTGATGGATCTGTGTTCTTACCCTCCTTCAAGGACACCTGACGGCTCTAGCCATGCCATTTGATCTTACAAACTATGGGGTATATCGTCTACACTGCCTGGTGTGTTGGAATTGAGGTTTGCATGTGACTTGGATAAGCAAAGCCTATTTCCCTGGTGCTGAATGCATGGGACATTACGTATTTACTTTGTGTGATGATGTTTATGTTTGCATATCTGTGTTAGTATATATGTTAGAAGTATTAAATAGGAAGGCAGAGAGATAGCAGAAAGGAAGGGGTTTCTCCCCAAGTGTACAGCTTTTGAGCTTGGGCAGTGTTAGCGACTGAACAACAAGTGTTGCCTCGATGCCTGCCGTGATGGCAGGGGACGTCTAGGAGATTTTGTTCTTCCCAGCTCTTTGCTTCACTGCATTACATGCTGGATGATTAAGAAATGAATACATTACAATGAAGTTAAGATACACCTGCTAGAAGGGTCGTCATCCCCCAAGACAAATACAGTCAGTCCCGTACATTCAGACCATCAACCTGCAGACTTTCAAAGGTGCAGATGTCAGGCATGAGTGGCGTGGCAGCTCGCCCCCCACCTCCCATTGCTGTCCACCCTTCAGCTCCACCGCCTTCCGCCTCTTCTCTGTCCCCCAGGCACTGACTTTTCCTGCCTGCTCACTCAATGCCAGCCCCTGTGTGCCAGCTGTCATGCCGTGCTACTGTACTTTTCAAGGTATTGCACTGTAAGAGTAAAAATGTTTTCTTTTTTTTTTTTTTTAATGAGGTGTGTGAAAAGGATTATAGACCTATTACTGTACAGCACTGGGTAGCGGACCGTGTCAGTTGCCTACCTAGGCTAACCTGGTTGGACTTACAAACAGATCGGACTGACAAATGTGCTCCCGGAATGGAACTTGTTGGTGTGTAGGGGACTTCCTGTAAAAGAAACTTGATTGACTTGCAATGTCCTCTGAAAACACAGCAACACATTAGATGAGAAATCAAATCCACTATGTGTCAGGGAGGAACTCTGTGTTGGGGGGATTTGGGGTTGATATCAAGAAACACTGGGCTTCCCTGGGAAGGGAACCTCCCTCGGTGGTTAAGAATCCACCTGCTAGTGCAGGAGATGTGGGATCGATCCCTGAGTCAGGAAGATCCTCTGGAGAAGAAATGGCAGCCTGCTCGAGTATTCTTGCCTGGGAAATCACATGGACAGAGGAGCCTGTGGGGTGCAATCCGTGGGGTCACAAAAGAGTTGAACATGACATAGCAGCTAAATGACAACAGCATAGTTGGTTTATAACATGTTAGTTTCAGGTGAACAGCAAGGTGATTGATTCAGTTATATATTTAAGTGTGTGTGTGTGCTCAGTTACTCAGTCATGTCTGACTCTTTATGAGTCAGCTACCAGGCTCCTATGTCCATGGAATTTTCCAGGCAAGAAAATTGGTGTGAGTTGCCAATTCCTACTCCAGGGGACCTTGCCAACTCAGGGATAGAACCCGAGTCTCCTGCATTGGCAGGCTGATTCTTTACCACTAGTGCCACACAAATATATACGCACATTCTTTTTCATATTCTTTCCCGTTATGGCTTATTTCAAGATTTGAATATAGTTCTCTGTGTTACACAGTAGAACCTTGTTTGTATATTTTATGTACAGTCATTTGTAACTGCTAATCCTAAACTCTTAGTTGATCCCTAATTTTTAAAATTCAAAATGATTTTAAATGGCAAAGTTATAATAGGCAATATTCTATTTTGAAAAGCAACCTTGCGGTCTTTTCCTGAGAAAAGCCAAAAAACAGTTGGGAAAAGAGTCGGTGAGAAGCTGAGTCAGTCGCATATTCTGAGCATCTTCCCAGGGTACATGAAAGACCCAAGTGCTTCTCGGAAGTCCACCCCCATCCACCCTCCAGAGGCCTCTTCTAAAGGGAGATTATGGAACCATCAGTGACTCTTCATCGGCTTTTTATCTTACGAAAGCAGAGACTCAGAAGTCAGGTGGAAGAGTATTATACAAATTTGTTAATCTCTCCATGGCCTTGTGCAGATTCTAGGAGTGAACCCTCATGGAAAGGAACCAAGCTTCTTGCTAAGGGATCTGAAGAGTGTCTTTGTCGTAACAAAATTAAGCCAACATATAATTGTCATTTGCTTTATTCTTATGGAAATTGAACAGCAGCATGTGTATAACTGATCTGAAATCCAGACACATCAAAGACATGAATTTATGTATCTATGTGCTTTTAATCTAATTATAAGGAGCTACATATGTTGTTACTCAAAACTTGCTTTAGCTTAACATTTTTTTAAAATAAAAGGAATTTTTAAAAATTATTATTATTATTCCATGCCCCTGACCCTGGCTTTGAAAAATCTCTTTCTTTTTTTCCTCAAATGACCGGAGCTGCAATCGGCAGCCTCTCCAGGGCCCTTGAACTGAGCACTCATTCTTTTAAAAATCATCAACACAGGATCGGTTGCCAAGTGGAGAAGCCAATTCTTCACTCCATGCTCTAGGAAGTATTTTCTTTGTAACACTGTTGGCATGGAGGTTAAGGGCCTGGAAATTGATATTGAAATGACAGTGAGAGAATTGCCATTGGATATGGTTTTTTTTCAGCATTTAAAGCAAACCCACTCAGAAATTACGGCCATAACAGTCAAACAGAAGCATGTGAAAAATTGTAACTATGACTACCTGGGTATCTCTTCTAGGAGATCAGTAGAAAACTTAGCATATTTGTTTGAATATCACAAAGTACACATAGATTTGCTATCACATCAGTAATTTTACTCAAGCAGAAAACTCAGAAATTGGGACAAAATTAATTGTAAATGATCTGTAAAAGAAAACATGTATTTATCAGACTTATATGGATAGCTAGATATTTGGTTCCTCTTTCTTATGATAATGGTAAGATAAATAAGAATCCTTATCTGATGAAAGATAATGACAAAGTAGGTGTGTTTTTAAAAGGAGCCAGAAAGATTTTGATTTCAACATGAAGTTGCTGGGATTCTTTCATGCATGTGCTAACATGTATCGTTTATGCATAATATAAGGAAGGTGTATGTTTCTGATATTGTGTCTTAGTCTTTGGAAAAAAATTCAAAAATAACAAAATGTTGCTGCGTGTGTATAATTCTGTGAAAGATGAGCAGATATTTGGTTTGCCCTTATTAGATGTAAAGGTTTT